>NC_092797.1:50279692-50583889 GCF_918797505.1 Bemisia tabaci | reverse complement strand
TGGATATTCCTCCAAATCCCCGTGTAGGAACTAAGCGTTATATGAGTCCTGAAGTTCTTGATGAAACGTAAGATACCATTACCTAAGATTTTCTCACAAAATGTTTAAATTTTAGTATGTAGATCAGTATTTTTAGATACTATGAAGAGCTCTGAAAACGCCCAGTGATCGGTAGTTTTAAGCAGCTTAATTTTTTTTATTGCGGCAGGAGAAAAACGGAGGTTGCCCAAATGATACTTTTTCTGAATTTTCTCTTTCTCATTCCTATGCTGGTGCCAGGATGGTTCCAGAAAACCGCAGGGTAATTTGAAATTTATGAGGACTCTGAAAGCGATGACTTGGGCAATTGTCTAAAGGGTGAAACTCGACCATATTGTACTCCCTCAAATAGTAAACTAAGCTGCCTCTTTGTCTTGCTCTTGTCCCTTTTCATGATATCAGCTGAACCATGTGTATTGTGATAAAAATATCTCTATTGAATTCTTAGTAGTTGAAATTTTTCCCCATAGAGTAAATCCTTATTACAGTGCAATGTGACTAAATCTATTTTGGAAACCATACATCTTTTTTTATCTGTAGAGGAAATCTTCTTGCGTGTAAAATGGAAGTTTGTAAAAGTCATAATGATTGCCAAATTGTATGTTTCAGACTAAATATGAGCTATTTTGATGCTTTTCGACATGTCGACATGTATGCATTGGGTTTGGTCCTGTGGGAAGTTTGCCGACGCACAGTTGTCAATGGAATTGTGGAAGATTATCGCCCTCCTTTCTTTGATCATGTGCCTAATGACCCCAGCTTTGAGGACATGCGTAAAGTAGTCTGCATAGACCAGTACAGACCCGATATTCCTAATCGATGGTCCTCCGATGCTGTGAGTATTTCTTTCCCTCTCAATTTTTTTCATTCTAAAAAGCTAAAGATAGCAGGAGCTCTCTACATTTTCATATGTCCACGTAGCAGCTTTCCACAAAATTTTCTATGCCTCTCCTAAGGTGACTCGTGATCCAGGATCTCACATTTTCTGCGCTCTTTAGTCACGTAACAGGGTCAATACAAATATTCATATGTATGCTAAAACTTGGACCTGTTGGAGGTCTGTGCAGATTATAAAGATTCAAAAAAGTTAGCTTTGCCTTTATTTTTTGTCACTCATCCTATTCCTTATTCATTCTTCTGATTGAATATCAAAATTATTTTTTATTTCAGGTCCTGAGTGGTATGTCCAAACTCATGCGGGAATGCTGGCATCCTAACCCCAACGCGAGACTCACAGCGTTACGAGTAAAAAAGACTTTAGTTAAATTGAAAACCAATTTACTGCCTAAAAACGATGAATGGTAGTTCATTTTAGGCACAATGCATTGCGTCTGAGTTTTTCGTATCTAATTGATCTTAAGTTAATGACTGAGATTTTATTTTTCTAACGGCCATATTTTTAAGGCAGCTCCTTAAGAAATTTTGTATCTCTAATTTTTTTTAGAGAGCGTGCCATATCTACATACGAGAGAATCGTTTTTATCGCAACATGATCCTTATCAATTCAGTGATTAGAGTTTGAGATAAACAATGTTTACTTGGTATCAATTGATTGTGATATTACTTTTCTAAATGTTATTTGTTGCTTAGATTAATTTATGCTGAAAATTGGTTAGGTTAGGTCAAAATTCGGTCACTACAGCTCAGTTGGTAGTGACGCCAAACACCATGAGACAAATTCATGATGTATACAAACAAGATGGAGGGAAAATTGTCCAATTTTTGCCGTGTGCATTATTTACATCGTTGAAGTTGCCTTTTTCTAGAACAGGGAGAACCCTCAACTTTCATAGTCAATACAAAGAGACCGCCCAATAAAGGATGATCCACAAATTCTTTGCCACCAGCACCTGCCTGTCACCCCCGTAACTTTTGAACAAAGTGAGAAAAAGACTCGAAATTTTGTTATTGTTCCTAGGTCAAAAGAAGTGGGTCAGTTGCGCTGGTCACAGAATCGGGCTTAGATGCTTGATTCTTTTAGATTAGCTGAAAATAATAAGATCCGTCCAAACAGCAACTTTCTGCGTCCAATATTAACGGAGGTATCGTCCTTTGAAAAGTTGGGTTTTTGACGTCATCCACCACGGCAATGACACCCTTGGTTTCTTCCACCTTACTTTCATCTACCAGTGAGACACACATTTGCACTGATTATTCAACGTGAAACCTGAATGAAAGCAACGTGGAAGAAACCAAGGGTGTCATTGCCGTGGTGGATGACGTCAAAAACCCGCCTTCAAAGGACAATATCTCCGTTAATATTGGACGCAGAAAGTTGCAGTTTAGACAGATGTTATTATTTTTAGCTTGTGTACAAGAATCAAGCATCAAAACACGATTCTGTGACCAGTGCAATGGACCACTAGACAAGGTACGAATTTCAGCATTCTGATACATGTTTCTTAACCAAAATTTCTCGTAGATCACGATACGCACAACGAAAATTACCGAAATTAACTCTTTACGAAGATATTTAATGATTCTTGATGCGTGAATTGAAACCACCCGCTCATGAAAACTCAATGCTCTACGTGATTTACATCGCGCGCTAAACGTTATCATAAACGTCTCAGCGATATAAAAATCTGGCAACCTCAGTCTTGACGCTTTGGCTCAGCTATAGCAAATTGATTATAGTTTGAACAACACATGGTGGGAGATGAACATTGCTCGATTGAGAAGCTTGCTGAAACCATTGTAGTGCGCGATTTGACTCACGTAGAGCTTTGAGTTTCTCGTGAGCGGCCAGTTCAAATTCCTCGTGACTGATGCGAAATAAAAACGTTAATATCTTCGCTAAGAGTTGGTTTCAGTAACTTTCGTTGCGCGAATTGTGTTCTACGTGAAATTTTAGTTCAGAAACATGTATTAGAATGCTAAAATTCGTACCTTGTCTAGTGGTCCATTGACTCATTACTTTTGGAACCACCCAAAATTGTGAAAGGCATCATAGCAACTCTGAAAGCAAGAACACTGAACTCTGGAACATAGGAAGAACTCTGGGAGCTTAAGGGGTGGTGCGAGACTTTTGAATCACCCTGTATGCAGGTATTAGACTCATCTATGTACTTCTAACCCTATGCAGAAGTTATGTAAAATAATATGGTGAATTCTTTGCATCATTTTTGACTCAGACAATAAATTTAAGTTGTAGATATAATGTTGAGACTTATTTTTCTGTTGTGCCTAAAAGAGATTTGAAAAGACAATTTTGTATATGTGTAAAAAGAGATTAGATATTTAAAAGGATTAATTAGTGCCAGCTTCTCTAAACTTGTGTAACAAAACTGTAGATCAATTTTCTATGCTCTGGAAATCTCATCTGCCCTTTGCATGTGCTCTTTTGACTTGACATACAGAATTTATGATAGCATAAAGCTAACTTTTCATGCTCGAATTCTAACAATAGGAAGAAAAAAGTGTTTTCTTTTCAAAAGGCAGAATGAAATATTCAAGGGTGTTTTTATTGTAAAAAAGTGTAAAATATTATAAGAGTTTGTTTCAATGACTGATCAATGATCTCATCTCTAGGGCTAGTATTAAACAACTGTTCTCCTCACAGCTTTTTCTTATTCTTCTTTTTTTTTAAATAACATTTTGATTTATCATTTTTCTCTTCCTGCAAAATTTTCATGCTTAATATGAACAATTCTTAGTGCTGGAAATTTCTCAACGTAAAAGATGAACTTCATGTAAAATGTGATGCCCATTAGCAAGCTATACCTTCTTAACTGGGTATTCATTGTAAAAATTGACTTCAGATTTTGTGAGGGAAGTGTCGGAGAAACATTTGTCATTGCAGTTGTCTCATTTCCTTTAGCTCATTTGCAAACTTATCGAGGGCTAAGGAATAATACCGTCTAACTGGAAATTTTGACGAAAATGAGTCTGCGACTTTATTACATTCTACAATAATGAAATATACAGATTCGAATTCTATATAGGAGCGCTGTAATGTATAAAAAAAATTGTAAACCTCTAATTTGCAAAAATGACCAAGTTTTTTCTTTGTCCTTTCAAAGTGTCATTTTGCAGATAGACGGCATTGTTTCTTAGCCGTCGATTATCATCTGTTATCAACTATCAGTTGTTATCATAGTAGGTATTTAAAATTTGTTTATTTCTTTGTTGTTAAATTATTTTTTTTTATCCTAGTTTTAATGCGAAAGTTGTAGTATGGTAGTAGTTGTGGTGAGTTTGTAGGATAACCCCTACATTCTTCTGCAAGGACCCTGGTAAATAGGAGCCTAGAAGTCTTAAAGCCCTAAAAAAATGACCTACAAAGCATTTGTGTCCCTCATTTGGCCAGCATTACTGTGACAGAAATTGCTGTTTCACTTATTTGTCTTTTGCAATGCCAATAAGTCATTTGCTTTTTAATGCTATTACTATAGTTTGGTCTAGCTTCGAATGAAAATGTACAATGACACTCTCTTTGTACATATTTTGTAAATTTGTGATTTAAAATCATCAATGCGAGATTAATTTATTTGTCTTTTTAAAATTTTATATGGTTCAGACCTTTTTTTACTGGTTTATGAGCACCAATTAAAACAAGACGAAAAATTTGAAAATTTTCAAACCGGCATGATGTAGCCTTTTCTAAGCCTTGGCTATTGAATTTGTGATCGAAGAATGTTAATTAACTGCTCTTTGCTAAATGCGATTAATTAGAAGGGCAGCTAAGTTGAAAATTCAGATCTGCTGCTTTCTCTTCTTTTAGTACATTAAGCAAGGCCTAAAAAATTCAACTTGAACTACCTGTGGTTTCCAAATTTTATATTTCATCAAAATTCAGCATTTATCATGTTAGGGGCTGTTCAAGGATTATGTAATGTATTTTTGCCGACTTTTTTCACCCCTACCTCTACCCCTTTGCCAGGCACCTGTCAGAGATCCTTTTACCCAATTTTTTAGAAAGTAATACAGGAAGCCTAGAAAATAGATGGACAAAATTAATTTCATTAGAAATTATATATCCTCCCCCCCCCCCACAAGTGGTTTATGTATTACTCGGCTGGCTGCCAAAAGTACACAGTAGTCAGGAATTCTACTGGATTAGATTTTTAACGTGATAGTTTATCTTGTGCTCAATGTACTACTTCTCTGTAGTTTTTTGATCTTTGAAAAATTGTGCCATTTCACACTTAATTATTGATATTCTCTCAGCTTATTTTGACCCTTGTATGGGGCCATGATAGACTCTCTCAGTTTTCAAAAGAAGTTGTAAAGTATATAGTCTCCTAGTGCTGTCACTTCAATTATGAATCTAACTCGCTTAAAAGAGAGAACTTTTCCACTAAAATATTAAAAATTTTAAGTCTTATTCCAGAGATGCTCTCATTAAATCTTGTGAAATGATTTCAGATGAAAAATTGATAGAATCTTGCCTTGGAACAACAGGCAGACATCTCTATAAAATAAAGTTAAAACTCAATTATATATATATAAAAGTCGCTTTATAACGCACTCTGGCGTTCTACGACACCCAAACGCCACATATGCCTGTCTTCCCAGAGGTTATCGGGCAACTGACACCGCAACATCTCTTCGTCAACGCCCTGCCGCCAACCCTTTACGGGACGTCCCCGTCGCCTCTTCCCAGGTGGTACCCAATCCGAAACTTGTTTGGGCAACCTCTCCTCCGACATTCTTTGCACATGTCCATACCAGCATAACTGCCTGGACATGACGTCGTGCACGATATCTTTCTCAACCTTCATCACCTGGCGAATTCTCTCATTACGGACACGGTCCCGTCTTGAAATGCCGGCAGATCGCCGCCAAAAATCCATTTCAGTTGCCCTCAACATCTCTTGCGTTCTTTTCGTCAAAGGCCACACTTCACTACCATAGAGCACGATACTTTTAACGATGGCGTCATATATCCGGTGCTTGTTTGCCTTTGAGATGCTCTGATCCCAGAGCACCCTGTTCAGCATCGCGATGGCTCTCCTGCCCTGGATGATCCTGTCCTTAATTGCTCTATCCATCCTTCCATCCTGATCGAGCCAAACACCGAGATACTTATACTCGTCACACTCTTCGATGCGCCGTCCATCCTCAAGCTCTATGCTTTGCCGTTGATGCGCTGCTCCCACGACCAGCTTCTCTGTCTTGGACACACTAACGTCCATGCCCCATTTCCGATATTCTTCGACCAACTTCCGCGTCATGTAATCTGCATCTTCCTCATCTTGAGCTACAACGATCTGGTCATCGGCAAAGCATAGAGTATAAAGGGTCTGCCCATCAAGGAGTGGAACGCCCATTCCCGCAACCTTATTTTTCCATTCCTTTAACACGTGCTCTAGGTATACCTTAAATAGTGTTGGTGACAAACAACAGCCTTGTTTTAGCCCTTTTGTGACGAAAAAACCTCCGGACAACTCTCCACGACATTTAATTTTTGCTATCGTCCGACGATAAAATTCAATTATTTTTTTCCAATTTTCTCAAGGATAAAAGTGGAAAAGTTTAGCTTTCCAGATGGCAGGTGGAATAAACAATGATTACTATGTACGAATATTTTTCAGGTTCGGTCTTTTATATTAATTTTAAATTAAGACACATCTTTCTACATTTCACCTTATTTTGCATTTCACTGTTGAATGAACTTGTAAATTTGAACTTAGAAAGTACGATTAATTGTCTTAAATAAAGAGGTGCAATTTTCTTATTTATCCTTGTCAAGTTTTTTCTCATTGTCGCTCACAAAAATATACATAAATAATATACACTTTCAACATATTTACACACTTATAACAGGATTTTCATGAGCATTAAATTACAAAACATTAACAAGTTGTCTAGTTCTACAGCAAATCTAGTTTTTGCCCTTGAGCATTAAATTACAAAACATACATAAGTTGTCAAGTTCTACAGCGAATCTAGTTTTTGCCCACAGATTTTCAAACACATTGTAATAATTAGAGGACCTTACGTCGTTACTATTCGAACCGATTCAACCCAAATCAGCCTAATCAGATGTTGCCTAATTTGCTCTAATGTTTTGTTTTGTACTTAAACAGAAAACCTAGGAGCACTGAAGCTTGAAATTTCATGAAAGTGTTCTGCACAAAATAAATTTGCGGAAAGCTTACAGGCATTAAGTAGATTAGTTCTCTGTTAAAATAAATTTAATTGGGAGAAAATAATGGTGATTCTGGTTGATCCGTTAAAATGGACTATGTTTTGCAATCGGGATCTACAATTTCTGGCTCAGCGTGGAAATGACGCGTGTACCAATGGTTTCTCTATGCACGCAAGTGTTTTAGCGGATAAGCCAGAAATTGTAGTTCCTAATTGCAAAATGAAGTCAAATAACTAAAGGATTTTCAGCAATTACCTACCATTTAGCAAAAAAGTCGCACAATGCAACAAAAAAAGGTTGAACGACCAGTTGGATAAAACTATTTTTTTCACCGTTAGATCATCTACATCATTTAGGGAGTAAAATCTTAAGACTGTTAAAAAAAAGGACTATGACAGTCAATGTCACTACTCGTACGGAATTTACGAAACATAATAAAATTTACACTTTTTTTTTGTGTTCAATATCCCCTATGGATAAAATGGGCGGCGCTGTAGAAATTGTTCTTATTGTGAGTATTAGAATAGAGAGATCGTTAGGTTTTAAATGCACCCTAAAAAGAAACAATTAAAAATAGATCTAAAAATTAAGGGAATTTTTTGAGTTAACTCTCACCACATAAAAGAAAAAAAATCTTCATATAAAAATCTTCAAGATATGATCATTATCACTTCAATAAACCATTTCTATTTTCAGTTGAAATTGCATCTGGGGTAAACCTTGAGACTAAGTCATTTCCCAAAGCAGTGGGTGCTGATTTTCTAGAGGGAACTTTGGCTGTCAAATAACTAGATCTGGGACCATCGATACTTTGAGTCGTAGCGGGTAAACCATTTATTCCGTAAGGCGTGGAAGTGAAAAATGACTGTTTTGATGACTTAGAAGGATCAGCAGAGATTGGCCTACTCAGAGCTGCAAATTTGGATATGGGTCTTGCGGGTACATCTGAAAGACTTGAAAGAGGCTTCGTCTGTTGATCATTCAATTTCCTGTGTAAAAAGTTGATAACATTTTCGTTGCTTTTCAATTTATCTTCAGTCAGGTGTAGTTTTTCTTCTAATTCATCAACCTGTTTCTTTAATGACAATTCTTGTTCAGAGGATGACTTTAACTGTTCTTTAAGATTTGAAATTTCCTTTTCAAGATTGTTGATAAAATGCTTGTTACTCTCTATAAGTTTTTCTTGCTCGAGAACTACATTTGTTCGGGTTTTCAATTTGTCCTTCAAGGATAAAATTTCCGAACTCAAATTATTGATAACTTGATTTGCAGTGACTAGTTCGTCAGTTATACTTTTCAGTGTTTCTTGTTTTTTCTTCAGAATGGTCTCTTTGTCATTTATTATTTCTTCAAGTCGACTTTTGTTATCGCTTGCTAACCTGAGTAATTCTTGTTGTTTTGTTACAAGAAGACGTTTATCTTTGACCTCTTGCTCGAGAACAGCAGATTTCGTGATTAGCATGTTCAAATTTGCTTCTTTATCATAGCATTCTTTATCAAGTTGATTATTGCGTTTCCGCAGGGCGACCACATCACTGAGTAGAGAGGCATTTTCCTTTTCAAGCAATTCCATTTTATTGCACCGTTGTCTACATGAAGCTTCAACGAGACTTTCCTTTTTAGAGAGCACTTCATGCTCATGTCTACTTCGCGCAAGCTCTTCCTCTAGCTTTTTGATTTTGCTTTTGAACTTGTCCTCAATTTCATTCCTTTCACTGAGGAATTTGTTTTCTAAATTTTTCTTAACCTGCGTCAGCTGCTCTTTTTCTTTTTCCAATTCTCTGCATTGTGATGTTTTCCAATTTCTTTTTTCGTCTTGCCATCGTTTACTTAGATCATCATACTCTCTACTTTTTGATTCGAAACTCCTGATTGACTCTGCAAGTTTCTCCTCCAATTCATTGATGATACTACAATATTTGTTCCCATTTTCTTTGAGTCGTTTTATCAGTGAAGACATTTGCTGAATGATCTCTTTATCTGATGCAGCATTTAACTGAAGGGCAAGATGACAGGATTGCTTAAAAAAGTTAATTTCAATAACTTTTAAAACAAAAATTGTGGGGGAGTTCAGATCTGAATTTGAATCCCTAGCTTCTTCCAGACAGAGTGTGTACTTCGCTGACTGAGGTGATGTTCCCAATTTGCAAAGATCTAGAAATCTGACGACCTGCGCAGGGAATTCCTCAAAAGTGACAAGAAAACCTTGAGAAATTCGACAAACCTCGTAATCCTTCGATGTCATGGCAGTTGTGAAAAGGAAATAGGGATCATTTTCGTCTGTCAATTTGATCACCATCACCTGCAATAGCAACATAAGTTTCAGAATAATAAAATATTATGGATCAATCTCCAACTGAACAAGGGCTTAATTAGTGATGGTATTGGTTCTGTAGCATGTGTTTTGGATCGCATTGTTGCAGATTTTATTGCCTTCTCTTTCATTTTAAACTTGAAGGAAACTGATGAGCATTTTTCTGTGAGAATTTAAAACAAAAATGTTGGTCATTTATCCTTTGAAAGAGGATGAAGAAGTTCATATAGATTCTAAAAAATCAAAATTAAGATGCGAGTCTTAAACTTTCACATTGCATGATTAAACTCCTGAAAATCCTCGAACGAGAATATGAAGGTAAGGAGCATTAGTTATGAAATCACACGAAAGGTCAGGAAAACATATGGAGCCAGTCAACCAGAAAAGACTGAATCCATATTTTGTTTCATGTTGCATGTTTTTTTTTTTTTTTTTTAAAACTGACTCAACCTCAAACAGGGTATCCACAAAATATTTTTGCAAACTAGCCTCATGAGTAGCCACGCATGGATGCATGGGCTGTAAGGCTTGTGGGTACGCCTCCATGCCAAACAAGATCTAAAGGTTTCAATGCTGCTTGGCCAAATGTACAGCTGATCTTTATCACTAACATACATCTAACATAGCTGACTTATGTACCATATTCAGTAGACACGGGACGCGCTGCGATGAAAAAGATGTAGCTCGTCCTATGCGTGTGTATGAAACGCTCAAGTGGATACCTAGCTCAACGAGCAACACTCGGTTGAGTTCTGTTCAGTTACTGAAATTCTCGCAACTTTGTATTGAGACATGAAACATTATCGTAATCATTATCATACCTTCTCTCCACAGTTTTTGGTTTCCAGGTCAAGATTGACATGAAGATGCTGCGATCGCTCCCCATTTCTGGTCTTCACTGATACAGGCAGTTTTTCGCTGTACAAGTTTTTAACATTATATGCGAAGTGTTCGAAAGCCATTAAACTTATTATTACACTGGGATTAAATTTTTCATAAGAACTGTTTTAATTTTTTGAACATGAATAAAGTGGGGGGTATGACACTGTAGTAACCGATAAACGCACGTTATCTCCGATTTGATTCAAAAAGCGTCTTTGTTTACCTTAGAAATTTTGTTTTGAAATATTTTACCGGGTTTTTTAATTGTATGACGTCATCTACGTCAACGCTGAATTAGTGATAAGAACGGCGACACCGAAGTGATTTTCTTCAACGTTTTCCGTCCATATTCCAGAAAATGTTGGTTATTATTTCAGTGCAGAGAGTATATAAACCTGCCAGAGCATATTTAATTATGATTTTGGATAGTTTTTGAAATAACACTGGTATAATCACAAAATCATCACTGACATCCGTTGACATCGGTCTAGGGTCTCGGGCGACATAATGACGTCATCAGGCGTTATCGACATGTTTTCAGCTCGCGTTGTTGATGATAAGACGATAACTGGATAAACAGAAACACGGAGAGCAAGTGTCTGGAAGACCGGCTCGACAATCTCCATCGAAAAACAAAAAGTTCAACATGATCTCAGTGTTTTCCACAAACGCCAGTGCATTTCCTCAAAGTTCGTTTCATTCTCTGTAGTTAATACTCTCGGCAATTTACCCAAAATGGAGCGTGGATAAGCCGCTCCAGACGTCCAGACAAGCGTCCATTGATATGGTATGATTGTAATTAATCTTACTTTCGTTCCTCTAATATATTATTTCGTTTCCTTCTTTTTATTGCGCTGTATTTTAAATTGCGAGAGACGAGAACCCTCAATCATGCGCTCTTTAATTACAAGTCGGCACCAACCCTCCACCCGGCAAAGCTTAATATCAGATTGTCTGCTTTGTTGTTTTAAAGAAGATCCAGAGAAAAGTAAGAGAGCGATGGAAAATTTATGCCGTAACGTCCGTCTTTAAATTTTGCATTCAAAGATGAAGAAAATGTTGAATAATCGAGTTGCGTGTTCCTATCGGTCTAGTCCCCAGTAACATGCATGTATACTCTAACGGTATACTACATTTTACCCGCCTTTGGGTTTGTGTTACAGGCAGCTCCCACTCAAGACAATCTGAATGCTTTGCAGCACGCTATAGATTCAATGGAAGAGAAAGGTATGCAAGAGGATCCTAGATATTCTCAGCTCCTCGCTATCAGAGCTCGTCAAAATAACATGGAGCCCCCTCGACTTCCTGGATCGGTGAGTTGTCAGTCCCGAAAAATGCTCTCCGATCAAGTTTTATTTTTCAGGGAAAACCAATCAGCAGTTTCTATTTAAGCTCCCTGTAAATTTTCATCATTTATCGTAAATAAATCACAGAAAATTGCAAGGAAACATTTTGACTAATTTTTCTTGGAGAGTAAAACTCAATCGGAGGGTTTAAACATTACCATAAAGGCGGATCTTTTTCGCATTCAGACATTAGTACATGAAGAGTGAAAATTTTAAATCTGGCAAGTGTCATCAGGTTATTGCTAAAATTATGCATATTACTCCTCAGCGTAAAAGAGCTCTCAAGTTTTGTGAGGAATTTTCTCTATATTTTCCATGAACTGTCGCCCAATTTAAGCAACATCTAATGGCACACTTAAGAGATTTTAAATTTCTGCTTATCATTCATTAAAGAAAAAAGTCGCACTTCTTTCCTTCTAGTGCAGCTGAGGATGAACGCCGATTTTCTCTCATGTTTTTTTTTTTCAAACAGAGATGACACGGCTTGACGCCTTTAAACTGGCAATTGATTTAAGAGGGATCTTAGTAATTTGCCAGTGCATGAGGTAAAACATACGGAAGTAAAATTCTATGATTTTGATCAACTTTAAGGTGGGTGTCAACCTACCTCAAAATTTACAAAACTCGCAATTATGCAAGGAAAGTTGCCGAACACACGATTAAAGGGGTTTTAAAGCATGCACACTTGTCTCCACCCCGCGGGAGGAATGAGCGGCGCGGTATCCTGATGCGCTAAGGAAAATCGGAGTATACTTAGAGCATGGCCAACTTTCCTCCAAAAAAAACATGGATTTTCTGGAAAACTTGATAATGTGCGCAAAAGAATCGGATAAGAGATGAAAAAAAAATCCATATTCATATCTGGAACTCTGGAGAATTATTTAAGTTTTCATATAAGTTTTAATTATATAAGGGAGTGGGAGAGTTCTTCGGTTTCCCGTCAGTGAATGAGCTCGCGGAAATCAGGGAAAAGCAGGAAATGATCATGGCCAAGAATTCTATTCATTCTATCTTGTTTTACTTGAAATCATTAATATCTCAATTAATTTTTTCAAAAACTGCACTTATTCGCCTTGTCCTCCAAGCCCCTCAATTAGTCATGTCTGTATTGCCCACAAAAAAATTAATTGGTAAGAAACTCTCAGAAATTGTTAATTTGTTCGCTGCAGCTTTATGAATGTTCATCTTATTTATTTTTCTTTTACAGCAAGGATTTTGCGTATCCTCTGATAGCCCATCGAATTCCAAGCAAGTTTTGAGTCCCATCCAGTTGCAACAGTTACGAGTCCAAATCATGGCATATCGAGTTCTCGCTCGGAATCAGCCGTTGCCTCATCAACTTGCAGTAGCGGTTCAAGGGAAACGAATGGACTCGTCTCTCATTCAACCGGGTCTGGGACCTCCACCTCTCATGCCTCCAACCTCCGGTGGAAACACTCCAAGCCCACAAGCACGACCCACTGATTCAAGCAATGAAAACTCATCTGGAATGAGTGCAGCTCCTGTGTACCCTGTCGCACCCCCAACTTCACCCAACGTACCCCAAGGACCTCCGCCATCTCAGTTGCCCCCAGTAACCCCACCTCCCCCACAGTCATCCTCAACGATGGCTCCACCTCCTGCTGTTCCAGCACCACCTGCTCCATCTGTTCCTGCCCCTCTCCCACCCCCTGCTCTCAATTCAACACCCCCTGCGCCCCTCATGCCTCCCATTTCAGCACCGACACCACCTGTACCCTTGCAGCCACCAGTGACGTCACACGTCCATATCGCCCCACCCATGCCTCGGCTCCCCATCACGAGTCATCCCGTCATGGTTGTCCCTCCTCCTCCTAACTCAATGCTGAAACCGATGCCCAGTCCAGTTGTTCTGCCTCCTCCGCCACCACCACCCCCCAATCCGCAGCAACTTACGCAGCAACTTCAGTTACAAAAACAGAACAGAGTTACGACTATTCCTCGTCCAACTGGGATCGACCCTATACTAATTTTACAAGAAAGAGAAAATAGAGTCGCAGCTCGCATTGCCCATCATATGGAGAAGCTCTCCAATCTTCCGTCAACAGTGTCGGATGAAATTCGCCTCAAAGCTCAGATCGAACTTCGTGCTTTGAGAATCTTGAATTTTCAACGTCAGCTCCGAAGCGAGATCATATCTTGTGCTCGCAGAGATTCAACCCTGGAAACAGCCGTCAATATGAAAGCCTACAAGCGAGTCAAAACCCAAGGATTAAAAGAATCTCGCGCGACAGAAAAGTTGGAAAAGCAGCAGAAACTGGAAGCAGAGAGGAAACGGAGACAAAAACATCAAGAATATTTGGCAGCCATCATTCAGCACGGTAAAGACTTTAAAGAATACCATCGGAATAATCAAGCGAGGATCGTCCGGTTGAATAAAGCCATGCTTAGTTACCATGTGAATGCGGAGCGGGAGCAGAAGAAAGAACAGGAGAGGATCGAAAAGGAACGAATGAGACGCCTAATGGCAGAAGATGAAGAGGGTTACAGGAAACTCATCGATCAAAAGAAAGACAAGAGACTGGCATTCTTACTGTCTCAAACTGACGAATACATCACAAACTTGACAGAAATGGTCAAACAACACAAAGTTGAACAAAAACGTAAACTTGCAGAGAAAGCGAAAGAAGACAAGAGGAAAAAGAAAGAAACTGAGGATGCGGAGCGGAGAGCTTGCGTAATGGAAATGGAAAGTGGGAAAAAATTGAAGGGAGAAGAAGCTCCCTTGATGGTAGACCTAGGCACTTGGCTGGAAGCTCATCCTGGTTGGGAAGCATGTGAGGACTCAGAGGCAGAGACTGAAGAAGAGTCTGATTCTGATTCCGATCAAAATATCGAAGAAAAAATTGAAGAAGTCAAAGAAGAGAAGAAACCAAAAGAAGAACTTGATCCGAAAGAAGTTGTTGAAAAAGCGAAAAGTGAAGACGATGAATACAAAAATACCTCCGAAGAACTTACCTACTACAGTATTGCTCACACAATCAATGAAATTGTGACAGAACAAGCCTCTATCATGGTTAATGGTAAATTAAAAGAATATCAAATCAAGGGACTTGAGTGGCTAGTCTCTCTGTACAATAATAATCTCAATGGCATCCTGGCCGATGAAATGGGTCTTGGAAAAACCATCCAAACAATCGCATTGATCACATACTTGATGGAGATGAAAAAAGTAAACGGTCCATATTTAATCATCGTACCTCTTTCCACCCTTTCAAATTGGGTGTTGGAGTTTGAAAAATGGGCCCCATCTGTAAATGTTGTTGCGTACAAAGGCTCACCAGCTGTCAGACGTGCACTTCAAGCACAAATGAGATCATCTAAATTCAATGTGCTACTCACAACGTATGAATACGTTATCAAGGATAAAGCTGTTCTAGCCAAGGTAAATCCACTGTATTTCAAAATTTTTTTTTAAGTCCTGTAGATCATCTCCTGGGGGGTAAAAGAACTTTTTTATCGGATAGTTAACTAAAAACCTCTGAAAAAGTATTGCTTAGCATTATTATTTAATGTTAACTTACGCCTGGAAAATGTCTGGTTTGATCAAATTGATTTTTTAATAAAATAAATTTGATGGTGACAGAAGAAATGCCTTTTGTTCGTATTTTGATAAAATTTTCTCAATCAGTCTCCATAGGTTTTGAAAAATCAGTCATTCACTCATAAATCCATAAGTTCCCGCCCTGAACTCGATAGGTACAATGATTTTAACAAATCATTGAGCTGTGAATTCGTAAGTCGTAAGTTTATTGTTTCCTTTTTTACAAAGCAAATTGAAGACATTCTGTTTAAAAATAGATCATAACAATCTAATTTTAGATAACTACTATGTTTGTTTCTCAGTTTGTTTCTTTTCTTTGTTTCAACTACACATAAAGTCAGTCTAATGTTTTGTGAATTTGCAGTTGCACTGGAAGTACATGATCATCGATGAAGGGCATCGAATGAAGAATCACCATTGCAAATTGACACAAGTGCTAAATTCACATTATGTTGTTCCGCAAAGGCTCCTTTTGACTGGAACTCCGTTGCAAAATAAGTTGCCCGAACTGTGGGCTCTCCTCAATTTTCTTCTTCCGTCTATTTTCAAATCCTGCTCAACATTTGAACAGTGGTTCAATGCTCCTTTTGCCACAACTGGTGAAAAAGTAAGTACTCTCTTAAGCAGAAATTGGGGAGTTAAAAAATGAAGTGTTCAGCTCACACGCAAACCACCATCAATCATTATTATTTTCAAAGTATAGGCACAAAATCAGCAGCATGGTGTAAGGCGAAAAATGAAAAACTAAAATCAGTCTCAGTTTTTTACTCCATGATAATAGTTGAATTTTGTGCATTTCAGGGGCTGATCTTGCTCGGATAAATTTTGTCTCTTGAGCATTCTCTTTTGGATACTTGACTAGAGAGTAGGTAGTGGATTTGGGATTAAAGTCATGGAAAATACCTGTGGTAGACAGCAAAACATTATTTTAGAATCAATATTAAGTGTGAAAACATATTATTATTTTTTTAAGCCGCAAACTTTCAAATGTCTTTTTCTGAAAACTAAAAAAATAATTTTAATTAGTTGTTGCCAAGAGTCGATTAGTTGTAAAATCGATAGTATGATTAGATTCCTCACAATTAGATCAATGTTTAAAAATGATTAAAAATGAGTAAATTGATTGATAATTTATTTCTGCCATTTCTGAAATTGCAATTTTGCTCTTTAAATATGCTTTCCTAGTATGTATAATCATTTTTTTTTTTTTTTTTTATTTCAAGGTGGAATTAAATGAGGAAGAAACTATTTTGATCATTCGCCGTCTACATAAAGTTTTACGTCCATTTTTGCTGCGACGTTTGAAGAAAGAAGTCGAGTCTCAACTTCCAGACAAAATCGAATATATCGTAAAATGTGATATGTCAGGGCTCCAGAGAGTCTTGTATAGGTAAGGTGTTTTTACAGGGCTTGATAATAATCTTCATTGTACCATCTTGGATGTGAAAATTAAAGGGGGAAAAAATTCAGAACTTTAATATTCCCTGCAAAGTTTATTTGAATATTATCAGAAGTTTCTAATATTTCTCAGTTCTTGAAAATAGTTTCATTTACAAGCTTTATAATTTTTTTGCATTATTGGTAACGTATGGAAGTTTGAATATTTCAAAAATTGCATTGAAATTTTCAGACAGCACTTTAGAAAAAATCTTTCTTGTACTTTTACCAAGGGTCATGTTCCTAAAGCCGTAGACATGGTGCTTACAGTCCCTGCAATTGCTTTGGCTTCCAGTAATCATTGTTTCAAAGTGGAGACCTCTCAGGAAAATTTTACACTCCTGTCCCCTTTAATAAAAGACGCGTCTTTTTTCATTTTTTTATTTTATAGATGAAATCATCCCTGTAATTTTAAGTTATACCTTTGAAAATTTAAGTTCTCAGTTTTTATTCAGTTATTCTTTGACCATATGAATTTTAACTTCATTAAATTCTATTTTAAAAAGAGTTAGGCGTTACACTAGAAGCAAAAGTGCGGTTTTCAATAATGTTTGTACAGTAATTATTACTATTAAGAATAAGCTATCAACAGATTTGTTAAAATATTAATTTGTCATCTCTAGAATTTCTTCAATTATTTTTATCCGCAGCAGATTTGTCTAAAAAATAGTACATCCTATTGTCAGGAGGTCCGTTTTGTAAAATTGTCCTGTATTGTAATCTTCAGCTTTGAAATATATTTGCAAATCATAATTTTTTCTTAACAGGCACATGCAAAGTAAAGGGGTCCTTCTAACTGATGGCTCTGAAAAAGGTAACAAGGGCAAAGGTGGAGCCAAAGCACTGATGAATACAATTGTCCAACTTCGCAAGTTGTGCAATCATCCATTCCTGTTTCAACATATCGAAGAGAAGTTCTGCGATCATATCGGCTGTTCGTCAAATGGTGTTGTAAGTGGGTAAGTTAGCTCATTGTCAGTAGGAGAATGTCAATTGAACTGTAAGAGTAAATTTTATCTGTCAAACTCTGTTATCTACATTAGCTTTTAAACTTTTTTAATAGACTGCCAAATCCAATGACCAAATTAATAATTTCCGATTAACTTGAAACCTAGAATCCTGACTCTGTCAGCGAATGCTCTGTATGGAACTCTCCGATCGGTGTAAGTATTTGTGATAATTATCAAAACTTTGCCGTTTGAAGAGCCCAGGGCCTAAAAATGTTGATGTCCTGGAGAAAAATGGTGGTATCGAGTAGGTCCCAGATTTTGTCATACCTCACAATAGTTGTCCATTGGGTAGCTGATGGTTGCCAGAAGTAGTAGCTTTAACACAAATTGGGGGAAAAGAAGAAGAAAACAACAATTTTTTATATTTAATAAATTACTATTAATCGCTCTTTTAATTTTGCAGACCTGACCTTTATCGAGTCTCTGGTAAGTTTGAACTATTGGATCGAATTTTGCCAAAGTTGAAGGCCACCAATCACCGAGTACTTCTATTTTGTCAAATGACCCAGCTCATGAGCATAATGGAGGATTATTTCAACTGGCGAGGATTCTCGTACCTTCGTCTTGATGGAACAACCAAAGCGGAAGATCGAGGGGATTTATTGAAAAAATTTAACAGCGCCACCAGTGAATATTTCATATTCTTACTGAGCACACGAGCTGGTGGACTTGGCTTAAATCTTCAAGCTGCAGACACTGTAGTTATTTTCGACTCTGATTGGAATCCCCATCAGGTTTGATTCTATCCTTCATTTTTTTTTTTTTTTTTAAAGACAATAACATCCTTCTTCAAGCCGTTGTGAGCCGTTGTGCTGGCATACTATGAAAGCAGTCGAATGCACTACCTGAGAGAGTCTAATTTCCTCCAGCACTGACACCTCAAGCAATAAAAATAAATATGATTTTTTTTTTTAAAGTTTCTAGTCTAATAAATTTTAATGGGAAATGAAATAAATAAAATAAATGTTGTTATGGGTAGGATCTGAATTCAGTTAAACTTTATTAAGTTTATTGTATCAAAATCGTGGTAAAGTTATTCGAGTTCACATAAAAATAAAAGGTCTGGTCTTCATGCCTTTAGGCAACCAACAAAATAATTGTCATCCTAAAAAAATTGGCAGTGATTGTGTCAATATCAGAAAAAGAAATGATGCTAATTCATAGTTAGATTATATTATCAGTGGCATTTTTTAGAAAAACTATTCACAATTTGTCTGACAAATTTTTAGAAAGTTGATTAAAGCAATTGCAGTCAAAATCACCTTTTCCAGTCTTTGATGCTGTATTGTTTGAAATTTGCTCAAAATTCTATTGGAATCTATCTTTGAATCTCAATATAGTACTAGTGAATAGAAGGCTCTTAGTGTATTACTCAGCAGAAGTTCTTCTGAAGGATTTTCTAATGGAATACTTTTTATTCATGTGTAGGATTTACAAGCGCAAGATCGAGCACATCGAATTGGTCAAAAGAACGAGGTACGAGTATTGAGGTTAATGACGGTCAATTCCGTTGAAGAACGAATCTTAGCAGCAGCTCGATACAAATTGAACATGGATGAAAAAGTCATCCAGGCAGGCATGTTCGATCAGAAGTCTACTGGAACTGAGAGGCAGCAGTTTTTGCATAGTATTTTGCATCAAGATGATGCAGAAGATGAGGTTTGTTCAAATTTTGTCGATTTTTTGGAAACACTTTTGCTGGAATCTACCCTACCACTGCAGACGTTGACTAATTTTTTCTGTTGTTCAATTTTTTAAACAAAAAACTGAGCAACCCAGAAATTAAAATTCTATGAGTGTATTCTTTACAATCTAGGGTAAGTTCACAGATAGTATGAAGGTGTTATGCTATTTAGTTTTCAATTGAAGAAATAATCCATGAGAGTGAATCAGGTAAAGTTAACTGCAGCAGTGGTGATTCGGCAAGTTGTAAACCCACATTTTCCTCCATTTCAATCCATTTAAAATGTCGATTTTAGGCGAAACAAGCCACCTTGTCAAGAATTGATTGTTTTGTACACATGTAAATGGAGAAAGAATAGTTCTGGCAACTCTCTAGAATGGCCACTGAAGTGACTGAACTGCAGTTCAGCTGGTTCTAGTTTCCACTTAACTTGAGTAGAGTTATTTAACCCAATAAATTTTCAATTCAGTGCTTTTTAGTCAAATTAAGTGTCTAATTTCATCTCTAAATCCTATTTTTCTAATACAATGTTGCAATTTAATTTAAAATTCCAATTTTCTCTCTTTCCTTGTCAGGAAGAGAATGAGGTTCCGGATGATGAAACTGTAAATCAGATGATTGCTCGCAGTGAAGCTGAATTTGACACTTTTCAAAAAATGGATGCTGAAAGACGCAAAGAAGAGTCTAAGGGCAAAAAATCCCGGCTTATTGAGGAGAGTGAACTACCAGACTGGTTGGTTAAAGATGACGCAGAGGTTGAAGCTTGGACGTACGAACAGGAAGAAGTGCAGATGGGACGAGGCTCAAGGACAAGAAAGGAAATTGACTACTCAGACAGCATGACAGAAAAGGAATGGTTAAAGGTATTCTTCACTTGCCTCCATCCACGGCGTTTAAATTCTATCCTCAATTTCAGACTTGTGCAAAACCACCTTTTTTCTGTAACATTGATTCCATACTGCTGCGGATGCTTATCCAATCTCAGTAGAGCTTTCATGATGGATTATGTGATATTTTATCGCAAGGTAGTTCTCCGTGTACATCTCAGTGCAGCAAATTTTCATTATTTCCTTTTTTCCCCTTCAAATGAAAAGCGTCGAGAGACTACCCTGTGCATTGGACTTTTTGTTTCATGCCAAAAGTTTATGGGTTTCTAGTGCTACAAGCAGCATATCAAACAGAGGATGGTGGGCAACGAACTACACCTCTAGAATGGCCGCGAGATAGCAAACCTGCGTAACGCGCAAGGGCCGGTTTTTGAAGGCAGGAGGGGGGTGGAAGCCCAAGTATAGCTAACCTCAATCTTCATTTCTGCTGCGTCTTGCCCTTAAGGATTACATGTGAAAATTTCAACCTATGTAAACTTTCATTTTTTTTGAGGTTTGCTTTCAAAGTTCCTATTTTTTGAGTTAAGAAAACCTATGGAGGTGCGATCATTATGCAATCTTTTCATTGCTATTACTTTATTCAACAATATTCGGCAAAATGTGGGCAGCGTCTGACATGGGTTTAGATGGCAGCCTGCTGTGTGAGCCCAAGTAAACCTAACCTATATCAACTTCAAAACGTTCCGGGTCTCTAACACTGGTCGGCCATTCTAGAGGTGTAGTTCGTTGATGGTGGGTGGTCATACCTACCTAACATAAACTGTTGTTGTTGTTGGTGTGCACATATTTCAATCTGTCATGTTTTATGGTGAGATAATTTTGTTGATGAGGTAATATCCCATTTTTATTGCATTAAAAGGGGTGTAAAAAAACTCTCTCCTCTCTAACTCATAACTTTTTAAACAAGCTCAAAGGATTAATTAAATTATATTTTTAATTTTTTTACTTCTAAGCCTAAGAAAACTTGAAAGGAAAGTTGCGAAGTCAAGAAGAACAAACAAAATAGCCGCAAAAAAAATAATGGTGTGAATAATTGTTACAGTGAAATGCTCTGGTGCATTTTTGCAGGATGTAGTGCTACGCTGTGAAGTTTTTCCATTCCTTTAAAAACTTCATGGGTTTTTTAACTAAAAATATCGAGAAAAGGGTGCTGAGTTAATGATGGACTGTAACAATGCATTGTCAGTTGTAAACTGCAAATATCTTGGATGAAAAATGTGTTGAAATTCATCTTTTCGTTGCACTTTTTACAGGCCATTGATGATGGTATTGATGACTTTGATGAGATTGAAGATGAAGTGAAAGTGAAGAAAACTCGCAAACGGCGCAAAAAAGAAGAGGAGGAAGAGGAACCGGCCAAAAAACGAAGAAATGGTACAGAGAAGAATCCGCAAGAGAAAACACCACCTGCTAATTCAGGAGCGGATGCTCGAATGAAGAAGCAAATGCATAAATTGATGACGATTGTTGTAGAGTACACTGAACCTCAGTAAGTCAATTTATGGCAGTAAATGCCGAAATGAAATGAATACCAATACAAGTAAATTTTAACACTGGACATTTTGAGAAAGAATAAGCATAAAATCAATGAGCAACTAGAAGAATGTAATGATTATTGTGTCATAGAGTTGTTCGTAAACTACTGTTAAACTCTAGTTCAGGCTATTACCTTTTTAACAAAGTTTTGCAAAAGTTTTTCAAAAAATCCTTATTCGAAAACGTGAATCAGAAAATGAGTTTTAAAAATTGCATATTTATTCATATTAGCCTCAAGGCAAACAATACACAAATGTACCATTAAAAATCTAAGACTCGGTCTTAACTTTAAAAACTTTTAATGGCATGGTATAAAGTCTCTGCCTTATTTGAATGATATCAAAGAGAGTCAGATTATCTGCATCTCATGTTGCCTACTTTTCTTTTAGGGTTTAATTCATTACTAGAAAACTAAAAAACATAACAATTTGAAACTCTCAGTGAATTTTCCCAAGATAATGTAAATATATCCACAAAATTCCACATCAGAATGTTTACCAGTTTTCTGTTTAAAAAATGATACAGCCGATAAAATCAAGTAACATCTGCTGTGTGTCTGCTGATTCATGTTTAACATGTCCTTTTTATCTTGAGTTAATTTTCTCCAATAGTTCATGCGTAGTAAAAGTCTAAAATTATCCTATCTAATTTTGCAGAGATTCGCGTGTTCTCAGTGAACCATTCATGAAACTACCATCTCGTCGTGAACTTCCTGATTATTATGAAGTCATCAAGAAACCCCTCGACATCAAGAAAATTCTCACAAAAATTGATGAAGGAAAGGTTTGTGTTCGTTGCATTTTCAGTTTGTCTCTATAAACTGCTCCATCGTTTTTTTTCTGATTTTAGGCTTTGAACCACAAAGTATTTTTTTCTTTCATTATGTATATTTTTTAATACTGCTTTACCATTTACATTTTTTATCAACCTTGATAGATTCTATTTGTACACATCACCTATTCATTTAGACCCTTAAGGTGAATTTGCATCAAAAGCAAGAAACATCGAGAAATGGAACTAATTTTACTAAATTTTGGGCTTCACTTCAAATTTCGGACCAAATAACGGATTGATTACACCTGGATGTACATTTTAGTTGTTTCCTTCCAATGAGTTCATTTTTTAAACCTTAAAATAAAACTAAAAGAATGCTAACGCAATATTATCACCCTCCATTCTTTACTTACAGAGTTTGATTTTTGCCCGTCTTCTCTAGAATGATCACTTTGCCTCTCATTTTAAACGAGAATGAATTTTTAATTTTCGATGACTGGTTTTCAGTACGAGGAACTGGATGATCTGGAGCGCGATTTCATGCAATTATGCAAGAATGCGCAGTTGTATAATGAAGAAGCATCACTCATCTATGAAGACTCAATTGTACTGCAGTCTGTTTTTACGAACGCTCGTCAGCGTTTGGAAAGTGAAGAGGAAGAAGCTCCGGAGGAAGAAGAAAAAGGTGAGCGTCCCAAAGGAGGGCTGAGCTTTTTCCGTTGTGACCTATTATTTGATATTTTTTTGAGAGAGAAATCTTCTGATTTGAAAAATTTAAGAAATAACCCATCTGCATATGGGATTAATTGGAATTTTGGAGGCTGCACTCAGCGGAATTGGATTCTTAAGCATTTGTCTGATTCAAAATTGACCTGTGAGGAAAAGCATGACTTGGCCTGTGACCATGTCATTTTTGTCGCATGTACACTCGAATTTCGAATCTTCAAAATTTTTGGAATCCCGTCACATGAAAGCATAAAAAAGTACAGAGTTTTTTTGTTTAGGGGTTAGTAATTATTTTTGGGAAGTATTGAAAAAGTATTGTATTTTTTTCCAGCCATTTTTATTAGACACTGTGTCGAATTTTTCTTCGTTTTGTGTTGTCGTTTATTTTAACCTAACTCTTATAATTATTTTTATGTTAAAGCGGCACCTGCTGAAGAGGAAGCCTCATCTGGAGCAGAATCGTCCTCTGTGAAAATGAAATTAAAATTGAAGGCATCAACCAAAGCGCCGAAAAATTCCGATGCCAAAACTGATACAAAGTCTACCCCACGATCAAGGAAAAGAACCTCGAAAAAATACATAAGTGACGATGAGAATGAAGATGATGCCGAATCAAGTAATGGCTAAGGTATAATTTACCTTATTTTGTTAATCGTAATTTTTTTTATCCTTCATTCTTATTATCATGTTTTAATTTTTTAATGTGCTTTTATTTTTAACTTTTTTTTTTTTTTTCATTTTACGTCTACAGCCTCTCAATGTCAAGTGACTGTAATATTTTTAGCTTCAGTATTTTCTTTTTATACTTTTGTATTTTTATCAGGGGTAAGTAAGGAAAAGAGGATTTAAATTTTCATTCCTTAAAATTGGGTGCTCAGGCTAGTATTATGAAGGTTCTAAAGCACCACTAATTGATAATTAGAATCTTACATCACTAGTACCTAGATGCTTTGTGAGTATTTTTGACCCATTGCTTTTTCTCCAGATTGAAGTTAAATTAGATAATAGAAATGGCACTAATGAGTTTTGAAAATTAGCAACTCGTATCTCGTCAGATCCTTGTGTTTTTCAAAATTTTAAAGTATCTCATGGTAGCTCTATAAAGAAATGTGAAGTGATATTTTTCTTGTCGTGTATTGTTACCACTATTTTACTTAGAATATATATGATCATTTGGCAAGTTTTAGCAATCAAGCTTCAGTTTCTTTGTACTTATATTTTGGCATCGACTACTCTCAAGATCATGTCAACAACAAGTTGGTGAGAAGAGTCAGAAAGCCACCTGAAATTTTGACTGTACGAAAATTAACATTTATTATCCATGTCATCCATTTGCTGTTATACCTATGTAACTACCACCTACATGTTCTATAGGAGCCAGATCTGCTCATTTGTTAATTAGTAGCTTAGGTTGGAATTAAAAACCTAATTAAAATTCTATGAATATATCGGCTAAAATATCTGATGAAGGTCGAATTGATTGCTATAACCAAGGTCAGAGCAGACGCTAGCTCTCACACAGGCAAAAATACTTGTGAAAAAAGCAAAATACTCTAAACAAGTAGTTGAAAAATTGTCACTTGTAGTTTTGTAATGATTTTTTTCGGGTAGTTGTAGGATTCTACGAGGGGACAATGTTTTTAAAAGCGTTTCTGTGTTCGTCAGTAATTCATGCGCACATCGGAACCATTATTTAACATTACATTTTAAGTTGCTGCCCCAAGTTTCACAATGTAGTTTTTGTGTCCTATATTATCGGAGGCCCTGAAGGAAGTAGTCTGTTATTTAACTTAATTTGGAAATGCACTAAGTAGTATTGTCAAGCATTTAGTTTGAAGTATTTTGAAGTTTTTGTGGCCCATCCTAGGTCCAGGTGCTATAATTTGTCCGAGTGCAATCAAAAGTCTGATGTAATCAATACAAGTCATTAATTTTAAGCTGTCTCTTAACATCCAATGTCTTTTTTGTTATATCATCTTTGAACTAACTTCATGTTTTATGAATAATATTATCTTCTCTGAACAATTCTCATCTTACTGGGAAAATCTCTAATTTTTAACCTGAACTATTTTAATTTATTGTTTTATTTTTATCTTGAACGTAAAAGTGTCCAGAAGTTCCAAGGGAAGTGAAACGAAGGTATGCGCTTCCGAAATTGACCACCCAAGATGGACAGAATGCCCTATCGCTTTGTTTTTTTTTTCATTCCTAGCAGGAAGTTTAAAACAGGGCTCCATGTCTGCAATATTCGATTCTTACTGGTCCATTTTTTCCTCGGGCATCAAGAGACAGGTTTCCAATTCTGCAACATTTGTTCCTTATTGGCCCACTCTTCCCCATGAAACAATTTTCCCGCCAAAAGATTGGAATGGAACCAAAGCAACTAAGCATTTTGTTGACTTTGGGTGCCTGAATAGAGGAAGAGCATACCTCCGTCTCACTTACCTTGCAGGAGATCAGCCCTTGGTTGGTTGTAGAGCTACATTGGCATGAATGAATGATTTACTTCTTTCATTTTTAACGTCACATTCCAAAGGAAAGTTTTCAGTTATTGTAATCTGTTTTTGTTGAGAATTAGTCCTACTAAAAGTTGAGCTTCATGTGCACGCATTTTTTTTAAATTTTTATTTTAGTTTGTATCTAAAGTTCCTAATGTAACTGATGGTAAATTTTATCTTTTCTCTTCCAAATTTGATCTTCTGACAGACTGATCTTTTCTTTTTAAGTATGTTATCAGTCTGTGATAAAATGCTGTAATGTACTTTTTAATGGCTACTCATTTTTGGAAGTAATGATTGTATCTGTTTCTTTTTTTTAAATTGAAATATGCAGGTAAATTTTGCAATAGATTCCTTGTAAAGCACTGTAAGTTGTTTTGAGTGCTATCGAAATTATTAAAAAATCATGGATCTACTCTGGCAAAAATTTTACTCCGATTGTTGTGTCATCATATGCTGCAAATTTAGCTACATTTTTTTCTGAAATCCACGATGCTAGTTTTGGGGTGCAATTTTTTACTGAGGCTCTTTTAACTAATTACACTTCATAACTGTTTGAAAATGATATGAGATATGTTAAAATTTTAAGAAAATTCATTCAATTGGATTAGGTATGATTCTCAGAAAGCATGTAATATTCATATGCCAAATTCAATCAGTCGCAAAACCTTAAGGTTACACTGCCATTGAATAGTTACTTATCTTTAATCTCTTATAGTTCCTATTTTCTAATCATCGATGCAAGCTGATCAAAGGTAAATTAATTGTAATTTTTGCAATGACTTTTCATGTGACTATTTGTTAAAAATCCAATGTGAAAGTAAGTCAAGGTGCCCTATCAGTTTTAGGTAAACTATCGAAACAGTTCTCTTAAAAAGTATTCGTAACAATAAGAAAACCCTTACCGAAAGCAATCAAAGTTTACAGAAGCGGCGAAAATGAGCTATTGTCATGAATGTCAGTTTTACGGGTCCTGCAACCCAAGGTACTGAGACATACGAGGCCATAATGGCTTGACTCGCGCAGTTCTGATGAAACTGCCCATTTCTAGCAAAATCAGCCATATTGAAATGTATTATCATTTTGAAACAAGTTGCACCGATAGTTTACTGACATGGATTCGTTTGATCATCCTTCTGTGAAAGAATCAAATAAGAAAATAGTATTGTTTGCCAATCTTTTTTTGTGCAGTTGCATAGTTGCCTCAGTACATAGTGTATGTGTATTCAAAGTACTCAACCTTGATCATCTCTATATTATCATGCATTAGATTTTCAGTAAGGTGCCAATGTACACCGGAGGAAATATCTGTATGTTATTTACATCTATGAGCAAAGAATCTTTATTTAACTTATGTACTTGTTGAATTAGGACCGTATGGATAAAGTTTAGTTTTTCTCTTTATTCATTATCTCTTATGTATGCAAAATTGGAGCTTTTGTCAGGATTTTTAGTAGAATCTGATACAATTTAAAAGTAATAGTTTAAATTTGAACAAGATTTTTTGGTCTTCGGCCACTCTTAATGATGAAAACAATATTTGAGCTATTAGCCGATTTTTCATATATGAGCAATGATTGCGACTCAGGCCATGCTTTAATAAAGTAAAACAATGCACATTGCACATTGTTTTATTTTATTAAAGCATTGCCTGAGTAGCAATCTTTGCTTATATTTGAAAGATCGGCTAATAGCTCATATTTTGTTTAAATTTGAATAGACCAAAATCTACACCTAGGAGATATGTGAGACGTTTAAGGACTTCTTTCAAATCTGGCAGAGAGACAAGGATTCACCCATTTAATAATTTCTGCCACATTACTTCCTCCATTTTTTTAAAACTAAATCAAATTGGTAAAAAAAAAAAAAAAAACATATCCGACACATTCTAAGCTTATGGGGAAGTCCAAGATTTTGAGAATCGGTTGACGGGTTTACAATGAGACTCAATTCAACCAGGACTATGTATCATTGCAACAGGCCCACGTTACGCAGCTGGTTCTGTTGGAGGTCGGCCGATAGCGACTTTAGGTTGTCACAGTAGAATTTCGTTTCCTTGCACACCTGTCACCTGATTTTAAAAAATTAGGGCTTTTTTTCAAGCTGAAAATAAGTCTGATGTACACACCTTTCCAGATTTGATTTATATCCCTCTCTTTGAAAGATCTGAAGTAGCGGAACCTACTTTTTGGATGATCCTTGTGTTATGATGAATATTTTACTCCATCCCCTTTTGCACCCAAAATCAAAGCAGCAAAATATTTTTTTCCATTAGCCTCCCAGTCTGTAGGTCAAAATTTCTTTATTTGTCTTCAAAGAAAGCTCAAATGGACTGAGTTAAGCAAAACAGTCAATTCTACATGGTGGTGTTTCAAAATATTATCTACTGTTTTGATTTTTTGGAAGTAACCAACCAACATTTTCGCTCCAAATTTCGCAGAAATAGCCTCCAGTAGAGCGAGAAAAACTGTACGAATTCTCGGGTAGATATATTTGATGGTTTCCTTCCAAAAAATTAAAATAGGATATGAGATACAGCAACATAGGTGTGACTGTTTTGCCCATCTCTGTCCTAACATTATTGACTTAGATTTTTAAAGTACTGACTGCCACCTTGTTTTTTCTAAAATTTCCTGCCCATACACTTCGTTTTCAACACCTTTACATCAATCGTCCACCACATGTCATGCCATGCATTGTTAAATGGCTGTGTAACTGAGTAGTGTCATATGAACACACAGTCACCTGTTTTGCAGTTTTGTTGGGACGCTAAATTTTCTCAAATCAATGTATTTTTGTAATAAGATTACAAACCGCATCACAGACAAACAAAACGTATTCATCCATAGCAAAAGCTCCAACCAAATCCTCTTTTACCCCTCAAATATTTGTCTATCATGCCCTAGTCCCTAACTCCTGTAAAATTATTTCAGAATACATTCGTCTCATTTTAGTATGTGTACCGGTAAATGTCTGTAATTTGTGATCATACATAGTTTCATGTATCTACACTCTTTCATTTCTTCAGGTTCTTCATGTTTACATTTGTAACAGTTGTATAATGCAAATGCAGCAGAATCTGTAAACGAGTCATTATTAAATTATCATTACCTTATTGATAAATAAAATTTTTTGACGCAGTCATATCGGTTTTTTTCATTTGTTCTTTTTGATACAGGTATCTACTCTGGTTACATTTTATAACTTTATTATGGAACATGGAAAGGAATTATTGCTGATCAGAGTTGACAGATATAAATACTGATTGATAGCAAATGCAGGTTCTAGTTTTTAAAATGATAAAGATTTATTTCAAACTAACAAGATGTAAATATACACAACAAAAACCAATGATTGAAAAAAAGAAACAAGGGGAAATCAGACTAAAGAGATGATAAATAAATTACAGAACAACTTGAATTTTTGATTGATAATTGGAAGATAAATTTCTACTCAACAGTGGAGGAGGGCAGGTCAATAATGTAAGACTTTACGGAACATTCCCTGCACAACAGAACTCTCACAGACATGCAACAGAAAGCTCTTTAGCAAAGTCAAACTTGAGGAACAGAAAAAAATTTCAAGAAAAAAACCATGAATAGTTGCGATTCTTTGAAAATTATCAGGAACTTCATATTTGATGTTTGTCAGTGACAGATATGAGGGTAATGGAGAATTTGCACGCAATTTTTTTATTGCTTCATCTGAAAGTGCCTAATGAGCTGAGTTCGCAACATTTTTCATAATTTTTTTCTGACATGGGAAATTGGAGAAAAATTGATTTAAAAGTGAGAAAATGTGCCGCCTTGTGACGTCATCTGGCGGCATTTCCCATTTAAACACATGTATTTTGGCAAATTAGGTTATTTTGTCATATCTCCTCTAATAATTGCTCAATTTATGAATCAAGGGTATCTTCGTGTTCAGTTCACTCAGAGGATTCCACTTAAACAGGAAATTCATCAAATTTCAGACCCTTGCAAATTCTCCATTTGCCCTTAACATCTCCAGGAGCCACAAAGGTACAGTGCTTCTACTAAGAGAACTGCACGAAGCAAAAGATGAGTCATCTTCACTATTCCACCATTAACAAAGAGCGGAGGAAACATTTCCAGAATAACAATTCTTGATGACTTTATTGGATACTGATAGATAAAGATTTTGCAAAATTCGGGCAGAAAACATAATATTCAATTACTTGTTAAAGACTCCCTCACTTTTAAGGTGTTATTAACAATTCAAGGCCTTAGTATGGAAAGAGACTACCTTTAACATCAGAAAAAAATGTATTAGGTACGTATTTAAAAGGACCTAACAATAAGTAGCGTGGATACATGTGAATTAATTTAAAAAAAAAGATGAGATCTAAGTTCTACCATTGCAGTTATAACTGACTTAAAAATAAGTAAAAACATGTATCAATTAATTTCTTCAGGAGTCAGTCAGTTGCTCATTATCAAAATTCAAATTGAATTCAGAGATAGCATCATGCCAGAGCTACAAGATACTTGATTTAACAAAAAATTCAGTTGAAAGAATTGCGCTTGATTGAAATTCTGAACATAAGGTAAGATGTCATTATTTAATTTGGTAGTGCCTACTCATGACGATGCCTATTCAACAAAATCCCTCTCATCAAATTAAGATAAGTCTTCACCATTTGATCTACTTATTTCGACTGTCTTTTAGTTCTAATAATGTCAGAAATAAGAGGGACGCAGTCATGTCGGTGATACACTGCATGTTAGCAAGATGACACCCTAAAATAAAAAAAGAATTCAATCCCTGATTCAAGTCTACATATTGGGGGGCTGAAGTTGAAAGTTACATATTTCAGATTGCAACGATGGGAGTTGCCACTCATGTTGTATCTTTTTGAGAAAAAACTACCGGACAGTTTCAAAAGAAATTTTCTGAGAATTTTTCCATCATTATGTGAACATCACTCAAAATTGTGAGGAAAAGTTTTGACTAGTTTTCCTCAAAGAAAATAAGACACAATCGGAGATTTTTAAATTTTGCAACTGTGATATACATTTTCGCATTTAGCTATGAATGTGCACCATCATAAATGGCCTTACAAGTTTTAATGTTCACATGCTAAGAGTGTTTGCTTCATGGACGATTCAGTTAGGTTAATTCAAGATTTAAAAAAAAAGGATCGAACGATGAAAGCACAAAAAAAAAGTCAACGAAAGAGGTAAAAAATAACAGCTCATGTGTGCAACTCTATGTCATCTAATGATATGGAAATAGAAAAAGTTATCACAATGGAGCCTCATGTAAATATGAAAGCTGACAGGTTTTCAGTGATAGTAATAAGCCCTTGATCTTAAATAAAATATTCTACCCTCAACTCCACCAAAAGTTTATGCATCAGTGATTTTCCAAAAATATTTTGGAGATAAAAGGAACATACACACACCAAAAAAAGTGATAATTTGCACATCTTTGTCCAGCCTTCAGAGGTTTTTTGAAAACTTGCTGTCAGCTTAACATTAAAGCTCAGAGGAGAAGAAAATGAGTCAGTTATAAACAAAAAGTTAATATCCTATGTTGAATGACAAGGGTACTTCGGTAAAAAGAAAAGCACGGTTAAGAGTTTCTATGGGGGGGGGGGGGGGGGAGTTGATAAAATGATGGGTAAACTTAACGACACCGGGTTGTTTGGATCTTTCAATAACAAAAATAACATTAAATCACAGTAAAAATGAAAGCAAAGTTTCTTTAGGCTGTCAGTGCCGATTTTAAGTTAACTACTGCCTTAACATACTTCCAAAATAACAAGAAAAAAGGAGATAAGTTGTGCTAAAAACACAATGGCACAGTAATTGGGAGCCACATTAGATTCTGTTCTTCTTTGGAACTGAGACTGACTACTCTTACATCTATACAAAGTTTTAAGACTAATTTCAAATGATCAACTTGGAATTGTAAAATCAGGAGTTGATGATTTTAAGATTGACAAGAGGTAAAGAGTTTGAGTGGCTAGACAGAAAAAAATGTTCGCAATTTTTTCAGTTTTTCACGTGATTGATTACAGAAGATTTTGTCACAATTTAGTTATTTATTTAGATTGACCGGTTTAAGTTATGGCACCGTTTGAGATATACTCCATGTTTGGTTTAGAAGATAGGGTGACAGACAGCCGACTGACCATAAGTTAGTGATAATTTACTTCCAATGGTAATAGCGGAAAACTTATTTTCTCTTCCTCTCGGTAGGCTCTGCTAAGCTCTAAAGCAAATTTTAGAAATTCCTCACATCACCTGGAGGCAGAGTAATCTAAACTCAACCTAATTTTTTTCAAAAAGACCACACCGTAATTTATAAAGAATAATCAGGAACTGACTAAACTTCATGCTAAGATTACGTTCCGTCAAGATAAATTAATTATTGTCTAGTAGTTCAGTAGGACACCTATACTTGAGGCATTGAGGATCAAATCTCGTCGAAGAATTCATTCTGCTGCCTAAAAATTTGTCAATCATTTTAATTTGCTGAAGAGAGAGCATCAGAGCCTCTGTTCGCTAACTTTTTCACGAATTTTCTAAATATTATTAAAAAAATTATCACAACATTTTACACTAGAAGTCATATTGGTTACTCCTTTTATTAAATTAAAATATCTGCTAAATTTCTCGACAGCGAAATGAAGTTGCGGCTATTGATTCTCCACACTTCACTTGTTTTATCTACCAGGTAACAAGAAAGTGTATGATTCATTTTCAAACCATTAAAGCTACTTTTGCCTGAAATGTCACAATCACAGTAATCGACTTTCAGTACTTTTAAAGTCATCACTATTCACATCAACAAATCAAATTTTGAAGTTTTCAAGTTCTTGACCAAAAATTTGAGTACGAAATAATGAAGTAAAATTAAGAACCAGCTAAACTATACATGACTTTTCAAACAGTTCTCATGTTGATTCAGTAGCATTTATTTCTATGAGACAGTAGCGACTAGGATTCGTAGCCTTTAGGATTTTGCGATTGCCATTTCCACATGTCCTCACCTGCAATTTAAATTTAATAGCAGGTTAGTACACAAAATATAATCACTGAATCAAAAAACTTTCATGGCATTGTAATAAAGGATTATCTGTTTGAGTGGCAAAACAAAAAAGATATTCATAATTTGGCTGGTATTTCTCATGACACGGTGTTTAGCGACTGGAAAACTGGGAGAGTCAGGGAGAAATTAGAGAGAACAAACATTAACTGGGATGGTTGCAAACTGCCGTACAAGATTCTGATCTTTTGCACAGCTTCGTGGTGGTAGGCGCTCCCAAAATAGCTAGTATAATATGTACATATGAATTATTATATTTATAATGTATACCGCTGACCGAAGTGTAAAACCATGTACCTCCATTGTAATGTTTCAAGATTTCCGCTTCTATTTTATTTTTTCGAAGAAAACCAAGCCAATTTCTTAACTTTCAATTTTTACAGAATGGAGAATTTGCATGCAAATTTTTTCTTGCTTTGTCTGAAAGTGCTTTAAGAGCTGATTTCACAGTATTTTTTGTAATTTTTTTCTGATATGGGAAAAAGTATAAACATAGGTTTAAAAGTGAGGAAATGCACCGCCTAGTGACGTCATCTGCCGGCATTTCCCATTTAAACACACGTATTTTAGCAGATTAGATAATTTTGTCATATCTTCTCCAATGATTGTTCAATTTATGAACCAAGAGTATCCTCGTGTTCAGTTCATTCAGAAGTTTCCACTTTAACGCGAAATCCATCAAATTTCAGGCACCTGCAAATTCTCTATTTTCCTTTAACCAAGATGAAAATTTAAGAGCGCTCTCAAGAAATTAAATTTACCAGTTTTTTGAAGAAAAAATAAAGTATGACCGGAAGTCTGCAACGTTGCAAACAGCACTTGCACTGCACATGCGTTGTGTTGCACTTTGGGCATCGATAAAACATATAGCGCACTCTGGACAAATATTTGTAAATGATTTAAGTTCATGACAGCCTCTCATACTAAAGTTCAATGACAAAGCATAAAAAGTCAGATAATATTTTTGCAACTAAGGCTGTAATGCAATCAGATGTATCTGTTGTTCAGCAATAAAGCCTCTAAAAAGTACATTTACTACCTTCAATCCAAAAAGAGCCTTGAAGGTCTGCTCTTGGGCTCTTTAAAAAAGGTTTCATCCTAAAGAATAAAGCTGAAAACTAAAAATTATTACTTACACATTTTTTTGAGACCGAATTTTGCTTCCCAGCCTAGCTCTTTTTTGGCAAGAGATGCATCACAGTACGAGCTGGCAATATCACCGGGACGTCTGGGGACAATTTTATAGGGGATCGTTTTATTTGAAGCTTCTTCAAATGCTTTCACAACCTGTAAATGAAAGAGATTCATCAAAAAATTGATACTGAATAGGAAAACACAAAATCAATGAAAAATTAAAAGTGAACAGAAAAGCATGTATCAATGAAAAGTCAAATATTTAGTATATGAAGAAAGTAGTTACAAAACAAAGGAAAAATTTACCTGGAGGACAGAGATAGTGATGACTGAGAAAGGAGAGATTACAGTTACATATCAACAGTGAAGCGCAAAAATGCAGGTCTTGGATTGCAACCCTACAAACTTTGTGACGTAATTTATTTTCTGAATGGAAAAATATTCAATGTCATCTCTGGAAGATTTTCCTGATTTTTTCTCCTTGTGAAAAGAATTTTCTGTGAAAATGTCATGCTGTCAGTGCTGTTTGCTTTCCTTTCATGAAAACATGGTCAAAGGTTTTCGAACTTTGCAATTGATATTCGCATTTTTTGCATTTAACCATCCATTTGCTACGATGCTGGAGTAAGTGTATGTAAGTAAGTATGAATATTGATACATATTATGAATTACACAGTCAGCTTGTCAGATTTGAAACTTTTGCTTTAAATGGTTTGATAGGTCCATACAAGTTTCTTTCATTGTATAATTCTTCCTACTGTTCTTTATGCGCTAATTGAGATATTTGCACTTCGGAGAAGGTAGATTTTGAAAATCATACCTGGAGAACAGAGTATCCTGTTCCAGTTCCTAGATTGTAAACTTTAAATCCTAGGGCATCGTTGCTCAACAATTTTTCTAAGGCACTGACATGGCCGACAGCAAGATCAACAATATGGATATAATCCCGAACACCTATGATAAGAGGAAGAGTAAAAAAAGTATGAACAAGATTACAATATCAGAATTATCACATTAATACATTAATGCTACATTTAATGATGTCTGACTTCCTTTTAAATTTTATTTTTTGGACAGAGAAATTTAATTTTTTTAACAGAGAGCTGAACAGCACAACGCTTTGAACTCTCTAAATTTTCCTCCAATTATGCAGAATATACATAAAAAATTTCAAGTCAGAGTGTTGCTTAGTTTTAAGGTAAAAAGATAAAACATTAGAAAAAATTTGTAGTTTCACAAACTGAGGATCACGACTATATTTCAACTTGCGGAATTTCTTTTCTACATTTTTAATTTAACTCAGAAATTGCTGAACACGTTTTATCGAAACTTTCACACATTTTTCCAACATTTTTTTCTTCTGCAACTGCCTTTTTTTTTACAGGCTGATTCTCGTCTTCTCTTGAAGTTCACGCCAAATAAGTTTACTCACTTTTATATTGCGACAGAAGATTGTCTGACATCAGTTTAGCATGGAAAGTAAATGCAAGAGTTAAAATGGCAGGTCCTCTGCCACAGTATAAAAGTGTGTAAACTCCTTTGATGTAGACTCTATTATGTGGCTTTTTAGTAATATCCTTGAATTCATAATTATTTACAAGTTTCTACAATTTCAGGCATCAATTTTGGTCTTTTTCTCACTACTTGATTGTAAAGATTTAAATCTGTGCAGGTCAAAATGGATAGGTGAACTACACAAACACAAATGGAACAAATGAATACTTTAATTAAAAGAAAGGAGGAGGTACCTGTGCCGTCAATTGTGTCATAATCATTTCCAAAAACTTGGAGGCTGGCAATTCTGCCGGTCGCAACTTGAGCAATGTAAGGCATTAGATTATTGGGAATACCCACAGGGTCTTCACCAATTTGACCAGATTCATGAGCACCAACAGGGTTGAAGTAACGAAGGGACACAATTGACCAACTCTGCAAAAAGAGATAGAAACATACAAATAATTTACAGAATTAGTGCCAGCTTACATATGTACGTATTCAATTACATACTAATTTCCATATCTTAGCAGGACCTTAAAATACTCCATCTATGGAAGCTGGTATATATTTCTGTATATAAATTGTCAAGAGTGCAGCAAAAACAGGAATGCGGATCACATTTTGCTAGATGGAAAAGACTCCAAGAATCGAAGCAAATTTTTTTTTTCACAAAAATTTTCTTTCACTTTTTTCCCTTAATGTCTCTGAATTTTTTACTGCAGGAGATACTCGAGCCAAGTATAATTGGTATGGAGAGACAAAAGCAGAGCAAATATTTTAGCAAGAATCCTTGCATGTTGTTGCGGGCCATTTGACTTGATAAACAATTTACAGCAAATTAAAACGGTTGACCTTCAATTACACTACATCATAGCGGATGAGTAGATACTATAACTAGACAAAAGGGAATAGAAAATGACATTACCAGGTCAGAGGCTGCAAGGTCTTTCATAATCTCTTCTACAAAGTACTTTGACTTTCCATATGGGTTAGTGCAGTTCCGTCCAGTTGGATGTGCCTCCGTGAATGGGAGAAATTCAGGTGTTCCATAGACAGTGGATGAAGAAGAGTAGATAAATCTCCTAACATTGTGTGCTTTCATGACCTTCAACACAAGAGAGGAAAGATGTTCCATCAGTAAGAATGATGATAAATGATTAACACTAACAGCAGAGTAGGAGGTAGGTTTCAGGATGGTTGCCATAGAATTCAAAAAATGAATTTTCCTGACATTTTCCTGATTTCCCTGTTAAATTTTGGTAAAATTCCTAGATGACTGAAGATGCGCCAAATGATTGAAAAGACACAGTTTGAAATAGTTTTCGCGCAAAATCAAAATGTCAAACCCTTTTTAGAGAGTAACCCTGTTTTAAAACCATTACAGCCAGTAAATAGTCTGATAAATATTATACTATACCTTTTATGGTTGAGTTCTATTGTTTCATTAGAAAATTTCAATTTTTTTCTTTTTTTTCCATGAGTTGATCTTGAAAAATTGTTGTAAAAATGAAATTTCTGAATACTTTGCAAAAAAACTTCCAAACAGAAAAGAGACCCCCATTTCTAAGACAAACTTTTTCAAGAAAACTATTAATATAAAAATTCGATTTTTTAGTTTTTGCCAAAAAGTTCTCTATTGTCCCTTAATACTTGTCCAGAGTGATATCAATCATTTTTAGCAGGGTGAAAAGCATTCCGATTTATTCACTAAAATATTGTGAATCTGCACATAATCATACTGTTAGGTCTCTTCAGAAGATTTTCTGGAAACTTTCGGCAGAAAAACTGAATAAGACGTGGATCTTGCTTTTTGGTGCTCAATTTTAAAATTTATTTAAGCCATCAAACAATTGCAAAAATGTTCGTGAACCTTTTATACCAACGTGTATCCTATTCTTTGTTTAGATTGAGCACATGTTTTTATTTTACTAGTGGGGATATTACTTTTACATGGTAAATGGAGAAGATGATTCTAACCTCTAAAAGAATGATTGATCCGGATACATTGTTCTGATAATAGGTCAGTGGTATTTGACACGATTCTCCAACTGCCTTCAATGCTGCAAAGTGAATGACACATTCGATTTGATGCTGTAACAGAGAAAGAGAGAAAAAGAGATATAAAATGAGGAGAAAACGAGGGATCAATAAAAAATTACGCAAGATTAGCCAAAAGCAGCTAGAGAAAAAGATTGATTGGAACCATAAACAACAGTTATTCGTTTAAAAAATTCTGCCACTTAAACCCTACATGCAAGAGGCTATTGTTCCTGCTTTCCACCTAACTCCATTTCAAAATACTTCAGAATAACGCTCAAGGTGGGAGTGGAGCAGCTGGGATTATTCTACCAAGCAATGTATTTCTCTGTTACCATCGCATGCCAGCAATGTGGCTTCTGCTTGCTCTGGCTTTTGAAAGAGTACCATCTGCTAGGAATTTAATAGATAGCTTTTTAGAGGGAAAGTGGGGAAAGAGTGCAGACTGGCTTACTGATGTTACCACTTCACATTTTTACATTTTTGACTCAAGTTCTCTTTCTTATTTCACTTAAGGTACGAAAAAAAAAAAAAAAAAAAAAAAAAAAAAAAAAAAAAAAAAAAACAGAAAAAAGGATTTAAAAAACTCACTTTTCGAAACACTTCGGTAAGTGCTTCACGATTAAGTAGGTCGACATTATAGAAAGTTGTTCCTTTTCCGGCGAGTTCTTCCACCCTTAACAAGGAGACTGGTTTGGGCGAGTTTTTGGCTGGAAAAATTCAATTAGAAAATAAGAGAAGAAGGAAGACGAAATGATCTCACAAGCTTTTGAAGTTATGTACTAAACTTGATTGATTTTTCAACTGAAGACAACTAATGTAGGAAAAATAATTTTCTGTCTCAGAATTCAAGGACCATCCTTGACAATTTATTTCATTCCTTACAAGAGAAATACAAGCTAAGCTTATTCCAGAAAAAAACAACAATAAATTATGAAACAATTTCTTTCCAAAAAAATAAATTGTCCAAGTTTCTGAAAACTTTAGGTAACAGAAAAAATGCTCTTCCTCCACCCCATGATTCAAATACATTTTCTTCAAGTGCTAACAAAATATTTCTCATAATATCTCTCCAAATATTTACAATTACAGGACTGCTCCCCCTGATAGCTTTGCGAGCCAACCACCAACCCCCATAAGCGATTTGCGCCTCAGGTGTAATGAGTTATGGGTTACTCTTATGATTTTATATTGTTTCTATTATTCACATTTACAATTTGCACCTATATTGCTTAACTAAAATAGCAGTGCCACAAGCTATTCGTGAAATTCCCTGACAATTGGTGATTGTTGGGTTGCTTTGATGATTACATGTCTCTTTACATCCTCCATTGATAATTCGCTTCAGCAAGATTAGACCTGGGGAGGGCGAAATCTTGAAAACTTGAAAAAACGAATGTGCGAGTTCATTTCACTGGGGGGTTCACCATAGGGGGTTTCTGAAGACCTACACAAATCAAAGCTTTTTTAGAGCTCTTTGAAGTAAGTGCTATATTCTTCACTGATCTTGTCTGCAAGAGGTATTTCTCCTGTACTGTTGCTAAAGTATTAGTGATAAAAAATTCCTACAGCTGCTAATAATGCTGTTGAATAATTATTATTGCCCTCGTCTCAATAAATAAAATAAAATAAAAAAGAGAGAGAGATTAAAGAGATTGTCAGAAAGATAATAATTCACAGCTGACAATTCTGGAAGATTTCTGCATGAAAATCTACATAAATTTGGACCACGATAAGCAGAGAGGAACCAAGCCACATCAGCTATTGCCAAATTTAATCGGGCAGTTAAATTTTTTACATGAAAAAGGTTGTGCAGATTTTTTTGCAAATTCTAATGATTTTTCTGCATAGTACAAAGCAATTCCTTGAAATTATCAAAAAACTCCGCATGAACGTTATCTTGTAATAAATTAAATTGCTCTGTTAAATTTGGCAATAGCTGATGTGGCTTGGTTCCTTTCTGCTAAACGTGGTCCATTTTTCTTTTATTTTCCCCTTTTTTTACAGAGCAGTGCTACTCATGATAAATTCTGCTGCATACAGAACCATAGATCCAATTGAACAAAAAAAATAAAAAAATAAGCCAGGGCCATACCCCAGAGTGAACTACATCTCTTTGCTTAAAGATGCATAAAGATGTCTTTTGAGTTGCTTGTCCTGTGAGTACATTCAAGGACTCTCTAGGATGGCTTTAGGATCTGCTGAGTGGGTGGTTTTAATACAAAACCTTGCAGGAATTAAAATGAAAGCACAGTTAAAGCAGTCAATAGTGTGGACATTTTATAATCAAAAGTAGAGACAGCAAAATATGTGACCATCGACAGGAAAAAGTCTCTGGCGGAGAAGAACTCCAGCTTGAGAAACTGGCGTCAACATGTTCGCCAGAAATTGATAGAAAATATCGAGTCAAACAAAAGGTGTGATCATCCTGTGGTTGGCGACAGGGAGAGGAAGAGGAGATCATAAGGGGTCAACTGCCTGATGATCTGTGGGATAGTGGGCAATGGAATTTGGATGTTGCAAAGCGTGAACCTGCACTGTAAAAGCGGCTGTTAAATAAGAATTTTGGATCATGTTTGAAGTACACCCTTCAAGTTTCAAGAATAATTGTTCTCTCTTGGTTAACATTAACTATACATGAAAAAAAAATAAAGAGGGGGAGAGAGAGAGAGAGAGAAAGGGGGGGAAATGTTAATTTATGCTGTAAAATGTTTTTTTTTTTACAAAAAATCATCATTAAAAATAAAACAGCAGGAATTTGTCAACTTCCAATCTCCCTTTCTTTTTATTTCTGAACTAGGATAATCACTATGCTGATAGTTTTCAATAAATCCTTTTTAAACGAACTTCCCTTAATTGTAGAACTTTTACGCGGGAAGCTGACTTTATCAGCTCAATAAACTGATAAGAATATCTTTAGTTTGACCTTGACATACTAGCTCTGCTCAGTGGCACTTCATTTACATTCATAGTGCTAGCCAACTTCTGAAAACATATACCACTATTGCGGCATTTCAAAATTTCAACTTTTTTATTGTTTCGAAAGAGAAAAAGCCAACTTAATTTACTTCTTGTTTAACATTTTCATGACATGTTCTTCCCAGAAAAAAGAGAAATCTAGAAAATTTTCTCGGTCTAGCATAAATTAGCCTACTATTGTGTAAGTAAGCACTCTCCATGAAGTATGATGGAGAACTTGCAACATTGCGGGTAATATAAAGTATTTAATCCACAAATTATCTGGGTAATAACATCCATGGCCAAAGTGCAAAACCATGTGATTCCAATTGCAACGTTGCAGACTTCCTTCAATAATTTATATTATATTTGGAAAACTAGTCAACGTAATTTCTTGAAAACTACCTAGATTTAATTTTTCTATCAGTAAAATATTCTGTACGAATTTCAAGCTATTAAGTTGGCTTGTTCTTCTTTGAAAAAATAAAATAAGAGCAAAAATTGTGAAAAACTACGATAGAGATGTATCTCTATTGTAGTTTTTCACAATTTTTGTCAATTCGTATACATTTCACAATTTTGTCAATTTTGGTCAATTCGTATGAGTGGTTTCACACTTCAGCCATCAACATCTTTTCGCCTTTGATAATATTTACTAATCATGGAATTTTTAAAACCTCTCACCTTTACATGCGTTAATAAAATTGTCTACAACCACCACCTGATACCCATGCTCGAGTAGTGATAACACAGCGTGAGAACCAACATACCCCGCTCCACCAGTCACCAATACTACTTTACTGGCTTGCGGCATCTCTATTACCTGGAACAAGAAGTTTGAGAAAAATAAAAATGATGGACACAATTTCTGACAGAATGATGTGACTTTAAGCCTTGTCGTAAGGTTTATCTTATTACTATTAAAAGTTTGATGGCTAAAATTCAAAACCACACTTTTCAATTGCTACCCTTCAAAATATTTATGCTTGTATCAATTAATTGCTACCCTTCAACATATTCATGCTTGCATCAATTTACAGAAAGAGGACAGATCAATATTATGACTTGAAATTTCCCTAGGATAATTATAAAATGTTATGGAAAAATTAGAGAAAATTGCTAACCATAATGTTGATCTATTGGCTTAAAAAATGAAGTGAAGCGAGAAATTTTTGAGATATTGTGCTTGAATTGAATAGTTTTGGGGTTAGCCGTAGAATAAGTTCCACTTGTGATCAAATGTAAAATTTTGACAGAAAGCAAAAAATTATGAAAGGATGATTTTCCATGTTGCGTAACATGTTTCGGAAAATGATGTGAAAAATGATTTGCTCAATCCTGGATGGTCCAGAGCTGATTGAAGGTCCAGATTTGAAAATTTTTAAATAAGCCCTTCCAGAATTAGAGGACACACTATTTACAGTGTAAGCTAATACATTTTATCCCATCTTTAGCTAGGTCCGGATCTATCAGAGGTATACCTTCTATAATCTCTGGGATCTATGCAGTCATGCTGATGGCAGGCTAGAGGTCTCAATTCCCTTCAAAAACACTTTTGGTAAAAGGTAGGGGGGCAAGTTCACCTTTGGAAAATTGAGAAAATCAAACAGCTTATTGCGATGATAAATATCAATGAGCTATGATTTTCTGAGTCAACATGTAGAGAAAAATACTCGGCGCTTTCAGAAGGTCTGATTACAAATGTTTGTTTCAATGAATTGAGATTAGTATAGGTATTGAATGTTCATTAAAAAAGCATTCATTTAACAAGGGTCAAATCTCCCAAAAAATTAATTCTTCGTAACTGTTGATAAGTACTGAAAAGGAAACTCAATACAAAATCTCATTGAATTTTACTCGGTGAAAAGGAGTGTTGGATGTCGTGCTACTGTAATGTTGAAGGGAAAATTCATGCTTTGCACAAAGATTTTACATACAGGATTAGGAAAATAGTATGGGGTATCATGGATTCGGATGATTAAGGGCTTAAGCGTGATGACTGCTCACTTATTGACGATGAATTACTAGTACCTCACTAATTAGGATAAATAATACTGTATCTCTGGCGATATTGTATTTTCTAGATATTGCGCTTGAACTCTCAAGATGTATTTCTTTCCATGAAAGCATTTACATCCACTCAACTCCTAAGAGAATGACAGGGACCGAGCTTCCAATGCTCTCCCCTCTCCATCTGCTCATCGTATCGTTGACGCAGGAATGGTAAGTGCGCAGCAATGAATTTTACACTTAAAGATTTCTCAGGGAATAAACTTAGCACATACATTAAAACCTAATGCACCTACATCTACAGAGAGCATAATTTGAAATTAAAATTAAATTTAAGATTCACAGTATAGAATACCTACCATAAAATCTGGTAAAACACTATACAACACAACGATACACAAAAGAACGTAGTTCAAATATCTGAAATCAAAAGCCAAAAAAGCAACTATCATTAAAGAGCGGTTTTGCCTACTGGGAGGAAAAGGCAATTAAATTATGGCAGCAAATTTTTGCGCTAAAAAATGCTTAGGATGGAGCAGGGGAGGTCATGAAGACGTAAACTTGATGATAATGGGTTGAGAGGTGATAAAACTGAATGGGAGGAAAACATCGAAGATAATCACCTGAGTGACACTGGCGTCATTTTCTGAGCTAATGCAAAATATAAAGCTTACAGTGCTCTACTTTCATAACTCGAAGAAGCACTCTTTCAGGGAAAAAAACCGGAGGATGATGACTAATTATTCAACTTCACAACGTGCATTGTTTACTTATTTTTTACAGACGATAACCTCAAACTGAAGATGATTGACACAGTTGCCAATTTGCGGCAGTAATTTTCCCAAATCCACCCAAACCGCACAGGCACAGAGAAAATAATGCAAAATGAAACGAGATGAAATTCCAATGAAATTTCATGCTGATGAAAAGTGAAATATTATTTTCTATAGAATCTCAACGATTTTTCAGAGCCACCCCTTAAGCCCGCAACAAATATCCGCGGCTTTGATAAGAAACTTCAAAATGTGACTGGTACTTTTTTTCCTTTTTTTCAAAATTTCAAAATCAAGATTTTGAGTGAATAATGTTTCTGTGCGTTTCAAACACGAAGAAAAACTGAGGAGACAGAAGCAATTTATCAGGAATTTCATATATTTGAGTTTCATGAAATTTTGCATCTCTGAAACGGTGGCAGGTAAATCAATTTACTTCGCTAGCGCCTTCAATTTACCGATTGGCAAAATGCGCGCCATATACGCAATTGCAGAGCCGTACGTAATGAAGGAACTATGAACTCCACCAGTGTTTATCGGCAATGAGTATTTAAAGTAGGAAGAGTAATGGTTTTAACAAATTGCTTGCAGGCAGCGGTTACTACATTGTCTGAGCTATTACTTGAGAGCTCAACGCTGGGAGCGTCAGGAATAGGCAAGGGAGAAAAAGAAGCAAACCTGCTTTTAATTTTAATCACTCCAGTGTGAGCATCATTTTTACCTAGAACCGGTGTTTATGACTGAATTGCTCAGCCTCCTTAACTCCTACAGCGAGATGCGCAAGCAAGTCTGCTTTTCTCGTCTACATTCAGTACGGATTACCTTTAAAATTGCGCATATCGACGCGACGGTGAATCTACAGAAACACGTATCTCGCTCAGTGTTTTAAAATCTCCGCGTCCATTTTATTTTACCAACAAAGAACAAATGAGCGCTATTTGCTTGAAATTTTTATAGATTTTTCTTCGCACAGAGATGAAAAATTAGGGAAATTTTCGAGAAATGACATTGGATATTTTTTCATTTAAGAAATAAAGGATGACAGGAAGTCTGCTGCGTCTCACCGATGTACCTACACGTCCCTGCAGTTTCACCGCCGAAATCGATGGCAAAGTGCGAAACCGCGTATTTCCATCGCGGTGTTTCAACATCTCCACTATTATCTTATTTTTTCGAAGAGAGGCAAGTCAATTTTATAGCTTGAAATTTTCACAGAATATATTCTACTAACAGTAAAAAAAAAAAATCAAGGGAGTTTTCAAAAAATTACGTTGACTAGTATTCCAAATAAAATAAAAAGTATATGACGCGAAGTCTGCAACGCTGCAAAACGGAGATACGCGGTTTCGCACTTTGGCCATCGATATGTCGCTCGACACGTGGCATCACACGCGGTACATTGACGGTAAAACTGCAAAAATGCGTAACTCGGTTGCGGTGTTGCGAAATCTCCGCCACTATTTTATTTTTTAAAAGGATACCAAACCAACGTCAGCACTTGAAGTTTTCGCAGAATATTTTTTAAAAAGGGTTGAAAAAATCACTGAGATTATCAAAAAATGACGCTCATTAGTTTTCCAGATAAAAAATAAAGCGTAAAAGGAAATCTGCAACGCCGCAAACCGACGTACGCATTTCTGTAGTTTTGTCATCGAAATGGGACAAAGAAAAAAAAAACTATCTGACTATGAGTTCACAGTGATTTCTGTACCTATACGTTCAGCGGGCACCGCCAATTTCCCCTGATCAACGCACACTATTTCCAAACTGGGTAACAAATCTGATGCTAGAAGCCTGAAGAGCTGCGAATCCATGACTGCAGGCAAGAGCGTCAGGACTCAGAAACTGAGCGACTATAAGCACGTAGTGTCAATTACGGCACTTCATGAGGCGCAGAAGATTCCGCATTCTCCAATCCGTAGTCAAAGCGATGCTGCAACAATAAAAGATGAGATTTACTCGCTGCCATCTTCAATAAACTTTCGAGTAGAATCATTTTTATCGCTTCTCGATGGCTCGCGTGATTTTGGAGCCAGCTGTTCTGCCGTGTTGAGGAAAAACGCCGCATGAGCCTTCAGACGTTGCCGGATTTCCTTCAGAAAAAACCGAACTAACTGGACAAATTTTGAACATTTTTCTTTCAAAATGTTTCGATAGTTTTGTTCTCAGTTTGATCTAACATGTCTGAAAATTGCACACAGAAATATGCTCAATTTTCGGCAAAAATACATTTTTTATCCGGAGAAATTAGGCAACTCTCGAATGTTCATACGACGTTTTTCCTCAGCACGGCAGAGTTGCAGCGACACATTTTTTTACACTCTAAAGGCTTCAGCTATTTTTGAAGGTAGTCTACTCTCTCGAGGCATCCCCCCCCCCCTTCACGAATGAAGAAACACCCCTTCTCTCTGGCAGGGCCGGATTAAGGGGGTGGCCACATGGGCCGCGGCCCATGGCGGCAAATTTAGGGGGCGGCAAATTTCGCAATTTTTTTGACTTTAGGTATAAAAAAAATCGGATTCAGAAAAAAAATCATCAATGAGCAAAGGGGACAAAATCTCTCTTTCCTGAGAGTATAGTAATTTCGATGTTTTTCGTTTTTCGGTGATACAAGAGACAGCATCTTTAATTAGTTGAGTTGAGAGAGGAACTGAACACGCAATTTGGCCTGGAGCTCAGCGCAGAGAGGAATGATGACGAGGACTTGAAATGAAAAGGACAAGCCCTCGGCGCGGAGCGGCGGTCGGCATGTAACACATATTAGCGCCTACAAGACTGCATGAATACTTCACCCATTGCGTCAAACACAGTCCGGTCAGGAGCGGTTGACGTGAAACGCATAGCGCCTACAAGACTGCAGGAATACTTCACGCATTGCGTCAAACACAGTGCGATCAGTGCGGCGCAGGCGCGGCAGCGGAATAAGTTGAAATTATTCAACCACATTTCGTCACCTTCCAGGCAAAGTATCACAATCGCCATGCGACGTTTAAAAATTTCCCGCCATTTTATTTTTTTACAGAGAAATTGTTCAACGAAGCTGTTCGAAAATTTCACTGAATTTTCTTTGTGCTGCCGATAAAATTTAGTGAAATTTCCAAACAGATTCAACCAACAATTTCTCAGTTAAGAAATAAAATGGCGGCGGAAATTTTTAAACGTCGCATGGCGCTTGTGATACTTTGCCTGGAAGGTGACGATTTATGTTTGTTCTTTCACAATTTTTTGGTTCATTTCTTATAAATGGAGGACCTTGTCCACACAGAGACAGGTTTACGGAACTTAACTTTCGCGCAAAGTTCCGTGAAATTTTACCAGTAGTGTTGACAGAGCTTTCGAAAAAAATATATCCGACATGAGTAGGTAAACGCGTCTTATGCACCCCTTGCCCTCTGGCCTGTTCACTTGATGGTTTTTATTGATGTTTCAAAACGAATGAGAAGGGGGCGGCAAAATACAGGCGGCCCATGGGCGGCGAGTAGGTAAATCCGGCCCTGCTCTCTGGACTGCCTCGCTGAAGAAGAACGCCGTATGAGCTTTCAGACGTTGCCATCTTTTCCCCGATAACGAATTTACTGGGAAAATTGTGAATATTTATCTTCAAAGTTTTCAGACAATTTTGTTCGTAATTTGATCTAAAATATCTGAAAATTTCAAGGGAAAATATTCACAACTTTCCTAAAAAATGCATGTTTCATCTGAGGAAATTTGGCAACTCTCGATGGTCATACGGCCCACTCCCTTTGAGGTCTTTTGCCATTCCTGCCAACGGACGGCTTTCCTTGTCTCTATGGTTCTTTTAGGGAAACTTTCCGCCCTCTTGAAGAGCTGGCAAAATTTTATGACATTTATAGTCCTGATATCGCAAGTGAAATACTTCCTGATGTTTCAGCAAATAAAATGAACGGGCTATGTTTCAAATTGCAGGTCATCAGCTCAAAGCCAGGGGAAGATAATTTCGCCAATATTGCTTATGATTAGTTAAAATTGCCTAAAATACTATGTTTAAAACATCGGTCACACACTATGTTAACAGTACTATGTTTGCCTAAAATAGGGACACGACTGAAAAATAAATGCAAAAAGTAAAAGAAATAATGAAAAAGACTTTTTGTCCAATACTTCCAATGATTCATAAATTTCGCAGCTTCCTGAAATTCATGAAATATTTCACGGAAACGTTCAATCGTTCATATTTACGATCATTTTGATTCATTCCCTACACTGTCCTGCTCAGAAGCGGACGAAGCTTGGCGGGAGGTGCATGCCTCAATTGAAGGCGCTTTTGCAAAACGCGGATAACAAGCAAAACAGTACCTCCGCCCACGCCTGTTTTATGCACTTATGACTTGTTGAATTTTCTCGCTTCCAAACTTTAAAAAAGTACCAAAGTTCATTTGCTCCAATTGGCTCGAAAAATGCATTGAAGCTGCTTTGGCTCTTATCGAATAGGTAGGTCGAATGGGAGTTCGAGTTCGGAAAAAATCTGATCAGTTCGACAAATCAACATAATTTCTCTCAGTAACTTTATACACCCAGCTTTGATTCATGGAACTCGAAACCTTGTGATAAAAATTTGGTGCACAATGAACTTGCTCCGTTCCACAACGTATGTATCTTCTAAAATCAGTATGACACACATTTTGATCCGAGCGGACTCAGGTGTTTTTCTTCTTTTTTTTCTAATAAAGGGAGGTGTCAATTAAGATTACGACGACGCACTTTCTCCAACTTTAAGTTTAATTGGGAAATATTCAATGATTGTGTCCATACTGTGCGTCGAATTATGATGAGGGTACATATTAGATTTCTCGCTGCATTGTTCGACATTTCAAGAAATGTACTAAATTCATAGAGGAAAAATCATGGAAGGAAGAAAAAAAAGTGCGACGCTAAATACTTGGTATTTACAGAAACGAATTGAGGATTTAGAGGAGCAGTAAATCTACATTCCTCATGATTAATGTATTTTTATGACGAGATTATCAATTCTCTTTTTTTGAGGGGGGGGGGGGGGGCTCGTGGTGACGTGAGTGATATGGCGCAGCAACAGGACGCTATTCAATATTTGAATATTGCCGCCACATTCAACAGCTCATGAAAAGTGCTGCTAGCTAACGACAAATATTTGTACTACGTGTGCCTAGGCGGTGCTGTACTGCTAAAGTCAATAACCAAACTACAGAAATTAGTAAGATATTCAATTTACTAATTAAATTTCCATAAGGTTTTACGCCAACGAGGACAATAATTCTTCATTTTTATTCAAATTTGTTGACGACTGACTTTTATAAAATGAAAAATATGAAAACTATGTGAAGCCCCATGAGCTGAAACAGATTTATCTCAGTAGTATTAAAGCATAGTTGCCTCTTCGGTAGCAAATTTTCAGGTTGTTTACGCCACTTCGGCACTACGCCCGTTTATCGCCTGCGCTTTCCTCTCCTCCCGAAATCTCCATTAGTTCAAAGTTTTTGGTGGTTGTGTCGGTTCGGTTTCGGTAACATGGTAATAATCTGTGGCCGAGAAGATTCCGTAGCGTTGTGAGTGTTTACCGAGAATTGTGGTGTTTCTCGTGATTTGTGATTGTGCTTACAGTGTTACTTGTGGATATTTGGATAACCATTTTTCAAGGTATGTACGAAGTCCTTATACGTAAATCGGAACATTCCGTTTTCCGCGCATTGTTTATGTCGACAAGTGGTTAGGCGTGACTTCACGATCATTCCAATCATAACGAACCTTCAGAATGAGAAAACTTTGCGCCAGCATAGCAATATTAGCGCCATTACATATGGAGCTTTTGGGATTTATAATACTTTCCACTGGAATTCAGTCTCCTTGAACCTTGATGTGTATTGCTCAATCACCTGCTTGGTTAGGCTCGGAGCTTGAGGTTGAGATTTCTACTCAGACCTGAAGTAAAATTTGAAATACGCGCAACTCAATTTGGCTTCTTGCGTTAAATGCTCCATTCAATCTACTAAAAGTTGCTTAATCCAGTTATCTCCGTGCAGGACGCACCACTACTATTGGGTCCTCTTTTCTGAGGGGCACATTCATATTCATCATTCTCGCCTGTCTGTACTGATCCTACCTCCACTGAGCGTCACGGAATCAGTCGTTACTGATGCTCCAAATAAAGTATTTAACTCTGTCTTAGTAATGCTCCTTTTCCTAAGTCCAATAGTCTACTAATGCTTGCCCCACTTTGTGTTGAGAACTCTGCTTCATTCATGACTTGCCCTCCTTACTGTAAACGCTGTTAAGTTCATGAACCAATCGTCCATTCCCGTTGGGCTTGCTCCTAACCTACAGCTTTCACGATTTGTTCTTTAATTAGGAAATTCTAATTTTTATCCCTAGTTAAGAATGTGGTTCAGTCGGGTGAAGGTACGTTTGCTATGTCTAGGAAGGTAGTGTTCGACGTATTAATGATTTAGTGGTAGAATTACATTTATGTTTCATTTGATGCATGGCTATAGGTGATGTAAGCACAAGTATTGGCCCATATGTGCCATCGTTTGGACTTGCTGGGTCATATCGCAGTTGTCGAAGGCTGCAAGTTTGTCTGATAAAGTGACTGCAGACTTGGGCTCAATGAAAAGTAAGATAATTAGATGAGATGAGGGAACTCAAACTAGGCCATTAGAAATAGTTTGACGTATATAAGTGGATTACAAATGAATCAGTGAGAATGAAAACACACCAACTGGAAAAAATGAAAATAATCAAGATACATACAAAACTGAACAGAAGTTAATCTGAGAAAAAGATTTTTGGTGCCTCAAGGCAAGTACTGAAGGACACTTTATATGTCCAAGTTGGAACAGATGCAGTAACTTCAATGCCCTTTATGAATATTGACTGTCTCTAATGAAAAGTGAACATTTTCGAGTTATCGAGTTGGTGTGTTTTCGTTCTCACTGATTCAAATAGCTCCAGTTCTTTCAGCCTGCTGTAATCCATCCACTCTGGATGAATGAATATCGCTGACTGATGATCCTCTAGCAGGACTTACATCAGGCATCTTCAAGTTTCCTCTCCTGTTTCATTTTCTCAACAGACAAAGATTAAATATTCTGACATGATGTTGTGAGAGTATATTATTTACAATGTAGGAGAAATTAACAGAAAGTTTCAAACATGGTGTGTTGTTTGTTTTTCTGTTAGATTTATAAAATATGTGAGAAAATTAGGCAACACAAATTTTGCTTGAGCTGATTTTGGTTTAATCCATTTATTTACCAGGACATCTATGCTGAAAAGAAATAAGTAGATATGTGTTAAGGGTTTGCATGCAACTTAGTTCTTTTCAGAATAAACATGTCCATCAGTGCAACGTTGTAATCTCTCCCAAATTGAAAATATTTAGCCTGGTCAATCTGGGATGATACTGTGTAAAGCACCGATTTTAAAAAATTGTAACTTTACTCAATTTGGTCCTCAAAACTATTTGAGAAACTGACATGGTTCATAAAGCTTTAAAAAAAAAATTGAGTAGGAGGTAATCTTATCTTCTAATTTAAGGAACCATTGAATTCTTTTTTATAATTACCTATATCAATACAGTTCTAAGCGAGTAAGCATTGAGCTGCATGCTCTACTATAGTTTTTGAAGAAGAAAATGTCAGATTAAGAGTTCCACTTCATTTTTATGATTTTTCAGAAGAGAACAGGGGATATCTTTATGTCACTTTTGTGTGTAATTTTCTTGGATAAATTTAAAAGTATTTCTAAATTTAAAAAAACAAACCAACAAACAAACAAAACATGTAATTCCGGTGGCATTATCCAGAATCAGCTTATCTACATACCACATGAGATGTTCCCTTAATTCCTTACCTGTTATATTCTTTTAAGAGAATAGTGAGCAGCATTTCACATTGGGAGCTCAGCCTCGCGTCTTCGCGCCTTCAATTTTTCAGACGCAGCACGGACGTCCATCAGTACGATAGTTGTATCTCTGCGCCGTCGTAAACACGCATCTTTTCCCTGGCTTTATTTCCATATTGTGTTTGTTTGCGATTGTCCTATTCGTAATGGTGCCTCAAGCACTACGTTAGTAACATAGCCGAAGGTAGGAGGGATGTGTTCGGGCCTCTTTTTTAACTTTTCTCCCGAATCTGAGCGACACCTCATTGACAACATATAGCAGAGCATTGAGAGCTCACGCTTCGCGTTAACGCGCCTTCAATTTTTCAGATACAGCACGGACGTCCATCAAGTACGAATAGTTGTATCTCTGCGCCGTCGTCAATGCTCATCCTTTCCCTTTCCTTTTTCCCCTCGCTCTATATCCATATTGTGTTTTTTTGCGTTTGTCTTATTCGTAATGGTGCTTTAAACTAGAGCAGAGCATTGCGAGTTCACGACTCACGCTATCGCGTCTTACATTTTTCATATGCAATGTGGACATCCATCTTGCGCGAATAGTTGCACCTATCGCGTTTACACTTCGGATGCCTCTTAATTTTGGATTCCGAGATGAATTAAGGTCAAGTTTGCCCGAGATATGCCATGGTTTGTCCAAATCAACAGTCATAGTAATATGTTTAAAGGTCTCTCAAGAGGGGTATAAAGGGTGCGTGTGTCTAAAAATCGAACCGACAATCGCTTCTAAGGGAGTTACACGTAGCGAATGAAGGAGCGGAATGATAAAGCGCCTGCATGTCAACAAAAAGGTGAACATTTCACAGAAAAGTGTTAACGCTTCAGAAAGTAGTTCTTGGACCTCTGTTCACCACTATCATGCATAAACACAACCTTTCTTTACTCATTTAAGAAATTTTCCGCATTTACTCTCGGTCGTAATTTTTTTTCTCTTCTTATTTTGCTATCTGTCAGATGGGCGCGCTTTCGGTGCGCCGAGGCCGCCGAGGGGGCGTATCTGCCAATGGCAGATTGGCCTTATGGCCAGTCCGAGCCTGTCAGGTCTCGGTTTTATTGCTCAGGAGGGATGTTGAAGACACTTTTATTCCGTTGGGGGTTGAGTTTTTTGAGATTTCGAGAGAGAGGTCCCCGCGAGTTTTTTCCCCGAAGGTTCGATCGAATGCTCGAGAATTCGACGAGAAACCCGTGTGTTCAAAATCCTCAACTTTTGCCGGAGGGACTTTTCTGAAAATTCTGATTTTCCAAAGTTTCCACCCCTTCACCACAGCCCTACAAAATTACCTACCTTCCACTTTCCACACATTTTTCCACATCTCTTACTTCACCCGTATCATCGTAAATCTCGCTGGTTTACCAGGCTGTTTATTTTTAGGTGGGTTGCGCCCAGTTCAATCACACGGTATGCCGAGGGGTGTTCTTCCCCATTTCAACTGTCTCATTGACGTATCTCAGCCGCGCCGGGGTTATTTTGGGGTAGAAAAATATTTCGAGCCCCTTCGGAGTCAGGCGGTCCCGGAGGGCTCCTTTGCGATCCCTATCGCCTGAATTTCTGCTTTGGAGCTCCTCACGGGAAATTGCTTTTCGCGTGGTCCAGGACCTGGATATAAACGAATTCATCAAAAATATCTATCTTTTCACGCTACGTGACAGTCTCCCCCCCCCCCCCCCTTTTCGTGGTACCCCGAGTCAGCAAAGGTTCTCTTTGGTCGGGATAAACTTACTAGCCTAATCAAATGAATCCCTTATTAAAGTAAGGAGGGGTAGTGATGAGAGCCGCTTTTGGGCTGGCCCATGCTGAATTTCCTCAACTCTACGATTTTCACTCATTGCTGATCAATTTTTTACGGAATGCGTCATGATTCGGTCTTTTTTCGAGGCTGACACTGGCCGAAACGTGGGTATGGATGTATTGGTGGTTGATCTCACAATCAGTGAAAACTACCTGGTCGAACGTCGAAAAGTCCGCATTTTTCGCCAAAACTGGTCCTCAGATCCACGTTTAAGTCGGTATTAGATCCGAAAAGAGACAAATAATTATTTCATCATTATGTATTCCGCTAAATGTATACTTTCAATGAGCAAAACATTGTAGGGGTGAGGAAATTCACGGTGGGCCCAAAAATGGTCCTTATCGATACTCCTCCTTCGCTCCTGATAATCAGGGAATTATCAAGGAATGAGCAATTCGAAGAAGTTGTGATCGGCAGTAGGCAGACGAATATCGAAGGGTGAAACTACCGCGCTACGTATCTCGGTTTGCGACGTTGCAGACTTCCTGTCACACTTTATTTTTTAAGTGGGAAACTACCGTAAGTCAATTCATCAATTTTACCAAAAAATTCATGTTTTTTTCCTTTCTGTGCGAAGAAAACTTCGTGGAAACTTCAAGGGATGATAAGTATCGATTTGTTCTCCTTAAAAGAAAAAACAAAAACAAAATGAGAGCGGAGAGTTTCAAACACCGCAAACGAAAAACGTGGTCTGGTAGAGTAGTATTTTGTCCGGAGGCAACACCCGCAACATGTTGTGAAAACAAGCAACAATCGCATTTTGTTCGAAGTTGTTTTGTGTTGTGGGGGCGGGGCTTATTTTCGCGCGCAAAATTTGGGAACCTCCGAAGCAACATCGTTGTACAACAACTGCAACGTGCTCAAATCAAGTCGTTTTTATGTCGTTCTAAAAAGCAACGCTGTTTTCTAACCTAAAATTGGAAGTTGCTCTCTCATTGGTTGTTCAGAATCGTGTAGAAAAAAACGGGAACATTTGTTGTTTCGAACAAAACACGTCTCAGTTTCACCGTCGACATGAAACCTTGATGCTGGGTTGACATCGTACGTAACACTCTTTTTGCATGGCTTTGTTGTTATTGCAGAAGGGAGGAAGTGATAATTGAATTATCGCGGATCCTCCTCACAGTCGGACGTGTTTGTTGCATCGGTCGACATCGCGGATGTGTGTGGGTGATCGATACCCACAATAACTGGCAAATCAGAGCTTCTTATCATTCGTTTCCAAGTCGCGGAATCCAGAGTCGATGAACTTGAGAACTCGCCCACTCAGCGAAAGTTATTATCGAGCAACTTTTAGATAATTTGAGGCCGGAGACCCATCTGATATGAGTTACAAGTCGCGGTCTGCTGCCTTGCAAACGTGGCCAAACGTCCGACTTATTTTCTAATAAAATTAGGAATTTTTTCCTTTGAAATTTTCAGATACTTACAACAGATGAAATCAAGGTTGAAATTCTCTAAAAAATTAGACCAAAACTACGCAACTTTCCTAATTCGTTGGAGGATTAAAAATAAATAAGTGGTACGGAGTAAAAAAAAAGAATAGGAACTATGCAAAACGATAATCCAGGTATCGGAACTTGGCTGTTTTGAAAACGCCTTCAAATGCGGCGTGATACATCACGCATTCCGGAGAGTTCGAATAATTGTATCATTGCGCCGTACGAATGCGACGGAAGATTACAATGGAAAAAGCCTCCACGCACGCTGGCTTCTTCGATTTCCTTTGACATTTTTGCAGTGGTGAATGCATAGCTGAAGTGCGCTCCATGGTTTTTATACGAGGATTAAAAATAAACAAGTGTTACGGAATAAAACAAAAGAATAGGAACTATGCAAAACGATAATCCGGGTATCGGACGGAACTTGGCTGTTTTGAAAACGCCTTCAAATGCGGCGTGATACATCACGCATTCCGGAGAGTTCGAATAATTGTATCATTGCGCCGTACGAATGCGACGGAAGATTACAATGGAAAAAGCCTCCATGCACGCTGGCTTTTTCGATTTCCTTTGACATTTTTGCAGTGGTGAATGCATAACTGAAGTGCGCTCCAGCTAGAATTTTATTTAGCAAATTGGTGGTTTTTATACGAAGATTCAAAATAAACAAGTGGTACGGAATAAAACAAAAGAATATGAACTATGCGGAACGATTATCCGAGTATTGGAACTTGGCTGTTTTGAAAACGCCTTCAAATGCGGCGTGATACCTCACGCATTCCGGAGAGTTCGAATAGTTGTATCATTTCGCCTTAGGAATGCGTCGGAAGATCAACATTGAAATAGCCTCTATGCACGCTGGGCTTTTTCGATTTCCTTTGACATTTTTGCAGTGGTGAATGCATAGCTAAAGTGCGTTCCAGCCAGAATTGTATTTTGCAAATGGGTAGTTTTTAGAGGAGGATTAAAACAAACGAGTGGTAAGAAACAAAACAAAATAACGGGAACTTTACTGTTTTGAAAACGCCTTAATTGCAGCGTGATACTTTATGCATTCCGTAGAGAACGAATAATGGGCCTGTTGCAAACTTTTGCTAGAGCAAAACTAAGAGTTGTTCCTTATAGATAATGCCTCAAAAATCACGATGAGCGCATCGGCAAACTCTGAAATGCACTCATAACTTCACAATCTGCGTAAGAAATTTGCGGTTTTTTGAGCTTCCCGCTTCAAAAACGATACTACGGCACAGGTGAACATTTTGTAAGAGGAGTCGTTCCATCGTCGGCAATAATCATCATAGCCGACGCCAATCCGCCAAAACACGTTTGATGGGACGAGATAACACCTGAACTGGATTAGACCAGGGTCAGTCCATTGTAACGGGCCGGACAACCGCACGCCTTTGAGTAATAAAGAAATGAATTTAAAATCACATAAATTTAAAATAAATTGTACCAGTAGATAGAGCTCAGTGTGTTATTTCCAAAAGTGTACGAACTTACTTTTTTGTTTTAATTTTTAAGGGAGTTATACCAAAAATAGAGCCGTAACGGGACGGACAGTTTTTGGAAGTGAGTTTTGACTCCCTTGAGAAAATTGAATAACTCAGCGAATTTTACCATGTAAAAAATCCACAAAAAATGTATATAGTCCTCAAGGGTTCAAGGTACTATGCTATTTAAACTAATTTTCATAAGTATTGAATTAAGCATAAAAAAAATTGAAAAATCTGCGTAACGGGACGGACAGCATTTGTAACGGGCCGGACAGAGTACGACTGACACATGGTTTTACGGCTGAAAGTCATCTGTATATGATCATACATTGGTCCAATTTTTTCTATGCATTAATTTAAGGTTCTGACTGATTAATTTAGATAGATAAAATGCAATTTTTTGTTGATTTTTATTTTTTGCAGCTTGTAGAAGTAGTAGCAAATTCTACATACCTATTGATTTTTTACTCTTTTCCCGAAATTTCAATTATTTTGATTAATTTTCAACCCACAACACTCAATCCTTTAGTTATTAATACGATTTTGTTAACTTGGAAACAAAATTATGAGCATAATAGTCAAAATAACACTCGTAACGGGTCGGACACTTTTCTCTTAAATCAATAACTTGAACTGTTACTCGCTTAAGAGCGACAGTTCATTAATGCAGTTACTTAAATTTTGAACGCTATCATTATAGGAGTCAGAACCTACTTTTTTCCTTTACTTAGTAGTTATTCTTTTTTTGTTTTTAAATATATAAAGCAAAATAAAATGAACTCTTTATCCCCTGGAAGCCGAACGCTTTCTTTTCTCCGAGTTTCTTTGATAACAGTTCCAGCTCCCCATCCACCTGCACATAAATTTTATTACTTATTAGGATATGAAAATGATTTTAAAACAGTTAAGATTTCTTTTAAATCAAAATTTGAACTTTATTAATGTTTTACTGGCAGAAACATCAAAGAAAATAATAATAAAGAAACAAAAGCTCGAGGAAAAATAAATAGTAACTAGTACCAAAAATAATAATAATAATAATAGTAATACTTCAATGGCACGGTGTGAGTATCAAATAAATGAGAAGTTATACTATGTCTAAACAAATATAGGAATAAATGGAGTGGGCGGAACAGAAAAACTTGAGTGTTTTTAAATTTTGTTTCGAAACGTAAACGGTGGATTCAAAAGTTTTAAAACTTTTTAGTGGTTGTCGCTTGAATAAAATTGTCAATATAAATAGTGAAAATTGTGAACAGAGGTTGAAATTTTATCTTAAACGTAGTAGACAAATAACTAAAAAAAAGAATTGCATTTAAGGCAATAAAAAACAAAAAAAAAATGAAAAAAAATTTTCTGTTCTGCTCTTTTGCGGCGCTTCCGTTCTGCATCTTTCTTCTTAACAGCCTCCGCATCTGATGGATGATTTTTTAAATATTCTCTTCTTCGCTGTTTCCTAATCTTGTCTCTCAGCCTTTCTTTAGCCAGGTGGGCTTTATAGGCAGCTGGGTCCTCTTTCAATTTTCTGCGGTGCTTCTGCATCCGGTTTGCAAAAATGTCCATTTTTTAAAACCTGAAACAACAAAATTGCTTTAAAATCCAAGAAAGTGAACATTTTGAGGTTTTTAAGTACCTCCTAGGTCTAATAAGGTTCTTCTGATGTTTCTAATACAGCCCTTTCACAATCCTGAAAATTAGAACCCACTGTGCCCATAAATAGCGAAGTTCAATACTTGTCCGGCCCGTTACGTAACGGGACGGACACATTTTAAGTATGTTGTTTTCAACATCTCACAAGGTATAAAAATTGAAAAAAAAATTGAGGAGAACCTGAGTTATCAGAACAAAGTGAATCCAAAAATTCGCATTTAAATATGCAAAAATAAGCTAACAAATAAAAGAAAACCATCTTTTTGCGTAACGGGCCGGACATTTGATGAACCCAACTTCAAAGTAGTAAAACTCGTAAGTACTTACTTTTAGAAATCCAACTTTTGCGAGCACGTATTTGTTGTCATGTTTTTTGTGAGATCAAAACATAACTTCAAATAGTTGTGAGCCAGGAACAGTAAAAAAGTGCTGCCAACTTACACCTTTTCCAGACCTAAAATACACTGTACAGCACCAAGTCATAAAACAAACAAAAACACACAAAATAAACAAGAAAAATCGCGAAACCCGTACTTATATTTTCGGAAACTAGAAGTTATTTGCGGTTCAAAAATGTATTCAAAAAGAAGTTTCACTGTATTTCAATTTTAGACCCTCAGGTTGACCTTACCATGGACCGACCCACCAGATAACAATCGGTGTGTTAACGTTCATATTTTCCACGCCCGAATGGATTGACCTTGAACTCTCCTTGAATTACGCGCGGAACTGCGTGCAAGCGTCGGCCATGATGAATATCGCCGACGATGGAGCGACTCCTCTAACAAAATGTTCACCTACGCCGTAGTATCGTTTTTGAAGCGGGAAGCTTAAAAAAACGCAAATTTCTTACGCAGATTGTGAAGTTATGAGTGCATTTCAGACTTTGCCGATGCGCTCATCGTGATTTTTGAGGCATTATCTACAAGAAACAACTCCTATTTTTGCTCTAGCAAAAGTTTGCAACAGGCCCATTGTATCGTTGGGAACTCAAATGAGTGAGCGAGTGAGAGTAGGAGTGATCGCCTCGCAATACGCGCCGGCCCGGCCCTCCGTCGCCACCGTCGCCCTTTCGACACCCTATTTACGTTTTTATAATCGGAAGAAGACCGTTTTTATACCCGTGGAGAGATTCCACGCTTCGGATTTGTTTGAAGCGGAAGGTTGGCCCCGCAGAGACGAAGAGAGGAACTGCTCTGGCTGATTGTGAGCCTGCTTATTTTAAGTTAGGCCAATGGAGAATTTGCACGCAATTTTTTTATTGCTTCATCTGAAAGTGCCTAATGAGCTGAGTTCGCAACATTTTTCATAATTTTTTTCTGACATGGGAAATTGGAGAAAAATTGATTTAAAAGTGAGAAAATGTGCCGCCTTGTGACGTCATCTGGCGGCATTTCCCATTTAAACACATGTATTTTAGCAGAATCGGTTATTTTGTCATATCTCCTCTAATAATTGCTCAATTTATGAATCAAGGGTATCTTCGTGTTCAGTTCACTCAGAGGATTCCACTTAAACAGGAAATTCATCAAATTTCAGACCCTTGAAAATTCTCCATTGGAAGTTCACCATATTCGGATCTTGAGCTGTTCTGCCGTGCTGAGGAAGAACGCCATATGAGCCTTCAGACGTTGCCATATTCCCTTCAATTAGAGAAGAATTTATTGAGAACATCGTGACTATTTTTTCCTAAATCAGACAATTTAGATAGCAATTTAGACTGTATGGCATGTGGAAATTTTAAGGGAAAATGTTTTTTCCATTCCTAAAAACTGCATGTTTCAACATGGGAAATTTGGTTACTCTAAAATGTTCACGCGGCGTTCTTCCGTAGCACAGCAGTGTTTGTTACACGTTCAGTTTCCGATAGAAGATCATGCTGGCGATGGCACTGTGACTCATGAGCGATAAGCGATTACACCGGCTGCTGTGCGGTGTGCACTAGCTGTATTTTGTTAGCCCCTATCAACTGATATCTGTGACATCGGAGCTGGAGACTCGACCAATCCTCAGAATTCGCTGACGCATGTTTACAATCGCAACCTTTCGTGCAACCCAAACACTTTATCTTTCATTCCTCCTTCTCAGCTCTTATTTCCTGATTACGAGGTCTTTTTTTCTCCGTCCTCCATCACTTGGTTTTCCCTCTCTCCTCTTTCAGTCGCTATTCTTCATTCCGCCACCGAAACCGAGAACTTTAGTCCAGTTCAGCGGTCAGTCTTGTGCTTCTTGCGACTGTGAGTACTCAAGAGCCTCTTGTCGTGTCAAGATCCTTAGTGAACGTCTGAAATCGTGAATAATCGAGCGTAAGAATGTATGGTTTTTTGATATTTACATACCCTCTTAAGTCTATTTTTGCTGTGTGAGGATTTAATACTTGTTTTCGCCTCGAAAACTTGTGTTGCGGGCACTTTTGGTGTGCGAGAATGCGCTCCTCGTTAACTTCATTGCGTTTCTTCTTCTTCCTCTTGAAAAGTGTATTTTTGTCCTATGTGTAAATTTTCCTATGTTAACAAAGTTCATCTGCTCTGTGATCATAACCACGGTATTTAAAATTATAATTAAGTTAATTTCATATGAAATCAGTTGGGAAATGGTTCGAATTATGCAGTGATGTTATTCAAAAGATAATGGGCTATAGCTCTATAATCACTATCTGTTAAATAATAATGCAATATTATTTGGGGGAAGTGGATAAGAGAGTAACCTACCATTTGAGCTGGTCAAGGCCCCAAATTCGTGAAAGGAATGCAGGAAGTCTTTTCATTAAGATCTTTTAACCTCATAGTCATAAGTTTGGTTCTACGATTTAAATGTTGGGTTGCACGAACTGAAAGTTGGATTGATCTAGAACACTGAACACTTTATTCTCCTTCATTTCGGCGATATGCAATTTTATCTTCTTGCAAGTCGAAATAGTTGTATTACTTGGTTTGCCCTCTCCAGTTTTTCTACTCATGCGTTGAAGTCTCTCGAGTCAGCCGAAAAGAGTTCACGTTCTCCTTCATTCCGTTGATAGGCAAATTTACCCACTTACAAGTCGAAATATTTGTATCACGTGTTTCGCCCCGTCCAACTTTTCTACTCGTGCGTTAAAGTGCGTTGAAGTCTCTGAGTTAATCGAAAAGAGTACTTCACGTTCTCCTTCATTTTGTTGGTTTGCAATTTTATGCATTTGGAAGTTGAAATATTTGTATCCCGCGTTTCGCCCCATTCAACTCTTACTCTAGTCTCGCTCTCGCGTGAATTCAAACCTTCCGCTTATGGAAAACACACCAGTCTACGTGAGTCAAATCGCACACCAAACTTCACCAGGCCTGCCACAAGGGGGGGGGGATACTGGGTCCCTGGCACCGGGGCCCGGGCCCCGGAGGGGGCCCGTGTTACCCGTGAAAAACCACTACGAATTCACATGCAACCCTTATTTCGTAAGATAAAGTGAAAATTTACCCTAAAAAATTTCGCAAAAGGTGAATAGATTTTCAGAAACACGCTGGGGCTCTGTAGAATTCTTCTTAAATTTTAAAAGAAGTATACTTCTTGGAAAATTTCTATCTATTTTCAAAATTTTCAGTACAGAGGGATATTTTTAGTAACTGCGTTTCATTTCCTTCCGTCGTCAGGTGCTGAGAGTCTCCAGTCTGGGCATCCTCGACTTCAATGGCTCATTGCTCAACTTTCTTGCCATAGACAAACGAAGGGGGAGTCCAGGGGGGCCTGGCCCTCTGAGAACTGAAAATAGTATCATATGCTCCCCCCCCCCCCAAAAAAAAATAAAAATTTTCTAGATGTTTTGAATGCAACAATTCGCAAGTATTTCGTGCTGAAAGTAGAAAAAAAACATAATTACTGCGCAGAAATTGACGGAAAAATTCTTAATGGAAGCTTCAAAATGCGTCCGACTAGTAGTATATAAATTCTAAAATTTCTCGGGGGATGCCCCTCGGACCCCCCCCCCCCCCCCTCCGTGCTTGGGGCCCGGACCTTAAAACTGGTACCAGGGCCCGAGGTGGGATGTGGCGGGCCTGAACTTCACCATGACAATCTCTGCGATATGGAAATCTGGCAACCTCAATCTTGACGCTTTGGCTCAGCTATAGCGAATTATTTACACTTTGAACGATAAAGGGCGGGAAAGGAACAACGCTCGATCGAGAAGCCTGCCAAAACTGTTGTGAGGTGCGATTTGACTCACTTAGAGAATTGCGTTTCTTGTGACTGGGCAATTCAAAATTCCCACGACCAATGTTAATTAAAAACGTTAATATCTTAGCTAAAAGTTGATTTCAGTAATTTTCGATGCACGAAACGTTCTCTTCGCGAAATTCCAATCATGAAAAATGTATCAGAACTCTTAAATTCGTTCCTCGTCCAGTGGTCCATTACAAAAATGGCGGGGTTTCCTGTTCGTCCTGCAGAATCTTCAGTTTGCCGATGAGCAGTATTCTGCCGTGCTGAGGAAGAACGCCGTATGAACATTCGAGAGTTGCCACATTTCCCTCGGTAAAACATGCATTTTTGACGACATTCATGCACATTTTTCTTTGAAATTTTAGAAACTTTAGATTAAATTGCGTTCAAAATTGTCGGAAAATGTTGGAAAAAAATATCCACAATTTCCCGAGTAAATTCAGTTTTTATCGAAGGAAACTTGGCAACGTCTGAGGGCTTTACGGCCTTCTTCCCTAGCACGGCAGTATCGCCCCCCAGCCATCGCCCTGCCAACGGATAAACTGGATCACATTTTCCAGTAAGGAACTACTATAACTGGCCCGTTTTAGAAACAATATACATGTCATTGGTTTCCCTATGCAGATAGTGCTTCTATAGAAGAGCGAGAGGTAGTGGTTCCATATTGCCAAATGTAATCCAACTGACGAACGGTAAATTTCTCCGTCGGTTCGGCCCATCACGTTACGTATGTTTCGGAACGCTCCAACGTTCTTACAGCCGAGAGTTGATACCTCTTACCATGCAGTTTTAATTAAATAGAGATTCGTTCCTTCGGGCACCGAGTAAACGATGGAATGATGGAAGGTCACCTCGCCAGTTTCCCCCGCGAAAGTGAAAGTACACAACTGAAGATCTGCAAAGGCAGGTGTGAGACTTTACCGAGCACAGCGAGACCACGTCTTGCTCTGCCGTGCTAAGGAAGAACGCCGTATGAACATTCAAGAGTTGCCAAATTTCCCTTGATAAAACATGTATTTTTGACAACATTCCTGCATACTTTTCCTTGAAATTTTCAGATATTTCAGATTAAATTGCGTACAAAATTGTCTGACTTTTTTGGAAAAAAATAATCCCAATTTTCCTAGTAAATTCGGTCTTTATCGAAGGAAACTTGGCAACGTCTGAAGGCTCACACGGCGTTCTTCTTTAGCACGGCAGCGTACTGCTGTGCTAAGGGAGGACGCCGCGCCGTATGAACCGTCAGGCGTTGCCGAACTTCCTTCGTCAAATCATGAATTTTTTTCTTTAAAAAAAAAAAAAATGGAAAATTGTGAATATTTCTCTTTCAAATTTTCAGAGGATTTCTTTAAGCCCGTGTCCCATTAGCAAATGAATTTATCAAATGCAAGATGACGGGGACGCGTATAATGGTTTTCGCGGAAGCCCGCTATCGAAAATTGGCGGACCGTCAAATGTTGATGAACACTCGCCATCCTGTATTTGATGAGTTCATTTGATAGTGGGACACGGGCTTTATTATCAAGTCGGGACGAGTGTAAATACTGTCCTACTGAAGAAAAACGTCGTATGAGCGATCCGGCGTTGTCAAGCTTCCTTTAACCGTCCATGAATTTTCAGGAAAATTTGTGAATATTTCTAGCGTCCAAATTTTCAGAGGATTCCGTCAATACTTTTCAAAAGGAATCAGCAGAAACGTTCTCTCGTAAAAAATTAAATTTCCGAGTCAAATGTAGTAAAAGTTGATGTGGCCTGGTCATGCTAAACGCGGCCCATTTGGTCTCAAAAGTCATCTTAAAAGTCAGAGAATTTCAAGGTAAAATGTACTTAACAGGGTTGCCACAGTCAAAGAAAACCGGGAAATGTCAGGGAATTTTAAAAAGTTAGGGAAAACCGGGAAATGTCAGGGAAAATCGGGAAATGTCAGGGAAAATCGGGAAATGTTAGGGAAAATGACGAAAATGTTAGGGAAAATTTGTTAAATCACCTTCACTCGCCTTCTAGAATGAGTTTGAGGTCTCGAACAACACATTTTGCCTGAAAACTATTTTCAATTGTGCCGTCTTAACCATCCGTCACATCTCCAAGTCAGGGAAATGTCAGGGAATTTTATTTTCTAACTTCTGTGGCAACCCTGACATAACTTTCTTCCAAAGTAAATATTATCTGTTAGGAAATTTGGCAGCATTTCAGTGCTCATACGGGGTTTTTACTTAGCACGGCAGTGTAGGAGGTGTTCACACCATGGTTTCTCCTTGCCCAGCGGGTAATCATGCTGTCCCCGACTTGGCAATAATTATCACTCGAGATTGCACGTCTCCGCGAAGTTCGATGCCTAATGAGAAAAAAAAGCTCACGCGGAAACCTCTGTAACCACGGTCAGGTTTTACTGTTCTCTCAATAATTCCTAGCCTAAGCGCTGTCAATCTTATTTTTCTCTTTCTGTCAAAGTTTCATCTGTAGTTTCCTTCGGGTATAGTCATGCGATAATCTTAGTTCAGGAAACATGAATTTGGGGACTTGGAGGACAATGCGCATTTAAGTGCAGTTTTTGCTATTTCGAGTTCGTGTTTAAAGTTTCAAAATTACATGGAGCCTTGTAGCAGAAAGAAAGTTTGAACTCACTTTTTGATGCTTTTAAGGCGGACTTTAGTTGTGAATTTTTCACAGAAAATACGTTCAAACTATTTTTAGTCGAGTTAGTGAAAATCTCAATTTTTTCAAAAACTGCACCTATGCGCCTTGTCCTCACAGCCTCTCAATTGTGGTTCAACATATTGAATATTTCAGGAGGGCCGCTTATAGACTTGGTTTTTTAAGTTGATAAATTGATATCACTCTCCTATGGATTCCGTTTCACGAGATTTCCTTTTTTCGTGGAATTTCTAATTCGTTGGAGTGTTGTTAGACACTTGTGCCCCCTTTAGTACACTGATAAGCGGCTATTCGTACACTCCTAAATTCTCCTAAAATAGCCCCTCTGGTATGTCCTCTTAGTACCTTTTATGTAAGTTTTGTTGAAGTTCAGTTATGGCGACATTTAAATTTTTAGAAATCGGCCTGGTCGGATCATTTGATATCATCGGCGCATGATTATGTTGAGTGGTAGTTTTGCGATTTCGATGTTCGCGCTGTTGGCCTCAACTGGAAAATTGTCCGCGGAACAAAATTTGAGGCTGAAATTCGAACTCATGAATTTAAATTTTTACATCTAAAAAATAACCCACGCACGGCAGATTCAAAGTGCAGAATGTACTTTGATGCATTGACGATTTTGGAAGTTGGCAACACTGTTTTTCCTCCATCTAAATCCATTGAAAATATCGATATTAGGTGCTCGCCGCACCTAGAATCGATTGTTTAGCGCGCATTTAAATGTAGGAAAACGTAAGTATTTGAGCTGATGCAGACGCATTTACGCCTAACGAATTGAAACCGTGAAAAGGAAGCGTGATGATAGCAAATAGATGATGCCAACCACGGTTTGCAGCCAGTGGCGTGGGGTAATTTGCGATCTATCGATTGATCTGCCATTTTAACCTATGGAAAAGGATCGATTAACAGGGCGTTTGCAACGTACACGTTAGTAATCGATACTTTGCCATAGCTTCAAACGGGGATAAATCGATAATCGATCATTCACGCTTCACCACGGTTTGCGGCCGAATCGATTTGTTCTCCCAGCTCCGGGCATTTGTTGAGTGTAACCACTTGTTGCAAGCTGAGTGCTCGAGTGTCGCTTGAAACTCGGAGGCCTTTTATTTTAAAAGGCTGCTTTATCGCTTTTCAAGTGGTCTTCTCCGATGGTAAACTTCATCATCGCACCTTCCTGGGCTTTGATTTTGCCACGAGTAACCTTCATTTTTGGCCTTCATTTTATACTGCCGTCCGAGGAATTACGCCGTTTGAACATTCGAGAGATGCCAAATTTCCCCGGATAAAACATTCATTTTTAAGGAAAGTTATTCGTGTTTTTCCTCGAAATTTTCAGATATTTTTGATCAAATTGCGAAAAAAATCGTCCGAAAAATTCCTAGAGAAATTTTCAAAATTTTCCCAATAAATACGGTTTTAATCGAAGGAAATCTGGCAAAGTTTAAAAGCTCATACGGCGTTTTTTCCTAGCACAGCAGTATAAAAAGTATTGATGGAGGTAGGTACTTTTAGTTAAGTAATCTATTTTGTCGCGTTCTAGTTCTCCAAATCGTGTTTCCTTCATTATTCGACGAGTAATTGGAGTGAATTGGTTGATTTAAGCTTACTCAGCAAAATTCGTATTTTTTTTGTCGCCCCCCGGCGGATTGTCGGCATTGTCGGGGGAAAAAAATTGTTAATTCACCTTCATTAGCTTTCTAGAATGGATTTGACGTTTAAAACAACACATTTTGCTCGGAAACTACTTCAAATTATGTCTTTTTGGTGATATGGCGTTTTCTCAGTAATTTTCAAGGGATTTTACTCAAATCTGTCAAGGATATCAAGGAAATGTTAGGGAATTTGACTTTCCACATTCTGTAGCAACCTGAATCTCCCGCTAGGATGTTTCGAGCTCAGTTTTCTTAAAATTTCATTTCACTTACTTTCACAGAAAATTCCTGTTCTTATCAATGGGGCCAGTGGGGCCTCATTTACGTCCCCAGGCTCATATGGACTGCATTTTGCAATTTGGAGCTACAAATTCTGGCTCATCCGAAAAAACTTTAATGTGCGTGAGGGAGCCAATAGCACATACGTTGTTTTTAAACCGGGCCGGAATTTATAGTTCCTAATATTGCAATATGTAGTCCATATGTCGTTCTTCCTTACTGCCAGTACAGAATATTGAGCCATCGCATCCTTTGTTGCGGCAACTGGATCAACAGTCCCATACGCATATCGATTGAGGCAGTCTATTCGGGCCGTATCAGCGGCAACTTTCATCGCTTCTCTAAAAAACGGGCGAATCTACATTTCCATGAGCCCTGCTTTCCATAAACCTCCATTATTTCCGGGGCTCACGTACAAATCGACGTACGCCCGTACGTCAGAGGCACGACGCTTTGTCGAGCGGATTGTAAACATGCCCTTATCTCTAAAGTGTCGGCACAGCCGTGTTACGCAAGAAAGCACGTAAGTGCATACCCGTATGAGCCTTGGTCAGCACACGCTCTAACGTGTCTTCAGGGTCATCACAGACTGCACTTGAGGCTCTTTGTCGTAGCACGGGACAGGGCAGGGATCCGAACGCATCGCGTGTGTGTGTCGTGTGTCATCATGATGGGGGGAGGGGGGGTGCACCCCTCCCCCGTTAACGTCTTTCGAAATCGCTGCCGTAGACGTCGCCGTCATTGTTTCGTGAGAATTTATGGTGCCTCGTACGCGAAGATTACGCTCATTATCGGTCTGTGTGCAGATCCACTCCCCGAGTCCCGCGGCGACTATTTTTGGGGCCTGCCGCGGGCTGCTCCCCTAACCCTGGCTCGTGTTTCCCTCCAGGCGTGTTCGAGTATCGTCGTTTCTATTTCGTGATCGGAATTCGGTGTCTCGCGGATCCGTTCGCGGGTTGATGATGCCGCTCTACCCCCTCGAGGAATTGAATAGCTTGTCGAAATGTCCTAATATCTGGTCGAAAAGGAAGCTCAACAAGTTGCTCATTAACTGGATCGCATTTAGCAATAAGGAAGCAGCGCGTAGTTACCGTGTTTTCCAAATCGCGCAACTTCTTTTTTTCCTTTTAAAAATAAGAAATATGTGTACAGTATTATAATTGAGATGCGTCCGTAGACACCAAGATCGTAGGAATCCGTTCCGTTCCGTCGTTTGGGCTGCATTCGAATGGGAACCGAATCAATTTTCAGATTAAGGGAGTTATGTGTGACTAAGAGTGTCGGCCACCCCTTTGCTATCGGCACTTTAGTAGGACGTCATTTTCCTCGACCGGGGGTGGCTACCGCCACTCTTGAGAATTTACAGAATCATTTCCCTCCCCTTTAAAATTATCAATTTTTTGGTGAGATGCAAAAACGATTTGCCATCTTGGGAGATTTTCTAGAGAAGTATGAAGAGCAACATTTTAACAACCCTGTGATTGCGCTATATTTCTTTTTTGCCATATGCGCGATCCAACCATCAGTAGGCGAAAAATAGCGTTGGCCTCCCGACTTAACTTTGGCCTCACCTCATAATCCCTCGGATAGTCAGTGCGGGGTCCATGGAACACAGTCTCTGTGTGTCTCTGATTTTCACGTACAAGTAATTGGGGTTGGATGAGAATCAGATGATCCGGAGCCGCCGGAGCTCTTGGTAACCGGGTCATCTGCCGGGCAATCGGATATTGTTTCGTCCCATCAAATCGGGCCCCGCCTCTTTTTGGACCCCGCGCCGCAGACGAAATTAATGCACGGGTTAGGAACTTCGGACTTGGGGGAGGTGGATAGCCGCGTCGCGTCGTACCGGACTCCTCTTCGCTCCTCTGACGCGAAGACTTATCTGGATTTCTACGTGAGCCTTGTCCAACGTTTAAATCCATGCTTTCTGGGGCTCATGCGGAGGTCCAGGTACGCTCTTGCGTCAGAGAAGCGGCGTCCCATGCCACTTGCCACCGTGTGAAGCTACGGTTCGCCTCCCCTGCCGAGCCGTTGCGCTTGGATTGCATCCCAGTGTTGCCATCATGTTGTATCGATGAGAATTTTCGAAGGTCTGGCAAAGTGACGAACTCCCGAGTTTTCAACGTTTTCGCCACATTTTGGCAACCATGGCGTACATTGATACGTAGAAAATGCCGTGAGACTGAATTCGTTAAAAAAATGTGTCATGCTTTTCTCAATTGAAAATCCAATCTCCTATTTTGATTTTTTTGGAAGGAAACTAACTTTCACATGGACGAGAGATATTGCAACCATTTTCGAGTCGGGATGTTGGTCGGTTTCCTTCCAAAAAATTCAAATAGGAGATGAGATTCTGAAACCCCGCATGTGGATGTGAGTTTATTTTCAAACTTTTTCTGACGGCTTTTTCATCCTAAGGTCTTCAAATATTCACACGCAATTCGATGTTTTACGAGCAAATGTATCCGTGCCATTTTTCCTGAATAACCGGAAAAATCAGCTCAATTTTCAATCAGAAATACCCAAGAGTCTCCTGGTAAAAATACAAATTGCGAAAGGAAAGGCAGCATCGAAACGTACTTACGTTTCTTCGCCCTGGAGATGACGAATTATGGGAAGTTAGTATGTTTATTCCCGCCACTATATCTTAAGACCAGAATTATATTTGAAGTGTACCCACTTTTGTTGTAGACGTAACTTTCTAAATTTTTCCAGAGGATCTTCCTCGGAGCTAGGATGTCCCTCCAGACCATATCATTCGTATAAATTTCCAACCCCATAAGTGCAATGCCTTTCTGTGTCCCGTGATCGCCCTCATGAAAAACTCTCAAGTTCCGTCCATGCTTTTTTTCTCTCTCCCTCCCTGCCGATGGCCCGCCGGTAACTTCTACTTAGAGGGCTGGTTATTAAAATTGATAGACAAAGCTATAGACAACGGAGACTAAAGGGGTATGGAGGGATGTTATTTATGAAAGCGGGTGGTTGCAACAGACGAAGGAGGCAGGTAACAGACTAACTGACGGCATTGGCGGATCCAGCAATTTGGCAGCACCGTCTTTTCTCCATTTAAACCTATGAAAATGTATCGATTCTTGGGGGGCCAGGTGCTCCAACAAGAATCGATTATTTAGCATAGGTTTAAATGGAGCAAATCCAGTGTTGCCAAATTGCTGGATCCGCCTCTGACTAACGGCAACCCACGAGAGACCCTATAGTTAGTTAGTCCATCATTTTCTCCCTCAGTCCATCACTGAAAAAAATGAGTTAGCGTCAGATGACTAAAAATGGTTTCTATACACTAACTCAAATTGTGTGATTTGGACACACATGATTTTTGGTTTCTGTACACTAACCACTATTAGTGCTGGAAACTAATTCCGCTACTCTAATTCGCATTCGGTAGGGTTGGGTCAACCTAACCTCAAAACTGAGAGAGGAGAAAACGGCTTAGCGAATGATAACTGGACAATACTTTCAGGAAAAGAAGATTTCTTAAAAGATGAGAGGTAAAAATCAACTGACCGGTTCCAAATGAACGACAGAGGAAAGGAATATCCCATAGGTATGTGCAAGTAGACAGAATTATCCTTTAGAGAGACACACACTCACACATGAAACGGTAGCGAATGTTCACACTGAATAAACATATCTCGTCCGAACACTTGAGATATTCTTTTGAAATTACGGGAGAACACGAACTATAGAAGTAAGCAGTAAGTTCACAGATTTTCGTAAAATATAAACTGAACGCGGAACGCTTTAATCGCAATTTAATACAGAAGATTGACGACTCCAACGAATATCATGCTTGTTTACGTTTTGAATCGAACAGACGATTTCTAACCTTAACAGGTTTATTTATGTTGCTTTCGAACGTTTTCAAGAAAGAGAGGACACTATAAATCATACCGGGAGTATTTACATTGTCAAACGAGCCCGAAATTTCACATTTTAATTGATTTTCACGAGCTGACGCGATTGAGGCTGTTGTACCGACGCCACTTTTTCGAAACTAAATAAATGTAACGGACAATGTGGCAGTTAGTGTTGAGGGCGAATTAGTTTGACCCGAAGGTGAATTTGTCTTACCACAGCGCTAATTTTACAGCTAGTGCTGTTTTCCAATTCTGGTTCGCGCTCTAGTAAAGTCAAGTCAGCGTATGAAGCGAATTGATTGGTGCTTCAGTACAATAAATTAGTTCTGAAGCCTAATTTTGATTCTACTTGGCGAGAACTTACCAAATTAGTTCTCAACGCTAACTACTTTTTTTTCAGTGAAACCACTCACTTCAACCGTAGGATCGCTCCATACTCCGTATGTCTTCTTTGTCTATCGCGTTGATTATCAATTTCAATAATCAGCCGGCATATCTTCCCACAGGCATTCAGAGATATCGCCGTCCCCCGGACTTAAGCATTGGCGTGGCGTGCTTTGCAATACATCGATTAATCTGTCATTCAAACCGATGGAAAAGTATCGATAAACAGGGTGCTCGCAGCGAACACCTTGATAATCGATTCTTTACCATAGCTTCAGATGGAGGAATATCGATCATCGATCATTCACGCCACTGGACTTAAGGACGTATCTCGATCTCCGCACGAGCCTGTCAGGGCTTTCCACAATGGGACTACATTTTGCAATTTGGAACTATCAATTCCGGCCCGGTTTAAAAACAACGTATGTGCATGCCATTAATTTCCCTATGCACATGAGTGTTTTTTCAGATGAGCCAGAATTTATAGGTCCAAATTGCAAAATGCAGTCCAATTTTTATTCTTATATTTTTAAATTCCCCTGTTTGTTCATTCAATTATTAAGGATGGCTGGATTCGTCGGTTTTTCCTCAACATTTTATTTTCTCCCCCGTTATCTTCCAACCATCATCTTCATTACCCCTTATTTTTAATGACGAGCCTTGCTGTTGATAGCTACTCAGATGATAGCCAGCCAATCACGAATAGTCATGTTGCCTCACAACTCGTGGCGTCAGCAAGGCTATACAAGCGTGTGCTGCCTATTTTTCGAGGTCTTTTTCCATCATTCAGACCCGCGTTACTCCACATAGCTCAATCTCAAAGCTCTGACTATACCCAAGTGCAACCCTTTGTGATATTCTGTTTTTCTGTGCTCTCTTACTTCAATCTTCATTCTCCGAATCTTCTTTTTATTTATTCATTTACCCGCTTTCCCGCAACTCAGCTCTCCTGTTCAAATTATTGATCTATTGTATGTATGTTTTATTTGTCACAACGTTTACATTCATTTGTTACAACTGAAACGTCCTGCCTTTTAGTGTTTTTTAATGTTTTTAGCCTCGTTTACCCATTTTTAAATCTCTTCTTCTTCATTCGTATATCCGGGCTATGTTTTTGTGCTTTATCGTTTATTTGTCACCTACCATCCACATTTGGACGTATTTCTGCCAAACGGAACTATGTGCATTAAGACATGAGCCCCGAGACCCATAAGAATATATGCATAACAGGGCTCACGTCATAATGCACATAGTTCCGTTCGACAGAAATACATTCATTTGTGATGTGGCGACGAAACCACGCTGCATCTCTGAAACACGGTGCCTCGATTTTCGTTGCATGTTTGCAACAGAGCCGCAGAAAGGGGGGGGGGGGGGGGGGGGGGGGGGGGGGGGGGGGGGGGGGGGGGGGGGGAGGGGGGGGGGGGGGGGAGGGGGGGGGGGGGGGGGGGGGGGGGGGGGGGGGGGGGAGGGGGGGGGGGGGGGGGGGGGGGGGGGGGGGAGGGGGGGGGGGGGGGGGGGGGGGGGGGGGGGGGGGGGTGGGGGGGGGGGGGGGGGGGGGGGGGGGGGGGGGGGGGGGGGGGGGGGGGGGGAGGGGGGGGGGGGGGGGGGGGGGGGGGGGTGGGGGGGGGGGGGGGGGTGGGGGGGGGGGGGGGGGGGGGGGGGGGGGGTGGGGGGGGGGGGGGGGGGAGGGGGGGGGGGAGGGGGGGGGGGGGGGGGGAGGGGGGGGGGGGTGGGGGGGGGGGGGGGGGGGGGGGGGGGGGGGGGGGGGGAGGGGGGGGGGTGGGGGGGGGGGGGGGGGGGGGGGGGGGGGGGGGACATGATATCAGACATATCGTACAGAATCATGGATTCATGAGTAAAACAGGGCCTACGAAGAAATCGAGATAAGCTCTTACGTCAAAGGAGCGACGGTGGTGCCCCGCGAAAACCGACAGAAAAATCGGCCGCAAAAGCCCCCGCGGTAGCGCTCGGTTTGCGATCAGCCCCAGGTTCACGTTTTCTCAAAAAAGCGGAGAGCTCAATCTCTTCTTTTTCGTGCGGTTTTCGCCGGAAGCAGTTGGACGCGCGGCGCTCGACGTCTTCGTTTTTCCGGACGAGTTCACCTTCCGGTGCCGACCGAGCGCGGAAAGCGGTGACCCGCGGCGCACAGTGGATCGAGTCCATCAGAGAGGTCGGACAAGAAATTTTTATTTAAACTGCATCACAGGGTGTCTAGCATCAGGATTTTCCCGATTCTGTCAGGATTTGAGGACAAACCGGTCGTAAAATCAGGATTTGAGAAAAGTCGGCCGTCCGATCAGATTTTTTTATCGAGCTATCCTTGTGATATTAATTGGACTGCATCTTGCAATTTGGACCTATAAATTCCGGCCCGGCTTAAAAACAACGTATGTGCCATTAGTTTCCCTATGCACATACGTGTTTTTTCAGATGAGACAGAATTTATAGGTCCAAATTGCAAAATGCAGTCCAATTTTTCTCCGCCAAAAATCAGGATTTGTTCAGGATTTGGAAAAATCATGAAAGCAAGATCGAGCAGTCAAAAATCAGGATTTCCCAAAATGAAAAAAACTAGACACCCCGTGCTTTTGATGTTTATCTTGTCACATTTTAAATTTTAAGGGGTGCTTGTGGAAAGAAATTTCACGAGGAAACCAATGAAGCCACTTTTAGAACCTCGAAGTTTTGTGTGAATGGAGTTATAAGCGTTTAAAGTTTCCGGCCTCACCGACCTCACCTATTGACTCGATCCACTGTGCGGGGACGGAAGCGAGAAAGGTCGGAAAACGCGAGACCGCGATGAGCTTCATCGATGCTCGGTGAGAAGGAAAACACTGCGAGTGTAGCACACGCCACGGAGCTCCTGATTGATTCAGAAGTCGTCGTTCCTCTGACGGAAGGGCAATTTGACAAACCTGATTTTTCGCAATTTAAATCCATTAAGGTGATTCTATGAGATCTAGGGACCAGATCCGCCACGAAGTTGCGCTGCTATGCGGTTTGCGTCTTTGAGAGGCAATAATGGACCACTAGACAAGGTACGAATTTCAGCATTCTGATACATGTTTCGTAACTAAAATTTCACGTAGAACACGATGCGCACGACAAAAATTACCGCAATTAACTCCTTGCGGAGATAAATATTGATTCTTGATGCGTGAATTCAAACCACCCGCTCATGAAAACTCAATGCTCTACGTGATTCACATCCCGCGCTAAACGTTATCATGACAGTCTCTGCGATATAAAAATTCGGCAACCTCAATCTTGACGCCTTGGCTCAGCTATAGCTAATTGCTAATAGTTTGAACAACACATGGTGGGAAATTAACATTGCTCGATCGAGAAGCTTGCTGAAACCGTTGTAGTGCGCGATTTGACTCACGTAGAGCTTTGAGTTTCTTGTGAGCGGGCAGTTCACATTCCCCGTAACCAATGTGAACTAAAAAGTTAATATCTTTGTTAGGAGTTGGTTTCAGTAATTTTCGTTGTGTGAATCTTGTTCTACGAGAAATTCTAGTCAAGAAATGTGTATCAGATTGCTTAAATTCGTACCTTGTCTAGTGGTCCATTATCGCACTGGAAAAAAAAGTAGCTTGGATCTAGAGTCCATACTCTTGAAAACAATGACAAGAAAAGATACTCTCGATTCAATCTGCTTTTTGCTCGAATCAAAAGGAAATCCGCTTAAACTAAGAGGCTAGGTTCTCGATTTAAGCAAAAATCCGATTGAATCAAGAGTATTTTTTCTTGTCGAAGTTTTAAAGAGTCTGGACTCTAGATTCAAGCAACTTTTTTCCAGTGCGTTTTGTACGAATTAACGCTAGAAACTGATCCATAACGTGTAGCAGCATTGAGACTGAGTAGAATGACATCAAATTTGTTAAGATTCATCGCTTTATACCCGAAACTACGATAACGTACTTCGCCCGTTGACTCAATGTGTAAGAGAGTCTGTACAGCGCTATTTCTCTCTTCCTCATTGAGTCAACGGGCGACGTCGGTTATCGTAGTTTCGGGTGTACATTTTCACTTACTTTTCATGATTTGCACGATTTTTAATAATTAAACACCCGTCAATAATGCATATTTTCTTCTCTGTTTGCAGATCTCCTCTTTTAGTGGATTAACGTCCTTAAGACTGCCGATGACAACGACAAAATAAAGCAACAAATTCAGTTTCAGGTACTTAAAACTCTTCTCTTATTCTTACAAGTTGCAATACACTGTATTGCAAATATTCTTGACATGGGTGATTGTCCAAGCTTGCACATTGATTTTTATTCGGACGGTTTTAACCGGAATCGACCTAACTGCATTTAAACAGCATTTTGAGTCGGGACGCCTGAATTTCGCACATGTTTTGCTTTTCAACCAAAAACAACGCAATATAATACCTGGAAATTCTTAGTAAATATCCCCGGGAGTCTAGACCGTGGAATTTATACTCAAATTGTTTCAAGGCAGAATGTTGCGTTTTTTATGGGGTAAGGACGGAAGGAAATTAAGCCGGGTTTAGCCAGACTTATCGCCACTGTCCGAGCCATAGAATGTAACTCCATTTCAACGTTTTCAAAATGTCCACTCAAAATGTTGAGCTTCTCTAACTAAAAATTGCACTGACTTTTCTCTGATTGCGCGCTAAAATCAGGACATTTTTTGACAGAAATTGAGCTGACATTTCTTTGCCATAATTTGAATCACTCGAGTCAATTTTGCAATCTTGGAACGGGGTTACGTTCCTGCGTCTAGAAAAAGACGACGTAACACAGTATGTGTACTGCCGTGCTAAGGAAAAACGCCGTATGAGCCTTTAGACGTTGCCAGATTTTCTTCACTGAAAACCTTTACCGGGAACACGTTAAGTATTTTTCTTCTAATTTTACAGATAATTTTGTATGCAATTCGATCAAACATATCCGAAAATTTCGAGGAAAAGTACGTATGCATGAATGTTGTCTAAAATGTGTGTTTTATCAAGGGAAATTTGGCAACTCTCGAATGTTCTTACGGCGTTTTTCCTTAGCACGGTAGTGTACCGCTCCTAACAAAATCTGCCGATTGACTTTGTCAAACCGTCATTTTCTAGACGAAGGAGTGCAGCTGCATATCAAATGTTTTGAAATATCCACCCGGAAATTACATTGATACCGAGCAGTTGTACGTTGGACGTTTTTAGCTGTAAATTTCCTTGGTTGATCCTCTGATTACTCTTGAAAATCAGACTTTCCGTCTTACTCTTGCCAAAAATGTGTCGCCTGAGTCAATTTTGCAACCTGTATTTGCGTTCCTTCGTCATTGAAACGACAGAACGCGGTCTCGTTCGAATTTCGAATCATCAAAACGTCGAAATGAGATGAGAAGTACGCTTTCTTATTAACTTCAGCCATCTATATAATACCATTCCAACTATTGCTCATAGATTTTTACTTTCTCGCTCCTCTGCGGGTAGAGGAAGTATTTTCATCTAGAAAAAAACAGTTAAAATTCTATCATTTCTAGGCGTTTTAAGGTGCCTGGAGTAAAAAAAAAGCCATACGTGAAAAAACGTGTGTCCGTCCTCTCAAAACTTCTAACGTAGATAACGTCCCATGGATCGTATTTGATACATCAAACAGGTGAGATTGTATCGATATCGATTAGTTCAACATGTAAACATAGGCTAGAATGTCAACTGAGTAATCTGACAGAACGGGGTTTTTGCGATAGATTTTTGATTCTTGTGAGTATAAAATGGCCACGAAGAGTGATATTATTAGGAATTTCCTCATTTTCAGCTTTTTCCAATTTAAATCCTAATATTTTTGTTTGAGGTTCTGTTCCATTGTTTTGAACGAAACGATACACCGAACCAATATCGAATACGATCTATTTGCTTTTTTCCCCCCGAAGTTCAATCGAATTCCTTTCCATTCGAGTGAATGTTATATCCGTATACGGATTTCGCTGCCTACCACCAGTAGGGTCGTTTTGTGCACTGCAAAGTAGTAGTCGGCTCAAAATCGACGCGCCCAGTTGGCCCAGACGGACGGCCCGACACACAGTAGAACGAACTAACAGGAGAAGTCGGCCATGCAATTTTTGACGAAAATGTTTATATTTTTATGTTTATTTCGTCACAGATTCAATTTCAAAGCGTGTTTCTGAACTAAAATTTCACGAGAAATCCAACGAAACCACTCTCAAACTTCTTTGTTTCATTTTTTCCCCAAAAATATAAGCTTTCAAAGTTTCCAGGTTTTGTCCGACTTCTCCTACCGACTTGATCCACTGAGCGACATCGTCGTGGAGACACGCGGCCTTTCTCAAAGTGCACTCGGTTGCGTCTCCTCATGGCCCGCTGTCACGATACCGTACTCGACGTCGCGATTGTATCTTTTATTTTGATGCGTCGCCATGGCAACCCGCCCCGGCCGGGGGAGGGGGCGGATTTTACGATCGCGGCCCAATCGGTGACCGGAGCGATTGTCAAGTCGCCGTCGGGGGTATCGGCGTTCGACGTCATCGTCGCGTCGGGGAGAAGGCGAGTTCTTTTTTCCGACGGTTTGTTCGTCGTTGGCATCGACGGCGAGTTTCCGTGGAGTGGTTTTTTACGACCGACCGCGGTCGGTGGCGCCCGGATAATTGCCTGCGTTTCCCGCGGTGGAAAAGACTCAAACGGGGGAAGTGGGATCGAAGCGATCGTACTCGCCCCCGTTTTGACGGGGGCGTTTTTTGACCGGAAATCCGGAAGAAGCAGAATGGAGATGTTGCAAGTGTGAGGAATTTGCGATTTGACTGTTGATTCTTATGTAAAAGTTCGCGAGAAACACGATGGTGCCACTGGTTTTCTCTGAAATCAACTCTCAAGCTCAAAAAAAGCTCTCTAGTTGAGGCCAAAATGGAGGGGATAACCCACGCTAACCTGAGAGTCCACCTCTACATCAAGGCAAACTCTCAATGCGAAGATAGGGAGCTAATACATTAGCAGGGTTGCCGTGTTTTCAGTTTTGGAGTCCGCAAATAAAGTGGCAGCCCTGTCAATGCATTTTTGCATGGAGAGTTTGTCTTGATGTTGAGGAGGACTCTCAGGATAGCGTGGGATATCCCCTCCATTTTGGCCTCAACTTGAGAGCTTTTTTTGAGCTTGGGAGTTGATTTCAGAGAAAACCAGTGGCACCATCGTGTTTCTCGCAAACTTTTACACACGAATCAACAGTCAAATCGCAAATTCCTCACACATGCAACATCTCCATTGCCTGTGTTTTCCGCGGTGGAAAAGACTCAAACGGGGGAAGTGGGATCGAAGCGATTGTACTCGTCCCTGTTTTGACGGGGGCGGTTTTTGCCCGGAAATTCAGAAGAAATAGAATGGACACTGAGTGGGCATCATAGAGTACATAGAGTCGTAATGTAAATGGGAGAGCTGGCGCCATGTTCTGCTCGACGAGTCCCGAGCCCGGCGTGCGCCTGAGCTTCGGTCACTTTTTCGATACATGTTCGATCCAAAATGGTTGTGTGGAATACGTGGTACTTTCTACCTTCTTCGTTTACATTGGATGGCCGGGCCCCCGCTGGTCCCCGTATATCGAAAACAATCGATCATATATCGAAAAAGTGACCCGGCGTCACTCAGGAGTCAGGTCTCTGAATTCGGGACCTGGAGAATGCTTCCAAGTGGCGCTAGCTCTCCCGCTTACATTACGATTCTATGTTGGGCATGGAGGTTGCGCGTATTGCTATGTATATTTCGCCTTCAATTTTCTGAGTAGGCCAGAAACCTCCCTCCGCGCAGTGGACTTGTTGCAAACTTCAGCCAACACAAGAGTGCGCCGGGAAAGTCTGAAATGCACTCCTTACCTCACAATCTTCGTCTGCATTCGCATCCGCAGGCGCTACAGATGATGTCGTACCAAAACGTGCCATCAACTACAGACGTTTACTCCTTTACTTATTAAGATGTGACTTGAATGAGCTTGAATTGACATTAAATAATTGTAATGTGTGTCGACTCAGCAAGTTGTTCAAATCACGTCTTGATGAATGAAAGGGACCAGGATTATGATCAGATCTTGCATCAACTACTAATCCCATCCATCACGTTTATCAATTAATGTTATGCTGGCAAACCTTTAAAGCAGGCATTTTATCGAATGCTTAGACGAATAGTCAAATGTTCTTATACTTACCATTAAATTCGGATTCTTTTGCTTATTTTAGACGAAATAATAATTTGCTCATGTAGAAAAGAAGTCTCTGTAAAAATCGGCATCAGACAATTGAGGGGCTTGGAAGACAAGGCGCATAAGTACAATGCTTGAAAAATTGAGCTATTAATTATTTCAAGTAGCTGAGTTAATGAGGACGTTAATGATTATTCTGTGAAAAATTCACCCCCAAATTCCAATTTTTAAGCATCCAAAAATAGGTTTGAATTTTCTTTCTGCCATAAGGACCCATGTAATTTCGAAACTCAAACACGTACTTCCCGTAATAGCAAAAATTGCACTTATGCGCCTTGTCTTCCAAGCCCTTCAATTGTAAATAAATTCGATCCAATCTTTAAACGAGCTATTATTTCGGAATTTTCAACATGCCCTAAAGTTCAAATTTTTAAAAACTTTGACCGTCAAATTGCATGAGGAACATTTGCAACGAAAAATATAAGCGGAATTCGTAGATTGATGAATTCTTACGATCAACTCATTGACAACTTTCTGAAGCTCATCATCAAAAACGTACATAACTTTGTAAACCATCAAAAGTTGTCTATCTGCCCAGGCATTTGGTGTTGCCTGCGACACCTACTTTTTTTTTTGCGAAACACTTTTTTCACGCAATCAGCCTCTTGGAAACTCTTTTTCTACCTTTATGAATAGCGTGTTAGTACACAGATTCAATCGACTACGTTTCGATCCGAAACGCGTCGGTAGTCGCCTTCCTGAATGGGACTTCATTTTGCAATTCGGAACTATAATCTCTGGTTCATCTGTAAAAACACTTATGTGCACACGGAAACTGACGGTATACATACGTTGTTTTTAAACTGAGCTAGAAATCATAGTTCCAAATTGCAAAATGCAGTCCAATGGTAGTATCTCGTGTTGCATCAAATACATTATCTATTTGAGGGAAAATTGTGCTCATGTAAGCTTTTTCCCCTCTACATTGAGATTTTCAGCTTTAGGCTGCTTTTTAACGCACTGCAGCCTGTGTCATACTTTCAAAGCTAGCCATCAAAATATCAAGGTCAGGTGTTGTGATTGGCTAATTCGATGACTTGGACCAATCTTAGCACTTGACCTTGGCATTTTGATGGAGTATTTTGATAGTGTGACAGGCTGTTGGCTAAAAAAGTCCAACTTACTCTCTCTACGATTTGTGCGTCTACCGCAATCAGTTTGAGATTCAGTCGAGGGATTTTCTTTTCATGGTTCCTTCAATTGATCTGTACGTCGTCAAATGAGCATATGTGAAGCGTTAGTTTAACTAAACATTGTCAATGAGCTTTTTAATATTAATTAAGATTTATCTGGTGGGTGTGGAGGAATTGCTGCGTATAGGGGGGTCGGATACCACCCTATAGCCTGTGTCGCACTATCAAAACTAGCCGTCAAAATATCAAGGTCAGGTGTTGCGATTGGCTTATTCGGTGACTTGGACCAATCACAGCTCTTGACCTTGACAATTTGATAGTGTTACACAGGCTTATGTGTTTACTGGAGGGGCCGGAACAAAGTTTTAGTGAAGTTGAAAATGTAACGAGGAAGTGGCATCTAAACTGCATAGTTGATGCTTAGGCTACGCGATTGTTTTCGCCTTATTTGCACTCCAGCCTAGGTGTGTGAATCTCTTTATTTCTCTTTTTTCCTTAGGTTGTTTTTTGTTTTTTGTTAAGAAAATGTAGTTCAATGTTTAAATTTTATCAGAGTTTTTCCTCTTTCTTGGTAGGTCCTTGGCAAATTGAAAACTTGAGTTTTAACAATATGCCGGAGGTAATGTCTATTGTAGTGGAAGGAGGTTTACGAAGCAGCCATTGCTATGTGCATGGAATCTGTAGCAAACAGTTTGACTTTTTGAAAACTCTCTTCGGACCCGCGATTACGAAGAGTGAGACCGATTACACCCTGCATAGGCGAGCGGCCGATGTAGTGAACTCCCTAGGAGCACACGGGTATAGAACTGTCGGATTTGGTATTATAACAAATGGAGGCTGCGTTTGGACCTTAAATAAAGATGTATAATCATTGCAGCGGACTCAAGGGTGAAGATTCTCGATGAAAAGTGAAACTCACGTCACGTAAGAGTCACTTAATTAAAATGAGCTTTTATATATTTTTCATGGTCCAGGTAAAGGATCATTTTCAGGATTATACCTTGCTTGAAATGCCCATTTTGAAGAGAGATACATTTTTCGTTTAGTCTGTTCTCAGCTTTTCATGTACCTATTTAATAAATAAACCCCCGGTATATTACTCTAATCTCCTTTTTTTTTCTTCTTCTTTTTTTCTCGACTCCCTCATCGTTTCATCCCCGACAGTTACAACGAATAAGTCAGTAACTGAACGGTGAATGGGGTTTTTTTCGAGAAAGGCCTAAGGGCTAAATTTTCAGAAATCGAGTTTGATAACATTCTTTGAGTGGATGTATCTCACTCCTGATCGATCGTACAAAAATAAACCGTCTTTTTTTAACAGTTAAGTATGTTTTAGTGGATAAAGGGCATATTATTTCTAAAGCACAGGATGCCGGTGCTTGTATGGTAAAAATCGTGAGCTAGGTGACGGTAGTTAACCTGTATCCGTCCCTTTTTTGACGGAGGCGTTTTTTAACTGAAAATAGTGTTGAAGCATATTGCTTGCGAGAAAACACTCGGCTGAATATTTACCATATTATAGTGGTGTTCTACATGAGCTGAAAGCCATGAGCTGAGTGGCCTTGAAAATTTATCATGGTATTTTTACCATCAAATGATAATTTTACTGAAATAGCGGTCAAATTATTAACGTAAATGGTGAAATAACCACATAAAGGGAACATTCCACTTAAATTAGTCATGAATACTCCTAATTGTTGATACTTATGGTCGAAATAGGAGGAACCGGGGGGCCGGCCGGCCCCCTCCAACTAATGGCAAGTACCCAAGTTTCTAATTAGTTTTGAGGTAAAAGGCATAGGGAATATAATCAATATGTGCTTAATTCTAATATAGTTGATCAAAGATGTCAGAAGATGAAAATTTCTCGCAAAGAAAGCAGCAACTTTCTGTCATCTGTATAATATTTAATTCCATTTAATTTGTCATTGAGAATGGCTTAAAATTGCTCTCGAGAGTTCCAATTTTCAGAAATTTTAAGGGAGAGGCCCCCCGGACCCCATTCTGCACCTGGGAGAGTCCCCCCAGACTCCCCTCAGCCCAAGCTCTATATCCTCCCGTGCCCGCCCCCACAGAATATTCCTAGATCCGCCCATGTTGATACTAATTTAAGGATCTCAGAACGTTACGAATATCGATGGCTGAGGAATAGCACCGCCTAACTTCAAACTGCCAAATTTGCAGGACGGAAAAAAACTTCCGTCATTTTTGTAATTTTGAGGTTACATCTGCATTTTTTTAAATACGTGACAGCGTTATTGTATATTGTAGTGCTCTCGTGTCGAATTAGAAAAAAACTAAAAAATCAGATTGCGTTTCAAAACTCGCAAGTCGACGGTATTCTAAGTTAAGTTAAGTAAAATTTATTCGTTCCGGGCTCAGAAGCTGAAAGTTCCGGGTGCTGGAGCCGTAGCTTAGTGACTGCTCCGGGTGCCACACTCGGAACTTCTTGACTCAGAGCCCGTACGACTCGTACGACTCCCGTTGGACTCAGACGGTATGTCCATATAGCCCGTAAGTACGGCTCCTACGGCCGGAGTACTTTTTCAGTGAAGGTTACATTCCTCCTGATACTTCTGAAGCTTTTCCCAAAACCTGCAATTCCAGGTAAGTTACATTGAAAAAAAAACTCCGGCCGTGGGAGCCGCAACTACGGGCTATATAGACATACCGTCCGTTCCGGGCTCAAAGGCCGGAAATTCCGGCTGCTGGAGGCGTAGCTTCGATTGCTCCGGGTTTAGAGGCCGAAGCTACGGCTCCAGCAGCCGGAAATTTCGGCCTTTGAGCCCGGAACGGACGGTATGTCCATATAGCCCGTAATTGCGGCTCCCACGGCCGGAGTTTTTTTTTCTGTGTAGGAAAAATTTGTCGCATAAGCCGGAGCGTGACTCCCAATTTTGCGTTCACATTTTTACTATTCCTTGACGAGCATTTCAAATTTTAAAAAAATAAACAGACTCCTTCGTTTTTCTAAACTGAAAGTTCCGTGAATAGAAATCGTCTTAATTCACACTCTCATGCAATAGGTTTGTCGCATACGAAGCGCGTAATGAATTACAGACGATTACACATCTATACACTCAAGGTATGCCACCGATAAGCATAAAATGACACTGAGCAATAGTAATTGTTTGCCGTGCCAGCCAGGGGTGCACATTCTTCTAGCCCTCCACATTTTCAGGCGAAAAATTTTACCCCTGTCAAAAAAAATTGAAGACTTGCTTCCACAATTCCGTGACCCCTGTCACGAAAAGGAATGACCTTTATTTTATTCTTATTCAGTCGTTTGTTGAATACGGAACGCATTTTTTCCGAATTTTGACCTGGCAATCCCGAAATGACCCCCTTTTTGACCGCAATTCTTTAACACGCACACACAAATTATAGCCATATTATAGCGTAACTACTCCCATAGCTGCAGACAAGAAACTACCTAATTAGCAAAATATTTGAAACCCACAATATTTCGGCAAAAATGGTGAAAACCCTTCCACACATCGTAGAAAATTGTGGGAACCGGAACCCTTCCGAAATATTTCGGTATTAGTATTGGCAACCTTTCAACAAATTACGGTAAACATTGCAGAAACTCTTCCACAATCTTTTGGTAAAGAAATGTGAACATCCTTCCACAGTGATATGGTAAAAATTGTGGAAATTGTTCCCGAATATTTTGATGAAAAGTGTGGGAAAACTTTCACAATGTTTAGATGAAGAAAAATATGGGACTCGAAGGGAGGAGGGAAAAAAGCCTCCACAAAATCTGGGACGCCTCCACATTTTTTCGCAAAAATTTTTCGCATGATCGCGCTTCCGTAAAATCGGCAAGGGCTTCCAAAATTGGACGCAAAAAATTTTCGCGTGATAAACAATGAAGTGCACCCCTGGCCCTGGTGCCATCAACATGTTGTTCAATCTTGTTCCGAGAAATGTTTACAAATGAAGACGACAGAAGATGTTTTATATCCACCCATTTAAACTTTCTTCTCCGAAATACTTTTCCCTCTCGGCCTTTTGTGGTGTCTCGGCAGTCTCGGCACCAGCTGCCAAGTTTTTTGGGGTGCAGATAGTGTGGACATTTTTTTTCATCGTATTTTACTGGTGTCCATTTTTGATTTGCTGCACTTTGTACAAGTCTCTGTGGTATTACATATACTATTTTGTGTCGCAATTTAAGGACTTAACTACTATTTTATGTTGTAAGTATTTGATAATCGAACACATCTTTCAGATTAGTATTAATATATGATCGCATGACGGACGGAGCAAAACTTCACAGTCAGCACTTACACAAAATTTGATAGAGTAAATTTCAATGCATGGCCTCATTATCTCTGTTTAATGGGTGTAATGGCACGGAGTTATTCTAAGATTACCATGGTAAAAGCTGTGAAAGTTTGCAATATGTATGGAACGAGTTTTGTAAACGATAAACTCTCATTCTCGATCATGTACAGTATGATTACAGAAATAATTGTATGAATGTTAAACGCTCTTCAGCTAGAAAGTTCCATTTCTACAAATTGGTACACAAATATTTTGCGACCGTATCTCATGGACGGATTACGTAAACGTTCTTAAACGTTTTAAAGTTGTGAGCCTGGGATCGTCCGCTCATTTCTTCTTTTTTCGTTTTTTATTATTTAATTGATCTAAGCCAATATCTCTTTGATTTGAGTTTTTCCCCCTTTCGTTAGGTTCAGTTCAGAAGGAAGGTCGAGCTTTTCCAAAATGTCGACAGTGGTGTGGTCACTGGTTGTGAAGGGAGATCCAGGCCTAAATCAATGCAGAGTGTTTGGAGCCTGTACTGAACAGAGAAATTTGTTGAAGAATGTCTTCCCAGAGATGGAGGAAAAAGGCCAAAACAATAAATATGCAGCATTATTCTTGGAAGCAAGCATATCACCTGCCGACGTACTCACCGTTTTAGGCAAATCATATGGGTACAGAACTGTTGCCTATGGGGACGGTACTTGGACCTTAAATAAATTTTAATTTGAATGTCTTGCCTCAGAAACTGTCCAACTTAGAAAAATGAAAATTCCCTTTTACTACGAAAAAAAGTTTTTTTTTTGTTTGGTTTTTTTTTCCAGAGTCGGGCATTTTCCGAAACAAGACATTTACTAAAACAAGACAACAAGACATTTACGAAACAAGACTCTTAGTGGGTTCAAGACTAATTATCTCATTGTGGGTGAGACCCATGTCAAGTGTGTCAGTATAATCATACATAAAAGTATTATTGATGGTCCAAGGAAGGAATTAATTTGACATCAGTTTTGTGAATCTCTAGACATGCTTTGTTTGTATTGGTGTAATATTAAACACTTTTTCACTCACTTCGGTCATTTATTTCTCTTCCTTTTTTTTTTAAATTCCATTGCACATCATTTGATCCGTGACGATCGTTTTAACAAATCATTATAATCAGCTAAAGACCGACCGTTTTTATAAATTATAGAATACCGTCAACTGCAAACTATCGCGAAGGTAGGTGGGAAAATAGGAATTTCAGTTTTTGGAGAGCGGTCAATTCAACGAAAGGTAGACATGTCCAGGAAGTGGTTGAAACGCGCGTACCAAAGAAAAAAAGTTAGTAGCGTTTCCTCTAAACCACGTTTTCGATGGGCATTTGGGCGGATCAAACTGTCAAAACCTCGGATTTGTTCGACGTTGGACGTTTTTTATGCCATACTTTTTTCGAAACACTCCTTTAATCAGTGAAAATGTGACAAGTCCAAGGTCTCCTTTCTTGCATCGACAGTCACACGCCGAAAAATTAATTCGTCGTGTAGAGTTCTACAATTACTTTTGAACTCGTTCCTATTTTTTATCGGAAAATTCGGTGGCTTTTGTACTTAGACTTTGTTGCGTATTTTTTCCCTGCCGTGTGGAAAGTATACATGAATTCAATATTTTAAGTGTCTCAGTTTTTCTGCCCAAAAGCGACTCGTGAAAGTTTATGAAACTCGGAATGCAAATAAATGCTGATTATTTGTGTTTCGACTTTTGATAAAAGTTATTCTGGAGTTTCCGTAATGCAGATGTTAAGCGAGATTTTCAAATGTTCAACACATCAGTGAGCCTGCAGTCTTCAAAAACTTTGAAATAAATCTTCGCTTCTCTGATGCATCAAAAGCGTATCTCTATTTTCTATTAAGCCGCGGAAACCATGGATTTTTAGACGCTACTAGCGCCACGTCACAGAAAAGCGAGATATATCGATTTATACTCATTTTTAGCATTCATCGAAAGGGGATATGTCATTTTTATTGTTGGGATCCGATTCGGTATAATGAAGAATCCCTATGGAAATGTCACTACTAATAGCGTCTATACTCTGTATGGACAACAGGGCTCGCACTTGAATGGAGATACTTTTTTACGTCAGAGGAGTGACAAAATGGACTACATTTTGCAATTAGGAACTACAATTTCTGGTTTAGGTTATAGAAACAACGTATGCACCATTAGCTTCCCTATGCTCTTATGTGTTTTTACAGATGAGCCAGAAATTGTGATGAGGGTGTCCACCGGTCCCGAAATGTTCCCGATTATCGCCTATTTTGGAAGGATGTCCCCGATATCCCCGAAAGTCCCCAATTTTCTTGTTCAGGTCCCCAAAAAATGACAAAAATCGTCCCAAACACCGGCATTTTCAAATTTCCCCGCGGCGGCGCGGAATAACCACAAATAGAAAAACTGAAGTCTAAATGTGCTGTGCTATCCAGACATTCTTCTTAAGAAGGCAAAAGTACGTCGCATTCCACCGCACTACGAACAGAGTTTAGTCCTAACAAATAAATACAATTTCCCCGTTAGTTATGTATGATAACGGACTCTATTTCTAGTACAAATTGTATACCTCAACCTGAAATCGATCTCGTCGCTCCCAATGAAAGCATTCGGAATGTTCAGAAGTCAGTCATCAAAGCACATTTATTTTCTTCGAAAATTTCACTTAAAGCACGATGGACACATTGCTTCCTAATTAGAACTCTGCAAGTGAGGAATAAAAGCGTGCGTTAGATCATGGGAGTCGAAAACGACATTGTATTCGACGTCTTGACCAGACAGCTTGTCTGGTATGTCAATAGAGTGACTGACGAAAGGCTGCCGAAAAAGATGCTTGATTGGGTTCGTCCTGGGAGGAGACGAAGGAGACGCCCAATGAAAGGGTGGCGATTGGGGGTTTTAGAAGAAATGAGGGTGTGCCAATCCCTGAAGGGCTTTGGGAAGATAAGGGACTCTGGCGGCTAGGTGCCGCAGAGCGCCAAAGAGCGCTATAAAAGCGGCCTTATATGCATGTAAGTGAGAAATTAGCATTTTTTGAGTTAATAAAATTTAACTTCCGCCGTCTGAAGTAAATTAATCTAATTTTTTTGTGACGATAGTTGATCATCATCACGATCAGTCGCGTGGCATGCTTTACGAAATATTGATTGATCTGCCACTTTAACCCGTGAAAAAGGATCGATAAACAGTGTGTTCGTAACGAACACCTTAATAATCGATTCTTTACCCCAGCTTCAAATGAGGAGATATCGATAATCGATCATTCTCGTATGGCCACTGATCGCAATTCGTATGATTCGACTGCTTGTTAGTGCTCGTCAGTAACATTTTAGTTACAAAACTTACAAAATGCTGGCCGTACATGAAATGCGAAACGCAGTTGTCCTAATCGTATGGGCGAAAGATGGTTATGTTTTTCGGTGTTAAAAGTATGTGTCTCATTCTATGAAGTTAATTTCCGTGGTTGCAACTCTGAAGTTTCCCATTTCTAATTGTATCCTTTATTTTCGCGCCAAGCGTCGCCGAATATAAGAAACGGAATGAAAATTGTGTGCGTGCGTTTTTTTTATCTTTTTTCAAAATTTTTATTTATTTATTTACATTCTTACTTCTTTCGATGCGTCGTTTAAAATCGTTTCAAAACTTCTCTGTGATCTTTATTTTTTATTTATTATTTTTTGCTCAATTCTGAAGATGAATATTTATTTTAGTTTTGATTTCCGTTTCATCTCTTCTCAGGCAATAATTTTTTTTCATTTTTCATTTTACTCGATCATTAAGATCAGTATTTCATTTTGATTTGCGTTTCGTCTTCTCTCTGTAGGTCCCACGGTAATCAGAAAATTAGACCGGCACAAAATGTCAATGTCATTGGTGGTGCAGGGTGCCGTCGAGGAAATGCAATGCAATATATTCGGGGCTTGTAAGTATCAGACTCAGATTTTGAAGGCCACATTCAAGAATCTTATCTTTGAGAACCCATCGCCCAAGTATAGCATCACAAAAATGAGTCCTTCCCTGCAAATCATGCTATCAGCGCCCCATGTCATAAACATTCTGGGCAAGAAGTACGGGTACCATACTGCTTCCTGTGTCGGCAGTGTACCCCATGGTCCAAAATTCACGTGGACTTTATACAGTTCCTATGACTTACCCCCTGATAAAATCGACCCGGACCTTGCACCGTTCTTATGAAAAAAATTGATTTGCCGGTATCTGCTTCAAGATGGATCGAAAGCCAAGAAAAGACCTTAACATTGCATTGAGTATAAAATGATCACCACCTATTCTAAGTAGTCCACAGACAAAAGGAAATTAAGTAAATGTTTTCAATATTTCTAAAAAGTTCCTTTTCAAAATTAGTAGATTATGACATCATGTAACTGCTCTTTTTGTAATTTTTTTTTATTTATTAAACATGTATGTTTTTACTAACTCTGCCTGATTTTTTTCTCTCGTAATCAACCAATGACTGAGAATACCTGTCTTATAGATTAGTTTTGAAACACAGTTCTCAAAATTTCAAAGTATCCGCCCATAGCCACGTAACTTCAAAAACTATATATGCTCATTAAGGTAACTGCAATTATCCTCATTTTTGGAAATTTTTGCTCTTAAGAAATGTAAACGCGCGAGACCTCTCACAAACTGGAAATTCCAAAAATATGTGTGTCAACCTAGAATTTTTAAATAATTAAATTTTAAATAATTTTAAAAAATAGAGCGTCAAATTGAATAGTCATGCATATATAATTAGTCATTTTATTAAAAAAATGAATACAATTTTTATAATCAAAACTCCCGATGGTTTTTTTTTTTTTTTTTTTTTTTTTTTTTTTTTTTTTTTTAAAGTTGCACGATGTATCCACTCATGACCCCAAACAATCACACGAAAAGATGGAGGATCCAGATCACTCGCCTACTATCATGATATCGACAAGGAGTCAAAATCGAGCTTCGACCCTGAGGCATTCAACGAAAAACTTGTCAGCTCCACAAAACCTCCTTTGGAAGTTTAATGCTGATTCTACAAGTGTTTAGGCGTCAAAATAATCATAATCAAGTCAAAGTCCGGTTAAAACGATCAATTTGGATTTTTCTCTAATAAAACGTCATTTGTTCAAGTTTTTGAAATGTATAATGTGCCGCACGCCCCACAAGTCAAAAATGAAAAAAAGGTTGGAGCTTTTGAGGGAGATAATATGTGGTACTAAATAATTCTCTCCCATCCCGCGAACCTAAAACATTCTCTTCCTGTTTGAAAATTCCATATAGCGGGAATGGCCCACAAATATCGACTGAAAAAGGGGTTTGAGGAGCTGAAAAGTTTTCGTCAAAATCTCTCGAAAATTCGCAATACTCATGTTTCTAAAATCGGATTGCCTGCCAGCTAAGAAGGCAAAGTCTTTAGCGATCAAATGCAGCCCTATTTTTCCATGCGGAGAGAACGCAGTCTGATTCTATAAGTTTTCCAATAATCTTTAAAACGAAAAAAATTTCAAATTTGGGAATTTTTTACAGGGAAATAATGCCTCTCTTTTCGAAGATTTTCGAGAATTTCATACGAAGTTTAATCCAAATTACCTGAGAATTCCAAAGAAGATTTTTTCTAACTTTATGCAAAAATAAACATCTTAGTTGAGGGAAGTTGGCACCAATCGAATGATCATACGGCGTTTTCCTTAGCGGGGCAGTATTATTGAACTGCATTTTGCAATTAGGAACTATACAATGTGTGGCTCACTCTAGAAACAACATTATGTGCCATTAGTTTTCCTATGCAGATGGGTGTTTTTATGCATGAGCTGGAAATCGTAGTTCCGACTGCAAAATAAAGTCATATTGACCCCCGGCCATAGCTTGTCACCACTGCTGTGGTATCCGAGCCATCCTATTTCACCTCAAGCTGTTACGCCTGGCAGTGAGTGCAAAAAATAGATGATTTTCTTCATATCGTTAGTGATTAAAGAAAAACTTACCGAGTTTAAATGATGAAAATAATTTCCATTCAATGATTTTTGGTGCGCTGAATTTTTCTTGAAAGAATGGCAAAACTGTGCAAAAGGAAATTTGTGTGAAACCCTACCTTAGTCCTCATTTTCCAAATTTGTGTAGGTAGAGGGAAGTTTTAACGGGCTAATTTTAATGTAGAAAAACATTTATTGCTTCCTCAATCACTTGAAGAGTTGATTTTGGAAGTATCCAACATGTTCACCATGCTTCATGTTTCGCATACACTTTTCATGAGAAAGTGTGTCCGAAGACCTGAATTCTCACCTTGTTTTGTCGCCCATTATTTTAGTGTATCATTCTTTCATGATATAATTTGGCCATTAGCACAATAATTAGCGGTGGCAAGGCGTGAATGGTCGATTATCGATATTTCTTGATTTCGAGCTAGGGTAAAAGATCGATTATTAAAGCGTTCGTTGCGACACCCTGTTTATCGACCTTTTTCCGTAGGTTTAAATGACAGATCAATCGACATGTCGCAAAGCACGCCACGCCACTGCTACAAGACTTTAAATAATCGCTAAGTAATGTAATAATCTTCGAACGTAAGATTGGCCTGCCCCGGAGAAATCGTGAAAAATACCCGAAAAACTTTATCAATAGAAAAAAGTGGTGGGTCTACTTGAGAATGAACTTGATCCCCTTGCCCCCTCCCCTTGCTTCCTCTTCCCCCAATGCCCCGGCAAAAGCCTGAAAAATACCCGAAAAAACTTTATTAATAGAAAAAAGTGGTGGGTCTACTTGAGAGTGAACTTGACCCCCTTGCCCCCTCCCCCTGCTCCCTGCCTCCTGCCCTGGAAAAAGCCCGAAAAATACCCGAAAAAACTTTATTAATAGAAAAAAGTGGTGGGTCTACTTGAAAGTGAACTTGACCCCCTTGCCCCCTGCCTCCTGCCCGGGGAAAAGCCTGAAAAAGCTTTACCCGTAAAAGCTTTATTTATAGAAAAAAGTGGTGGGCCTACTTGAGAGTGAACTTGACCCCCTTGCCCCCTGCCCCTGCCCTCTTTCCTCCCTACCCCCTTCCGAAGGTCCTGTCCTTTCCTCCGTTCCTCCCTGTTATTTTCTCCCCTTTTCTTCCTCCTTTTTTCGGGCGAACGGGAGGGGCGCACGCCCATATGTAATTCTCGACATGCGACCACCTCCCGACCTCCGTCATCGCCGCTGCTGATGCATGACGTCACTGACGCCGTGCGTGGCCTAGCGCGTAGGTCGGGTGTGGTCGTGTTGGGTCGTATGCGGCTCGGAATCTGTGTTGGCACTCGTCACGGTGCACATACCGCGTCGCGTCAGCCGCTCCAGCAACGCAGCGCACTCCAGCTCCTGACTCATGACTCGCGAGTCTGACTGCAGAGGCCACAGGTTACGCCGGTCGCCGCCACCGCAGCCTCCTCCGGCGCCTGGGGTCGTTGCTCCATACCGCTCCGTGTTGTCGCATGTCGGATGCCGGAACTCCCAGCGAAAAATAGACGTATTTAAACCGAAAGGAACCGTAGCCCTTCGGACATGAGCCTCGTCGTGCATTTATCCTTAAGTATGGATTTTAGGGCTTCATGATTTTTAAAAATATTCTTGATAATTTATTAAATACTTTTCGGTGAATTTCGCAGGTCAGGGAAGTCAGGAAGTCAGGGGCTTTTAGGAGAAATGGATTACATTTTGCAATAAAGAACCACTATTTCTAGCTCATTTTAAAAACAACAGATATGCCATCGGTTTTCTTTGGCAGAAAGGTGATTTTATGGAAGAGCTAAAGATAGTGGTTCCTTATTGCAAAATGCAATCTAAATGAGGGTTTGCCAACTCCTTGAAGGGCTCTGGGAGGATAGGGGACTTTGGCGGCCAGGAGTCGCAGAGCGCCAGAGAGCGCCCCAAAAGCGGCTTTATACATACATTTTAGGGCTCATGCCAGAATGAATGTAGTTTACAGGGTCGCCGCAGTCAGGGAATACCGGGAAATGTCAGGGAGAACCTGGAAATGTCTTGGAAAATGACGAAAATGTCAGGGAAAAATTCTTACGTCACCTTTATTCGCTATCCAGAGTGAGTTTGACGTTTTGAACACAAAAAAAATTCCTGAAAAATATGTCTAATCATGTCTTTTTAACCATCTGGCATATTTTCAATTGCCAAGAAATTTAACCAAAATTTTTCAGGGAAAACAGGGAAATGTTATGGTATTTCATTTTTTAGATTCGGCGACAACCCTGAGATTATTTCGATTGAAATATGCGTCCATATGATCCATACCCACTGCGAATATAGGCACGGTTTTTTTACCGAGTCCAGTCATCGCGAAGGGTTTCATGTAAAGTTAGTTGAAGGGGCCGTCCAAAAATCTCGTCACCCATTTTTTTCAATTTTTCGACCCCTCCCTCCCTCACCGTATCCAACCGTCATCCACCGCCAGATGCCCCTTCCCCCTACTTGGGTGACGTAACTTATGGACGGTCCCTTAAGTGTCCGCTTTCGCCGACAAGGTCCTAACAGACGAATTTGAAAATAAAAGAAGAGGAATGGATGAAAGAGAGAGAGAGAGAGCGATCAGTAGCTAATGTCACACAATCAAACCGTGCTATCAATATATCACGGTCAAGGTCAGGTGTCGTGATTGGCTTATTCGATGATTCGGACCAATCACAGCATTTCGACCTTGAGCTATTGATTGCGCAGCTGCGGACCGATTATTGAAACTGATAGATAAAGCGATAGACAAAGACGACAAAAGGGATTTGGAGGGATCCTATTGGTGGAAACGGGTTGTTGCAATGGACAAAGGAGGTAGGTAATCGACTAAGTAACGGCAACCCACGAGAAACCCGACAGTTAGTCTATCATTTTCCCCCTTAGTCGATGAGAACCACCCATTTCAACCAATAGAATTGCTTTATACCCCCTATGTCTTCTTTGTCGATAGCTTTGTCTATCAATTTCAACAATCAGCCCGCTGATCGCGTGATATCAGCTTATGCCCCTCCCAAGTCATCGTTTCCCGGATGGAGGAACGTAACTCCTTTCCAAGGTTGCAAAATTGACTAAAAAATTCAATTATTTACCAGAATGTACCTGTACACTTTTTGGGCAACATTTGTCCGACTCTTGTACGAGATCAGAGGAAAATCAGGGACATTTTCAGTTAGAAATGCCCAAGATTCTCCTGGTTAAAATTCAATTTGCGAGAGAGAAGTGACGAGATCTGGGACCATCAAATTTTGTCACATGGGCCGGGATTCAAACCCGGGAACTCAGTGTCGATGGTCGGTCGCGTTGGACCAACCGAGGTTGGCTTCTTTTAGTTACTCGTGACCAGATCTGTTAATAGAGTCCTTAACTCTCAGGGTTGAAAGCTTTTATTAAAATTTGGACATTTTAGTGAAAGTTAGACCCTGAAAGCTCACAAATTGATGGAGGTATGAACCCTGAAGTTATTAGATAAAAATTCTCAGGTTGCAAAAAAAACGGGGTTATAGTTTTTGAGAAAAGTCCAGGAAAATTTTCTCTTGGAAAATGAGGTGCTTTTTCGCAGATCTGGTGAAACATTCGATTCTCTGTACTCAAAAGTACTGCCCAAATAATGTCTTCATCATGGAAATCAGGAGTAATCACGATATTCGTCGAAGTCTGTTTTCAAGTTTGAAAAACGCGTTATTTCGGTGTATTTCTGCAACATTAACAGCATTTTATTGTGTCCATGGAACAGGACGAAAGTTAGAAACTATCATCTCTCCGTTGTTGGTTTGCAAGCGAACTGAAAATTTTAAAAAATGTTGTTGACAAGACAATTTTTTGTTTTCCGATGTCTGGAATGCAGCTGGCGGGAGTGCTTTTGCCACACACGGCAAGCGCAGATAACTTTCATTCATTTCTTCTAATGAAAAACTAGTTGATCGATTTCGTCTAAATTTCAGAAAATTACGTAACCGTTGGATTAAGGCCCACCGTCGCTCATAAGGTCGTTACGTAATTAGTTATTTTTCCGACGCGAGAGACACTCTCTCTTTGGTCTCTCTCCAAAGGTAGAAAGCCCTTCAACTGTAGTAGAGGCGTCGTACAACCTATAATAATCAAAATTATTTTTTCAATAATAATTCTTCTGCATGGCCTGATGTTTGAAGATGATTCGGTGTGTATATATATATATAAATATTAAAAAAAAGCGTACAAACGTCGCACGGTGTATCGAGTCAATTAGAAAGGTCGGACATGGAATTTTTTACTATAACTGCATAAGTAGATGTCAATTTTACCATATTTAAATATTTAGGACTGCTTTTTGAAGAAAATTTCATGAGGAAACCAACGGAACCACTTTTAAAACCTCTAAGTTTTGTATGAACGGAGTAATTATCTTTTAAAGTTTCCAGATTTTGTCCGACCTCTCCCATTAACTCGATCCACTGTGCGTCGTATTGCAACATTTCAGTTTTCTTAGGTTATTATTTTCAAGAAACATGAATCAATTTTCTTGTCGATCATTCGCCATGACTCTTTCTAGCTTGCGGTTAAATCCTCCGGAAAGTTTAATCTTTAATTGTGTGAAGATTGGAACATGCGTAGAAATTGTCGAGATGTGCGATCCAATACTTGGTTTTTAAACCAAGCTATCGACTTACTAACTTCTTACGTATCGTTGGACAATGCCAAATTTACTTGATCCAACTATTTATTAAAAAACTTAAAACAATTAATGCTGGACACATGAGGTCTGATTTGATCAAATTACCGGGGGTAGGTATCACTGTTCTGTCTCTGGCCGCTTCCCACGGTCTGCGGAGATAAACTTCGTCTTATAATATTTGCGAAACATTTCTTTACCCGTTCTGGCACGTTTTACTCCACAACTTATCTCTCTAAACGCTTCGAAGTTGTTTTGGAGACGTTTCTATTTTTCTCCGTTTGGAAGTAATAGGTATTTATGAAAAATTTAATTTTTTCAGAGATATTTTAAAAACTCCTTTAAAGCTACTGAGAAATGGCACATCCTTCCTTCCCCTAATAAGCTAGACATAGGGGTTTCTCATTGCTGAACAAAGTTCAAAAGTCGTTATCAGTAGAGTCCCCATGTAGGGAGAGTACAGACTTGTCCAAATATGGAGCTTAAGGGCTCAAAAGAACAGTCAACCTATGAAAACGAAAATGTCGCTGCCAGTCTTTAGATTCCAATTTCTAACCAAAATGGCCAAGAATTTTTATAAATCGTTACCTTCCGGCCAAAATATCACAAGCGCCATGCGACGTTTACTAATTTCCACCGCCATTTTATTTTTTTTTTTAGAAATTGTTGGTTCAATCTGCTTGAAAATTCCACTGAATTTTATCGGTAACACAAAGCAAATTCAGTGAAATTTTCGGCAGCTTCGTTGAACAATTTCTCTGTAAGTATATAAATAGAATGGAGGCAGAAATTTTTAAACATCGCATGGCGCTTGTGATACTTCGGCCAGAAGGTGTCGAAATGAGCGTTCCTCCGCAAAAGTAGGTAAATTAAGCAAAAACCAAGTCAAATGCGTGATTTTCCAACGACGGATCGTAACTTTGTGATAATGAATCACTTTGGGTCATTTGAATTCATAGTTTGGCTGCCCTTTTGGGCCCTAAGAGCTCCATCACCTAACTTCGAAATTACCGACATGTCCGTTCTCTCCGTATAGGTTTGTCTTTGGTATAGGTGTACTGCCGTCCTAAGGAAGAACGCCGTATGAACCTTCAGACGTTGCCATATTTCCTCCAATAAATCCTTAATTTACTGGGAAAATTGTGAATTTTTCCCTTCAATTTTTCAGGTAATTTTGCTTGCAATTTTGTCTAAAATGTCTGAAAATTTCAATGAAAATACGCGTAATCCTTCTCAAAAATACATGTTTTATCCGAAGCAATTTGGCAACTCTCGAATGTTTATACGGCGTTCTTCCTTAGCACGGCAGTAGAGTGATAATGTCAATCAGGCGGACGGCGAAACGCAGCACAGTGGACCGAGGCAATAGGAGAGGTCGGACAAAATTTGGATATTTCGAAAAGCTTATATCGCCGAAAATACGAGACGCAAAAGTTTAAAAGTGGTTCCACTGGTTTTGTTGTAAAGTTTCCTTACAGGAACATCCCCTGGAAATGAAATTGTGACGAAAGAAACATCAATATTCGTAATTTTAGCCAAATCATTCATGTCCGACCTCTCCTAGTAGTTCGATCCGCTGTGCGCCGTAGACATGACAGCACGAAACGAAAGGAACGCCGTCTCTCGGTCTTCCTCCGAACTCTTTTCCTCTGCATAATCTGACGAACTATAAAGCTGACCATTGTCGCATGACGCACGGCCAGTACTGTCGCGCACCGGAAGACAGCCGTAAATACCGTCTGGGATGAGCCGCGAGACTCATAAGAGCATGTGCTAACTGTGGCTCATCACAGAAATGCGCTTGCGGCTTTTTTCGTTATAACTTGGCCGGCTGAGTACGGCTACGCGGCTGCAGCGAGCGCGAGCGGCGCGTCCCCCTTCATTTTGTTCTTCTCCTCTCGTGCCATTAGCACCAACGCCCCCTTGTTTTTTTCCTCTCGTTTTCGCAGTCGGCTATCGCGTCCGTTACTCTTACTGGTCGCTTCGCATCCACTCATTCAGACCTTTTGTTCTCCGTCGCGAATTTCGTTTTTTCTGAGTCTTCGACTCCTCCATTCATTAGAGAAGCGTTGCCGTTTCGACTCATTACGGTCAGTGGCGTGGCGTGCTTTGCGATGTATCAATGGAGATGTTGCATGTGTGAGGAATTTGCGATTTGACTGTTGATTCCTGTGAAAAAGTTCGCGAGAAACACGATGGTGCCACTGGTTTTCTCTGAAATCAACTCCCAAGCTCAAAAAAAGCTCTCAAGTTGAGGCCAAAATGGAGGGGATATCCCACCCTACCCTGAGAGTCCACCTCTACGTCAAGACAAACTCTCCGCATGTAGAGATAGGAGCAAATACATTAGCAGTGATGCCGTGTTTTCAGCTTTAGAGTCCCCAAATGAAGTGGCAGCCCTGTCAATGTATTTGCTGCCTATCTTTGCATGGAGAGTTAGTCTTGATGTAGAGTTGGACTCTCAGGGTAGGGTGGGATAGCCCCTCCATTTTGGCCTCAACTTGAGAGCTTTTTTTGAGCTTGGGAGTTGATTTCAGAGAAAACCAGTGGCACCATCGTGTTTCTCGCGAACTTTTACATAAGGTATCAACAGTCAAATCGCAAATTCCTCACACATGCAACATCTCCATTGGATTACATTTTGCGAAAAGGAATCAGAAGCATCGTCATGTTGCTAAGATTGTGCAAATCCACCCTTGGCAATAAAACTACTGTAATCATGCAAATATATGGAATTTACATGGTAATTATTGTCTTTAATTTACAGTTTTAAATAGAAAATGTCTACAGATGATCAGGTCTTTCTTCAAAGACAAAAGAAGTTCCACAATTTCAGCAACATTGCAATGCTCTTGGTTCATTTTTGCAAAATACGATCCAATTGATCTGCCCGTAAACTTCTGGAAAAGGATCGATAGACATGGTGTTCGTTGCGAACACCATGATAATCGATTCTTTACCAGAGCCTCTAATGGGTAAATAGCGACAATTGATCGTTCACGCCTCGCCTCTGTTGTAATGATCCAAGGCGTCTTTAGGCCCGGGAAACAGGGAGTTTCATCGGGTCAGGGAAATCAGGGGGAATTTGAGGAATATTTTGGGAAAGACTGGAATTTGAAAAGTCTTGAAACTGGAAATCTGACAAAACATCACTGCTGTCCACACAATCCAAACAGTCTCCTCTCTGTCTGACTCGGAGCTCAATGCTCTGAGTAACTCAGAGAAACACTATTTAACTCTGAGTAACTCAGAGGAACACTATTTAACTCTGAGTAACTTCGAGAAACTCCATTTAACTCTGAGTAACTCTGAATAAGGAACTGCAGTTTTAGCTAATGGAGTGATTAACACCCGGAGAAAGGAATTTACATGCATTTATTTTTTTGTCATTTGCAGTTAAACGCATGCCAAAAATTGTTAATTCTCAGCTCCATGCGTGAAAATGGACTGTGTGGAAAGTCAAGTATTTTAATTATTTTAGCTGGGGAAAACCTTGAAAAGTGAGAGGTGAATTTGGTTGGAAGGGTTTTCGCAGCAAACACCTTAATAATCGATTCTTTATCATTGCTTCAAATAGGGGAATATCGATATATATCGAAGCACGCCACGCCACTGAGCACGACCCGTATGATCTACCAGATATCGATGGCCAAAGTGCAAACCACGCACCTCCATTGCGGTGCTTCAAAATTTAGGTTCCCGTTTGGTTTTTTCGAAGAGAAACAAGCCTATTTATTAGCTTGAAATTCGAGCAGGCTATTCCGCTGATACAAGAAAAATCCCTACCATTTTCAAGAGTTCAAGAAGTTACGTCGACCAGTTTTCCAAAGAAAAAAGCGAAGCATGACAGGAACGTCATGCTTCGATGTATATCGATATTTACCTATTTGAAGCTATGGTAAAGAATCGATTATCAAGGTGATCGCTACGAACACCCTGTTTATTGATACTTTTCCTTAGGTTTAAACAGCCGATCAATCGATATATCCCAGTCGGAAAGTCTGCAACGCCGCAAACGGAGGTACGTGGTTTCGCACTTTGGTCATCGATATGGCCTTGAGCCTCCTCAATGTCATCACTTGACTGGCTGCACCGATGCAGGTTTTGCGCTGTATCAAGTTCATTCTTTTCATTCAATGGACCACTAGATAAGGTACGAATTTCAGCATTCTGATACACGTTTCTTAACCGAAATTTCACGTTGAACACGATGCACACAACGAAATTTACCGAAATCAACTCCTTTTGAAGATATTTAATGATTCTTGGTGCGTGAATTCAAACCACCCGCTCATGAAAACTCAATGCTCTACGTGATTCACATCGTGCGCTAAACGTTATCATGACAGTCTCTACGATACACAAATCTGGCAACCTCAATCTTGACGCTTTGGCTCAGCTATAGCAAATTACTTATAGTTTGAACAACATATGGTGGGAAATGAACATTGCTCGATTGAGAAGCTTGCTGAAACTGTTGTAGTGCACGATTTGACTCACGTAGAGCTTTGAGTTTCTTGTGAGCGGGCAGTTCAAATTCCTCGTAACCAATGTGAAATAAAAATGTTAATATCTCCATTAGGAGTTGGTACTTGGTTTCAGGAATTTTCGTTGCACAAATCATATTCTACATGAAATTCTGGTTAAGAAACATGTATCAGAATGCTTAAGTTCGTACCTTGTCTAGTGGTCCATTCCCAAGTTCGCCAGAAAGTGGCATTCGTTCCGTGCTGTGCTGTGCTGCCGTGCTAAGGAAAAAACGCCACATGAGCCATCAGACGTTGCCAAATCTCCTTTAACGACCAACCAAGAGACCTTTTAAGACTAATCGAAGAGCCGGCTATTTATTGAAGAATCGACATGTATATCTGAAACTCCTAATAATTACGATGGTTTTCCCAAGAAAATCCGAGGGAAGTGAAAAACACCTCGGTTTCTTATCACGGTAAAAGCTCCGGAAAAGCAGCGAAAACAGCATCCTCGCCACGGCACTGATGGAGAGTGTACTATCTCTAGCTCCATCTTGAACAAACTCAAGTGTCATCGCAGCTACGTACTTTTATGGATCAGCCAGAAATAGCAGTTCCTTATTGTAAAATGTATTCTCATCGTTTAACACAACATTGAAGGAGACTTCTTCTAGAGTTAGGCCAATTTTATTCTCTGTGTACCAAGGTGAAAAAATCATGGCACGGATTGAAAAAAAAAAGTCGTCAAGAATCAAGAAAATGTTAACTACTGCTCGTATTATTTAGACCAGTTTTTTTTCTTCTTAAACAAAAAACCTCTTATCAGCTTGAATGGGAAGATGTCAACAAGCTATTTTCAGAGCTTTGTTTACAAGTGGAGATAAGGTAATGCTAATAACGTTACTCTCCCACTCTGCCGTGCTTAGGAAGATAACGCCGTATGAACATTCGGGAGTTGCCAAATTTCCTTCGATAAAATGCTTATTTTTAAGAAAAGTTATGTATATTTTTCTTTGAAATTTTCAGGAGCTTTAGGTGAAATTGCAAACTAAATCTTCTGAAAAATTGGGTAAAAAATATTCATAAGTTCACCAGGAAATTTGTGTTTTATCAAAGGAAATTTGGCAACACCTGAAGGTTCATACGTTTTTCCTTAGCACGGCAGCAATCTCCATCTGGTGAAGTTTTCTTTCCGAGCACAAGTGATTCAAGTGTAAATAAGTGTGTCGCGTCAGTGGTTCCCAATCTTCTCCTCAGCCTTCTTATTGGTCAGTTTTAGGAGAACCCTGGTAAAAATTGGCAGTAGAATCTGTGTTCCAAAATACCATAGACCTACAGCCGGCTGTAAGATTTCCAATAGCTTCTATAGCCGGCTACACAATTTCTTATAGCCTTTCATAGCCGATGGCGATTAAGCAACAGCCAGGCGATAAATTGTATGCTAAGCGTTACTAATTACGGATGCTAGGACTTTGTGAGTTTTTGGAATACTGCTCTCTTTTTGGGTCGTCGTTTCTTGATTTATTTTGCGAGGAAAGCTCCGTACTTTTGATGGATGCCTGCCATTACTAATATATTAGAGCGCCTTCAGTTTCGTATGATACTGTGCAATACCTATAGTGTGAAATAGTTGCTTCAAGCGCCGTGGCAGGCGGGCAGCCAGCGCGGAACACGCATTGGCGCCTACAAACCTAACAGGGATACTTCACGCGTTGCGCAATGCGTGAGGTATCCCTGTTAGGTTTGTAGGCGCCAGTGCGTCGCCGCTCCGCTTTGTGTTACGCTCTAGTATTTAATCTGGCGGAGTCAGCGTTATTCAACTAATAGTCCAGGCGCCTGGTAAGTCTACCTGGAATTTTGGGTACACAGCGATTTTTTTGGCCTACTTTATGTTTTTTGGGTCGCTGAATCCGAATCTGAAGTTTCCGCACGCGTATCTGGTGAGCATTTTCCGCTATTTTGAAAAAATGGCCTAAAAAGGCCTTTTTTTGCGGTTTTTTTTGATATAGCGGCTACAGATGAGGAAAAGTCCCGGATTTAGCTAATGTTTTGAATAGCTGACATAATTTGGAAGAAAATGGTTTATACATATGTTAGGTTTGCTTAAAAATTGAGGAAGATACAGCATCGTGAACATCGCGCCTATTCACGTTTTCGCGGCGCACCCGTCAACGCGCGATCCGGCTCGCCGCGGTCAGCCAAGTTCCGAAGCGTTCTAAAGTTCCGAAATCCGAGGTTCCTCAATTTTTGAGCAAACCTAGCATATTTATATACCATTTTCTTCCAAATTTTGTCAGCTATTCAAAACATTAGCTAAATCCGGGACTTTTCCTCATCCGTAGCAGCTATATCAAAAAAACCGCAAAAAAAAGGCCTTTTTAGGCCATTTTTTCAAATTAGCGGAAAATGCTCACCAGATACGCGTGCGGAAACTTCAGATTCGGATTCAGCGACCCAAAAAACATAAAGTAAGCCAAAAAAATCGCTGTGTACCCAAAATTCCAGGTAGCCTCATTTTTAGCTACCAGGCGCCTGGACTATAATGATTTTGAAATGTTTGCACATCCTGTATGGATTATTCTCATTTTAATTGATGAAAAAAAATATGTATTAAAGGAAAATATAATGTGTTTTTTGTAAATATTAAGGTGGTTCCGTATCAAACTTAATGATTTCCAAAGCACACGAATTTTTACACAATTTCTTATAACCTTTTATAATCGATGGCGAAAAAGCAACAGCCAGGCGATAGGAACGATAGCCCGGCTGCATAATTTTGTATCGCTTCGTATAGCCCGGCCGTATGATTCTCTCCGCATTCTACAGCCAGCTATATGATTTTCTGTAGCCTTCTTTAGCCGGCTATGAGAATTTCTATGGTATTTTGAAACGCAGCTCTTATCGTCAATTTTTACCAGGGAAGTTTCATTCTCGCACGAACGTAGGAAAGAAGTGGAAAAACTCATTGTCAGGTTTATCAGTAATTTTTCTCCTTTTTAGCGGGAGAGTCTAGGGGAGCGTTCCGAATTTTTTAAAAGGCGCCAAGGCCTAAGTACGTTACGAGTACAATTTTCATTTTTACACCCATAAGGAAAAGGAGGGAGGACAAATGGACCACTAGGCAAGGTACGAATTTAAACAATCTGATACATGTCTCTTAAACAGAATTTCACGTAGAGCACGATTCGCACAACGAAAATGACTAAAACCAATTTCTAACGAAGATATTTACGTTTTTATTTCACATAGAGTACTAGGAATTTGAACTGCCCGCTCACAAGAAACTCAAAGCTCTACGTGAGTCAAATCGCGCACTACAACGGTTTCAGCAAGCTTCTCAACCGAGCAATGTTCATTTCCCACCATGTGTTGTTCAAACTATAAGCAATTCGCTATAGCTGAGCCGAAGCGTCAAGATTGAGGTTGCCAGATTTTTATATCGCAAAGACTGTCATGATAACGTCTAGCGCGCGATGTGAATCACGTAGAGCATTGAGTTTTCATGAGCGGGTGGTTCGAATTCACGCATCAGGAATCATTAAATATCTATGTAAGGAGTTGATTTCGCTAATTTTTGTTGTGCGCTTCGTGTTTTACGTGAAATTTTGATTAAGAAACATGTATCAGAATGCTGAAATTCGTACCTTGTAAATTGGTCCATTAATGGTTTCGGGAGATAATCGCACGGAAAAAAAGAGGTAGGGGTTAAATCCCAACTGTTGGATGATATGGACATCCCCAATTAATTGTGGTAATACTCCGATTAATTTTGGTATAGTATCCTGGTAAATTAGGTAACTAACCCAAATGTTGCGGTACTATCCCAACTTGAATTGCGGAGCTACCAAAATTAATTGGAAATGTCCATATCATCCAACTTTGGGTAGTAGACAGTGTTCGAAACTCGCGTATGAGTTTTAGAAGCCATGCGGCACATGGAGCTCGATTTTTAAGGGGCCAAATTGACTTTTTGCGTGTATATCACAGCGCATTTAGTGATAAGTTGGACGCAAGATATTTTGGTTACAGAAGTAGCAGCTGTAACTTGGAGGAAATTTCGAAAAATCACCAAACAGAAAATTTAGAATGTTTCTTTTCTTTTTGGGGGGAGGGGGGGGGGGCGATTTTTAGGGGCCACGTTGGCGCAGAACCATCATTTTTTAGGCGCCGTGACCGATTTCTTAGGCGCATTTTAGCGCGTTGGCGCCTGCGAGTTTCGAACACTGGCAGTAGAACAATTTTGGGGGATAACCTCTGACACTTTTTTTTCCGTGATCAAGTAGAGCGTTGTGTGTTGCGTGTTTTTTCAAGGGGGGGGGGTATAGATCTGCGTATCGGGCATTACTTTCGTTTTCTCACATATGTACAACGAAGGGTGAGAAACTTTATGCTTATATCAGTAATTTTTCTATCATCGAGGGGGGGGGGGGGTCATAAGGAGCGTTACGTACCTCTTTAGGGGGGGGGGGGGGTGATAAAATTAGATTTTTAGCGATAACGTATTTTCCAACCGTCCCCTGTGGTTTCGGGAGCTCTTGGAGATTTCAGTGGCAATTCGTAAGTAGTTGAATTTGTCACTCCGTGACGCGGCTCCTTTTTCAATATTCGTGTCGTAGGTTTGGGAATGAAGCTTAATTAGCATCTCAAGGCGTTGAATTGGTCGCGCGTGAGTCATCCCAGATTCCGAGCCCTGATCCTCCCCTGCGTTATTCCCGCATGCGCCAGCGAGGAGGCGTTTATTATGCGACAGGGAACCGACCGTAGCTAGAGTCCCTTTATACTGAGAGTCAAGACAATTTGAATCCATTTCTGATTGGTTCCCGTATTTTAGGCCTCCACAGTGTCACAAACGGGAATAAAGATTACATTTTCACCAATTGCAAAGATTATAATCTGGAATGGACCAGGGAATTACGGGTTCGGCAAGGAACAAACGGAATGAGAGGAGGAACGGAGAAAGGCATTTGAGAATGGGCCGATCAAAGATTACGAAAAACGTTCAATTTCTGTAATCTTTATTCCCGTTTGTGACATCTATGAGCCGAATTGTCTTGACTCTCAGTATAAAGGGACTCTAACCGTAGCAGCCTCCGAATAGTTCCATTCGAAAACCACGTATCGCGATCTCCGACGCTGCTGGTTTCTAGGGGTGGCTCGATTTCGGGAAATCGAGTTGATTTTCGGTAAAAAATCGATTCGATCTCGAAGAGGATAAGAATATCGATCTCGGAAAAAATCCATTTTTTCCCCGAAAACGATTTTGTAACATTTACAACCTCAATTTCGGCGTCCTCAACACAACTACTGTTAAAGCTGAACTCGAAATAAAACTCAGGTTTCTCAGAACCCAGGCTTTGTGTGACGCACATAAACGCGTAGGACATTTCGATTTTTTTCAATAATTCGATTTCTGCGGGAAAAATTGATTCCGACTTGAAGTCGACATCCAAAAATCGACCCCTTCAAATCGATTACATTTCGACGTCAAAAAATAAATTTAAAATCGCTATCCTTACGTAGTTCCTCTGCACATCCCCATCTGTTGTCCCAAAGCTGTCTTGTGTTGGCAATTTTTCCCCAATTTTATTTTTTTTTTTAAACTTTTTATTTATTTCTTTTTTTGGCCCGAGCCACTGCAGGGTAGGTTTTGTGAGAGCAATCAAACGGCTTTTAGTTTCAACCAGAGTTTCACTTAGAACTAGAGCACTCTCATATGAGAGTTATTATTCAGATCCAATTCGATGCAATAGAGAATCGCTAAGGTGACGTCACAACTAATAGCGTCTATGGAGAGATTTTTTTTTTTTTTTTGACCTGAAGGATTCACTTTCGATTGGCTCAGGCATCTCACACTTCATGAGAGCTCTTAGGATAAAATAAAATGGCAGACTTTCCACACTGATGACACACAATCAAACAAATTGGACTTTTTTTTGCAGTTAGGAACTACAATTTCTGGCTCATTCGTAAAAACGCATATGTCCATCGGGAAACTGAACAACATTTTGTAATTAAGAACTACAATTTATAGCTCAGTTTAGAAACAACGTACGTCCCTATGCACATTAGTGTTTGCATAGATGAGCCAGAAATAGTTCCTAATTGTATGATTATAGTTCCTTATTGCAAAATGTATAGTCCTACTGGGGTTTGCCTTGCTCGCCGTGAACTACATTCAAATCAGACAGTCAGGCTTATCCACCCTGGTGTAAAACCAAGCTGGTGCCCTACAATTGAAAAACAATTTCAACTTTACCTTCCACTATTGCAAGGTTGGTAACAACCTGCTCATTCGCTCTCACTGACCGACGATCTAGAAACCATAGGCAGGGTGATGCTATGCTACGCCAACAGTGAAAGTAGTATCACACCGGGAGCATCAATAGGTTAAGATGAAGACAGTCGATTTCCATGGTTTCTTATGGGACTGTTGCTGAATAAGGACTTGTATCAAATTCAGAACCAACTGTTGGAAAAGTGGTGTCCAGATATGAAATTTAGCCATTCTTCAAAATAGAATACGATAAAAATTTCAACGCTAAATAATTTATTGTAAAATCTCCTTAAAGATCCCATGTAATTGAGGTTATGACGAGAATAGCAATTGGACAGTTCCACTCCCCACCCGCTCCATGTGTGTTACGTTTTTTCGTAGGCTACATCCAATCAACAGTTTCTACATCTAAATCCGCCGCCATTTTTTTATACAAAGTGTTTCTGACCGGTCTAAACCCACCTCCCGGTGCGCGCTTGGCGCAATAAGCGTTATGCGCTACGCGTTATTCTTATGATTTTATATTACTGAGTAAGATAACGACGGTTTAAGTCGGCAATCACATAACTCGGTTTGCGACGTCGCAGACTTCCTGTCATACTTTATTTTTTAAACGGAAAACTACTCAACGGCAATTCTTTAAAACTGCTGTGATTTTTCTTCTCTGGGCGAAGAAAATTCTGCAAAAACTTCAAGGAATGATGTCAATTTGTTCTCCTTTAAAAAAATATCGCTGAGGCAGAGATTTTTAGTCACCGCCAACGAGATATGTGGTGCGGACTTACGCTTTCGATAAGGTTTTAAATTAAATAATCTATCCCCGTCATATTTTAATTTGAGTTTTGTCTTCTTCCGGTAGGCTCCATTCAGATCAGAACTTGGGTTTCTTAAGAATGAAGTCAGTGACGTTAGTACTTGAAGGACACATTTTCAGGGAGCCGAATGAAATCAATGCCCCTAGCAGCACATCTTACTGTCATATACATGGAGTGTGTGAGGACCAGATGAATTTGTTGAGGGAAGCCTTTCCAGAATGCGTAGGAAACACAGTCTATTTTGAATGTGGATTGCAGCGGTTAATTAAGCGGGTGCTCATACGAAGACCAGTGTGCCATGTCCTGAATATTTTGACCAAAGAATATGGGTACAAAATTGTATCCTCTCACTCTTTTTCTTTGGATGTCGCTAGCTCTACGATTTCGATGGATTGGACCTTACAAAAAGATTTGATACTGGACTAAAGGTTGTTGAAATGATCATTTATATAATATCCACAAGTTTTGATGGTTCCAATAAGGAAGTGAATTGCAGACCTATATCTTGTTTCAACTGCTTATTTCTCAAAAAGGTCTTCTGTATGAATATGTATATTTTGCTCTTCCTGTATCATTAAATACCTTTATTCTCAATTCTCTAATTGTTTTTTCTTTTCTTTTCTAAATTATCGCATTTTAAAAGTTGTGGAGATCAATGTTTCAACCGAGGATTTCTTTTATTCTTATGGGGAAATTAAAATTCGAAGGACGAAAATTCCAAATTCCCTCGAGTCCTATTTTTATCCACTTTTTTATATGTATTAAAATGTTCTAACATTTAAATATCTTGCATAAGTTTAGGCGCCCTATATTTTGCTCCCTTTATTACACTATATTCTTAAACCGAGCAAATTCTTACTTACATCTAATCAGTTCAACCGTGTTGGAATAAGATTAGGAATATTTTTCTTTTTTGTCGGGAAAATGTTAGGGAATTATATTTTCCGTTTGTTAAAGAATTTTAAATTTTTCCTCGGTTTTTTGGTCGTTTTTGTCAGGGAAATCAGGGAGATATCAGAATTTTTTATTTATTTTTTTTTCTGAAATTTGCTTGACACACTGGTGCAGGACCATAACAAACAAAAAACATTAATGAGGTATGCAAATATTAAGGAACTTTTATCAACTTATCAAAGTATAAAACGACTTAAAACGTCGTCAATGACATAACTGTCCCTACAATGGCTGTGACTGTCATCGCTCTCAAAATTGTATCATCCGTCGCAACTTAGAGGAAAAATAATCGGTATGCATGCTTACAATGCTCATAATAGAATCAGGTTCACCGGTCCTCGTCGTACATAGTTAAAATTTCCCTAATGTTAGACCGAAATAATTATTACCGTAACGATAAAATAGTAACTAGGACTAGGAAAATAGATGGAACCTGTTCCGCTGTAAGCATTGTGAGAACAAACGAAGCTTTTTTCACTCTGAGTGCAAGCGTTTTTTACCCCATGTCAAGTTTTATTTCTTTTATTCCTCGTCTATTTTTTTTTTTCTTATTATTATTATTCTGAAGTGCGTAGCATTGACCTCTGCCTATCGGAAATGGAGTGTGACGATTTGAATTAATTACGGTTCTTATTTTTCGTCAATGACCCAAGATGATTCGCTGCGCTGCCGTGCTGAAGAAAAACGCCGCATGAACATTCGAGAGTTGCCAAATTTACTCCCTTCAAACGTTTATTTTTGAGGAATGTTATGAATATGTTTCCTTGCAATTTTCAGAAACTTAAGGGGAGATTGCGGACACAATTGAATGAAAAATTAAAAGAAAAACATTCGTTAGTTTCCTAAGAAATTATTGTCTTATCAAAGGAAATTTGGCAACGTTTAAAGGTTCATACGGCGTTTGTCCCAAGATCATCCTGTCGGTACTCCTTGCTTTTACTGTGGTGTCTGTGGTGTTCAGCCAGCTGTGGCGAGGCGTGAATGATCGATTATCGATATCTCCCCATTTGAAGCTATGGTAAAGAATCGATTATCAAGGTGTCCTGTGCAAACACCCTATTTATCGATCTTTTTCCACAGGTTTAAATGGTAGATTAATCGCTATATCGCAAAGCACTGTTGGTCGAAGCTCGAAAATGGGCTCCATTATTTCATCCGTTTATTTAAAATCGTTTCCCCTCTTTCGATTAAATATTGCGGCTTGGCTCGACTCAGACTGTCTAAATGCACTAAATAATTAAGAGAAGAAAAATAGTAGTCACTATTTTTCCACGACCACATTTTATTCGACCACAGAACCTTATACAATTTTGTACGCATGTGTTTGTCCGTACAACTCTGCGCAACTGGGATTCAGTAAGAAAGAATTATGAAGGTAGACTTTTTTTCAATCATTATTCACAGTTGAGCTTTTTTTTTTTGAGCACTGTTGAGCTGCCGAATATTGATCACGTTCACACGAAGGCTCGCTTCGCGATCAAATGAAAGACTCCTCGAAAAAGTGAGCAATATTTTGTGGAAGGCAGCGAACTTGAAATTTTATGATGGATGTCGGCAAGGAAATGATAAAAAGACTGATTCAATAATCAGCCTAACCTCTATATGGATTACATTTTGCTCCCGTATCTGCGTATGGAAACCAATGGCATGTATGTTGTTTCTAAAATGGGCCAGAAATAGTGGTTCCTTATTGCAAAATGTAATCCATTTGACGTTGCTTACTTTCCTCTCGTGATCAACTTTTTTGAACTAAAATTAACGAGCAAGGTTGCCAGGTTTGGCGTCAAAATAAGGACATTTCACATGGGTTCAATTACGGAAATGTGCTGTTTTTCAGGACTGTCTGGCAATAATGCTATCAAGATACAATGCCCTGATACATTCTGTGAATTTCTCCAAGGATGTAAATGGTATTAGTTTCCTCGTGCAAAAATTAAACATAAGTGAAAATTAGGCAACATGTTATGAAATTAGGCTGATTTTATGTGTCCGAATGATGAAACGTCAGTATTTTCCACTGCTTAGCGATCCACGACCATTGAATCACGATTCTGATCATGGCGCGTCTCAGAAGTTAGTATTACCGTATTTTTCGTCCATTTAAATCCATTGAATACAATCGATTACAAGCGAGCCAGCCTTTTTCGATAAGTCTCGATTGTTTACATACATTTGAATGGGACGAAACCCAATATTGCCAACCTGTCACCGTTGCGGTGTCCGCGAAACGAACGCGGTCAGCGTTGAGGTCTTTCAACAGGTCAGCTGTAAAAATTCCGATCCACTCGAACGACTCTTCTCTGAACAGTTGAATTTGATCGGCTTAAACTCATGAATTTTAAGAGGCGTCGATATTTTCTGGACCACCAAGACAGCTCCGCGGTCGCGCAACGTCACTATCCAAACGAAAGAACGCAAGCACTTTCCAGCGTTGCAAAACTTTAATTCGTGAATTGTTTTATTACCAGTAAACAGATTGGCACTTCTAACTGAAGATTTCACTGATTCTTCCAGCGATCAATTGCAAAACTCAGTGAAATTTTGACATGAAACTGCACGGTCATATTCATGTAAAGAAATTGCATTGTTTGCGTCAATTTTGCAACCTTAGAATCACTGGTGGATCCAGGAAATCGGCTAAATTGTTTTCCTCCATTTAAACCTATAAAAATGTGTCGATTCTTGGAGGGGCCAGGTGCTCCGACAGTAATCGATTATTTAACATAGGTTTAAACGGAGGAAACCCGGTGTTGCCAAAATCACTGGTTCCGCCTCTGCTTAGAATGTACTTGCGTTCCTTTTTCGGGAATGACGAATAATACATCCTTTCCTCACACGGAGAAAAAAACCTCGTGCGTAGGACCCGAAGTTTAGGTCATATGGATCTCTGGAGTTTTCGGATCGAGCATCTGAACAGTTCAGGTCTTGCTATCGAGGTTCGGATCACACATTACTTCAGTTCTTACATCTGAAGTACTGCAGATGTGAGAACCGAAGTTTTTCGGATGTGAGAGCCGAAGTTTTTCGGATGTGAGAACCGAAGTTTTTTGGATGTGAGAACTGAAGTTTTTCGGATGTGAAAACCGAAGTACTTCAGATGTAAGAACTGAAGTTTCTGATGTGTGATCCAAACCTCAGCAGCTGGACCTGAAGTGTTCAGATGCTCAATCCGAAAACTTCAGAGATCCATATGACCTAAACTTCGGGTCCCACGCACGAGGTTTTTTTCTCCGTGCAAAGATCCGAGTTAGGAGAAAGGTAGGAGTTACCAGTGGCGCTTCTTGAAAGTTGGCAACGCTGTTTTTCCTCCATTCAAACGTATGTAAAACAATCGATTCCAGGCGAGGCAACTCGCCTCACGTGGAATCGATATTTTCACACACACTTAAATGGGGGGAAAACAGTGTTGCCAACTTTCAAGACTCGCCACTGGGAGTTACCCGGTTTCTCGGTTTATGATCGAGTTCCAAACCAGTTTTTAGCTGTAAGTGGAGCCGCAACGGTTCGCGCGACATTATGCATTCCTGTATGTTGGTCGTCACCCACTAATGAGCTCGCGCTATGCAGCAGCATCGACCGATTTCGAGCATATCCTTTACGCTTCATTCATAGCCGTTCAGTTCGGTTTCGTCAACTTTCACGTCGGGGCCGAGGAAGAACGCCGTGTGCTGCCGCGCTAAGGAAGAACGACGTATGAGCCTTCAGCCGTTGCCAAATCCCAAATCAAGAACAAATCCCGATTCCCGATCCCGATCTTGATTTGCCCGTCGACAAATCAAGAATTTCTGGGAGTTTTTTTTTTTTACATATTTTTCTTCCGATTTATTAGAGAATTACGTTTCTTAGTTTGATCTGATGTGTCTGAAAATTTCAAGGAAAAATATTCATGACGTTCCTCAAAAATAAAAATTTTCTGAGAGGAAATTTGGCAACATTCGAATGCTTATACGGCGTTTTTCGTAGCACGGCAGTAAAGACATCAAACGTTGCCTAATTTCCCTCAATAAAATACGGCTTTTCAGGGAAACTTGTAAGTATTTTACCGCCAATTTTTATGAGGATTTTATCCTTTAGTTGATCTTAAGTATCTTATAATTTTCAGGAAAAATATGCATAGCTTCCTTAAAAACAAGTATTATTTATTGAGGGGGAGGGGGGGGGGTATTTCGGCCCCATTCGAAAGTTCATACGGCAGCTTCTGCATGGCGACGAAAGCTGTCCTCGAAGAAAACTTGAGTGAATGAAGCAACACAGTCCGAGGTGTGAAAAGACCTGGTATGTGGACGGCCGACTTGTCGCTCTAAGTACCTAGTTGGAAGCACTTTCTATCATTTTGAAGCGTTTTTATTCTATTTCATTTCGTCAAATCAGGATTTTTGTCTCGGGAAAGATAATACACGGTGGATACAGACAGCATCAGTCCCTGAAAAAACTGAGGCGTATTTCGGTAAAAGGGCGTATGACACTTCCAATGCTGCTAAGATGTAAACGTAGTTCTCTAGTTGTAAGCAACTCATCCGACAGTAGTTCTGCTATGAATTTTTCTTTTAATCTGCTCTAAGTTTTTCTTCACTATTGTAGGGAAGTAAGTCAACTATGAATGAATTTCATCTGCCGCAAACAAAAAAAAATTGCACAATCTTAGCAGCATTGCAAGCCTCATATGCCCTTTTACCGAAAAATGCCTAAATTGTCAGCAGAGAAGTCAAGCCATAAAACTTGATTTTAAGATTTTGTCCGTATACTCTCCTAGGAGTCCTGACTAACAAGTTTCTGGCGACTTCGTGGATTTTCCTACCAAAAGGATGGGGCATAAAGTTTTTGATAATCTGATTAATATGCCCTGAAAATACGGATAAGAGTTTTAAGCAGTTTTTTTCTGAAAACCACAATATCGAACTAGAGACTTTCAACCAACAAACCTCCGGTTTTGCTGGACCCTTTTTGACTTTTTTCCCGAAAAATGTTTATCGTACATTCCTCTATTCTCCGGTATCAATAACTCAATTTTACCCTTACCGGTCATCCGCTGATCTCATGCGGCCCAGTTCGCCTTCAGTACTATAAATAGGCAATATGCTTGGCTTAGAAGCAGCAGTAACTGTACATTTTCATTCGGTTCCAGTCAAGTTTCATCAGCTCTGTTTACATCATTACACGCTCAGCCCCTCAAGTTCGCCTTCAATGACTCAAGTATAGGCAATGTAAATAGCTTGAGAGCTGTTATAGTTGCTTGCAGTTGATTGACCACCCTCTCCTACATCATTTTCGCCCTTAGTCCACAACAACCACCCGATTCAACCATTAGGATCGCTCACTTTTTCCCATAGTTTTGTCTGTTGATTTCAACTATAATCATTTTCGCCCCAAGTCGATAACAACCACACCCGTTTCAATCGATAGGATCGCTCGAGTATCCCCGTCGCCTGCTTTGTCTATCGCTTTATCTATTGATTTCAATAATCAGCCCGAGGATGTAACACAGTTCTCCGGGTTCTGGCGGGAAAGTGTCCAGGACCGCAGGACGGCTGTGGCCTTCTGGTTTATTGTGAGTCCTGAGCCTGAATGAACAGGGCACCTGAGAATGTAGGTCAGACCGGCGGCGCGGCGGCGCAGCGCGATGCCGCTTCGTGTGATGTAATAATAACATTATCAGCGCCAGAACTCGTCCCGGGTCGCGTCGTCGCGTCGATGCGACTACGCCGGCGCACAGTGGATCGAGTCCATATGAGAGGCCGGACAAAAGTTGGAAACTTCAAACGCTTATAACTCCGTTTACACAAAACTTCGAGGTCTAAATGTGGCTCTATTGGTTTTCTCGTGAAATTATCTTTCAGGAGCACCCTTAAAATTTAAAATGTGACGAATCAAACATCGAAATTTGCGGTTTTAGTAAAAGTGTCATGTCCGACCTCTCCAATTGACTCGATCCACTGTGCGCAGCACAATTGAACGAGTCAATGGGAGAAGTCGGACAAAATTCGGTTTCAAAGCTTATGACTCCGTTTACACAAAACTTTGAGGTCTTAAAAAGGTTCCATTGGTTTCCTCGTAAGACTTACTTCTAGGGGAGAGGCACCCCTGTAAGTCTAAAATATGACGAGATAAACATCAAAATTTACGGTTTTAGTAAAAAAATGTCATGTCCGACCTCTCCAAATGACTCGATCCACTGTGAGCCGCACAATTGAACGATTGAATGGAATAAGTCGGACAAAATCTGGAAACTTTAAAAGCTTGCAACTCCGTTTATCCAACATTTTTGAGATTTTAAAAGTGGCTTTATTGGTTTTCTCGTGAAATTTTCTTTCAGAAGCACCCCTTAAAATTTAAAATGTGACAAATTAAACATTAAAATTTGCAGTTATAAAAATGTCATGTCCGACCTCTCTAATTGACTCGACACACTGTGCGCCGCACAATAGATCGAGTCAATGGGGGAAGTCGGACAAAATCTGGAAACTTTAAAAGCTTATAACTCCGTTTATACAGAATTTTAAGATTTTAAAAGTGGTTCCATTGGTTTCCTCGTTGAATTTTATTTTTGAAGCACCCGTTGAAATTGGAAATGTGACAATATAAACATCAATATTTGCAGTTCTTGGTCAACAATTTCATGTCCGACTTTCTGATTGACTCGTTCCCCTGTGCGTGGTCGAGTGTGAGTATCGAGAGGAGAGTGTACCGTCGCGGGAACGGCGAAGCTCCATGTTGTGGATCGGATCGGAAATTGACATTGAGTTGGCGCGGTTTACGTTCTAGGCCGCGGACGACATGATGACGGCTCACTCGAAATTGGACGTATTTCTGCCAAACGGAACTATGTGCCTAATGACGCGAGCCCTCTCATGCATGTATTCTTATGGGTCTCAGGGCTCATGTCTTTATGCACTTAGTTCCGTTTGATAGGAATACGTCCAATTTCGGATCGATTGTTTGATTTTCCGGCACAGTCCGTTCTGCGGAAATTGGCTGGCCTAGTGAATATTTGAACCGCGTTCAGCAGAAAGGAAGTAAGCCACATCAGCCGTTGCCAAATTCAACTGGGAAATTTATTTTTTATTAGAGAACGTTTGAGCTGATTCCTTTGAAAATTTTAAGGAATTAGCTTCCTTCTATGCTGAAAATTCACTGAAATTTGCACAAAAATCCGTCCTGCCGTTTTCGTGTAAAAAATTTAACTGTACGATTAAATTTGACAATGGCTAATGTGGCTTTGTTCCTTTTTGCTTAACGCTGTCCATTTGACATTCGATGGTCTCGTCCAAAAAAAATTGACTTTTTTGATGTCGAGCGCTCTGCCCCGCTTTTTGAGCTCGGCGCAGTTATTGGCGGTTTATCGAATGACGTATCCGCGAAATCAGTCTTCGTATTAATGGCTGAAGTGCGAAATCACGTATCTCCATTGTGGTGTTTCAAGATACCCGCTTCAATTTTTGCATTTTTTAGAGGAGGAGCAAGCTATAACTTTTGTAGCTTAAAATTTTTACAGAATATTCTGCCAATGGAGAAGAAATATCAAGGAAGTTTTCGATGAATTACGCAAGGAAAGCCTGTATGACAGGAAGTCATCGACGTCGCAATCGGAGATACGTGGTTTCGCACTTTGGCCATCGATATTCGTCACCTTCCGGCCAAAGTATCACAAGCGCCATGCGACGTTTAAAAATTTCTACCGCCACTTTATTTTTTTACGAGAAATTATTGGTTGTATCTGTTTGAAAATTTCACTGAATTTTATCGGCAGCAGAAAGCAAATTCAGTGAAATTTTCGGACAGCTTCGTCGAACAATTTCTATGCAAGAGAATGAAATGGAGGTGGAAATTTTTAAACGTCGCATGGCGCTCTTGATACTTTGGCCGGAAGGTATCGATATGAATGGTTTTGGCCGAATTCGTCGCATTTTAGGAGAATGGACGTAACTATACTACAAAGTTTGCAAAATTGTCTAAAATAATTCAATTTTTTGCAATAATGCGCTTCGCTGTTCAAAATTTTGCCGATTTTTGCGTGTGATCAGGAGGCAAAGCGGTGCAATTTTCGGTTGACAAACAAATTTTGAAAATCTCGCAGCATTGAAATGAAGTCACGTTCTTTAATCTGTAGAAAACGACGAATCGTGGCACACATTCACACCGATAGCAAAACCAGGAAAGAGCGTATCTCGGTTCGCGACGTCGCGTCGCATCGCTGCTTCCTGGCTAGTTTTATCGCATCGTAGAAAAACCAGCCGTTTTTAATCTGTGAAATTCTGCATGAAATATCTGTCACTGCGCTCAGAAGAATGAACTGTTTTGGAATGGTAACTTGGCTTGGATCTTCGTTTCGGAAAAGAGCTAAATATGAAGGAGATATAAGAAGATCGTCCAAATTGCTGTCAATACAAGGAATTTTTTGTGCCAGATATCGCAGAATAATTGGATTACATTTTCCAATAAGGAACCACTAATTCTCGCTCTTACAAAAGCACCTTTCTATATACGGAGACCAATGGCATATATGTTGTTTCTAAAATGAGCCAAAAATGGTTCTTTCTGGCAAAATGTAATCCAATCAATCTCAGGGCCCGAATTTTGTCTGTGCTTCCACCCAGAAGTGCAACGTCCATCGATGAGTCGAAACCGCACCACCGGCCAATCAGAGGCGCCAAACCAGACTTACAATTAGTGCAGTCGACAGAGGCGATTCTTGAAAGTTGGCAACACTGTTTTTCCGTCATGCAATTTTATGCAAAACAATCGATCCTTGCTGAGGCAGCTTGCCTCATGAAATCGATATTTTCAATGAACTTAAATGGAGGAAAACAGAGTTGCCAACTTGAATACCATTTTAAATACCGGTCGAAAGACCGACATCCGTATAGGCATACGTAAGGTATGTCTGTGGTGTACGGTTTTGCAACTCTTCTGTTTTAAGGCGCATTTTGCCTAGCTTCGTCACATATGTAGCTCTATTTTCACATGACAATATATTCGAAGGGAACTCTCCGACACTTTATATTTTCCGAGGTTTAAATAAGAAGCTCTGCTCCGGGCTTCCTCCGTATTTCAATTTCGTGCTCCTTATTTTCGGCAATGTGCGTTGCAAAATGCTCGTGGGAACTAGGCCTTAAAACACGCATGAGAAGAGAAGAGACGCGGCACGCCTATTGTGCGTATCCGCGTTTGCTCTCTTTCTGCGTTGTCAAATTGTAAATAAAAACATACTGATTTGCATTAATATTAATCCAGAAGCCAACTTGGTCCACGTCGCAAATGAGCGATGATATAAACCAGCCGTCGAAAGCAATTCAAGGAACCACATGGATAATTGAACATGCGTTAACGACGCGTCTGGTAGATCTCAGATGTATGGGCATCTTTCTCAGGAATCTGGTATTGGTTCCTAGATTTACTTAGGATCCTTTTGCAAAAATTGAGTTCTTAAATCTTTAGGGAAGAACCGCGCGTATGTCTCATTTCTGTTTCAGTGAATTATCAATTCAAATGAATTTCCAATATTCCTCTTGATGCCGTTCTCAAAATACGTAACGCTCTAGAGGGAGGAAGGATCGGGGAGAGCGTCACGGCTTTTTGTTTTTATGTGTTAAAGTATAGGGAACTACGTATGGAAAGCGTCACGAAGAAGGGAGGGGAAGGGGGAATCACACATTTAGTGTTACGTATTTTATGAACAGCCCCTTACAAGAATCAGCGCTAAATAGGACTATTGATTTTTATTACCACTTAGTATCGGTATACCACTGGTATCGATTTTGGAAATGAGCATAATGTACAGCGTAGAGGAAAAAGAAGGTGTTTGCATTTCGGGCATCTTGGATTTTTTTGATGACGTAGGTCGGTACGGACAATTTTCATCATCGATTTTCTTAGAAATGGTGTAGTCGAGAAAAAAGTCTCTCTGTATAAAATGTTTGAAATTATATCATGAGTCGATTTGAGCAAAAAAATCGGACGTTATGGTCTGTTTTTCATACTTGGAGCTCCGGATTTTGCTGGGATATCGACGCCATGTTGTACCGATCCTCGCGGGGTAAACAATCCCAAGATGCGAACACCTCCTTTTCTTCTCTATGAATGAACAGACCTTGTATATTTAATTTATGAATCTATTTCCCCGAAAACTCGTTTCTACAAGCACCATTCGCACGCCAGCGTTGACAACAAGTGCCAAAGGTAAAAACGGTCAAAAGTTGGCAACCTTTTTCCTCCTTATCCCCCTTTTGCCCATGTTAAAGTCATTTCTTTTGGCACAAAGTCTCCGCACTGTCGAAGTATCTATTTTCTCCTTCTAAAGGCGCTCCAGTCACTTCTAAGCGCCGACTTTCATCGGTTTTTTTCATCGACTTGAAAAATCCGTCGATGAGCTGAGGCTGAGACTTGATAGCCATCGGCCCACCTGAAGGTCCAGAATAAAGTTCATTGCGGTTGCTACTTTTCTTGAATATGTTTGAATACGCCCGGTTTTCCCTACAAAAATCTTCCCCAGGCTTTTTTTCCGGTCTTAAATGACCAGGATGCAGTATATTTGAATGCGTCCATTTTTCCCTACAAAAATCTTCCCCTGGCTTTTTTCCGGTCTAAAATGAGCAGGATGCAGTTCCGTAACGTGGCTTGCGCACGCTACCCATAAGCGAATTTTTCTTGAAGTTTCGAGCCCCTTTGGAAAGTCCTGCCCCGGTTTGTCTCATCAATCACCAGCACTAGTGCGGACACCGTTGCTACCAGATTCGACCAATCAGATCCGTTGGTTTTCGATGGATCGAATCTCTTTTAGAACCACCTCGCGAGGCGGTACCAAAGTCACACACCAACAACGTTGCGATTCGTTGTTCACCGGAGGTTCGGGGTTTTTTTTTTCTTTTTCGTAAGGGTGTGTGTACCGAATCTCTAGGTAAAATTCGCCTCATTGGATCTGAATCAACGAACCAGTTCAGCTGCGCTCTTGGGTCACAAATCAGACGGATTCCGGGACACAATCTGGTGACCGTGGCACGTCTGCTCCTAATTAGCGCTTCACCTAAGTGATCATTAAGAGGCGGCCGTAGCCGTAGCGCACTTGTGCCGGGTCCCTCCCCGGTCCCCGCTGCGGTGAGCCCGTTATGAATTTATGACTCGGACGCCGAACTTACAGCTCTTTCAAGTGCTACCGCCCACCTTCCTCCTGGTTTCCGCCCGGTGGCGTGGCGTGCTTCGCGATACATCGATTGATCTGCCATTTAAATCCATGGAAGAGGATCGATTAACTTTGCGTTCGCAACGAAACTTTAATAATCGATTCTTTACCATGGCTTCAAATGGGGAAGTATCGATAGTCGATCATTCTCGCCTGGCGTTGCTTCCGCCCGAGTTCATCAACACACGCGCGCGGCCCATTCCCGCCGTTGTCTTCGGCCCTCTCCTACCTCGCTGAGGAAAAACGCCGTATGAGCCTCCAGGCGTTGCCAAATTTCTGTGGTAAAACACGAATTCCCTGGTAAACTGATGAATATTTTTCTTTCAATTTTTCCAAGAATGTTGTTCGTATTTTGTTCCAAAGCTCCTTAAAATTTCAAGGAAAAGTATTATTGACTTTCCTCAAAAATAAAAATGTTATGAAAGGAAATTCGGCAACTTTCGAATGTTCATGCGTTCTTCCTGAGCACTGCAGTCGTCCGGCCGACTTTTTAAGCTGCGTCGCGCGACCCCGGATGACGCGACGGAAAACAAAAACGATTATGAATGAGGGGGTCCAGGCTGAGGAGTCAACACCTTTCGCTTCGAGTGCGGCGGGTCTGATTCGAGAGAACTCACTTGCAGTTCGTGTCAGGACGTCATGATGGACTCGATAGCGTGGTAGGTCACTACGGACCCAGGTCCAGAGAAGTGGGGAAGTGGTTCTCTGGAAAGGGCTCTCCAGCCGGAAGATGGTCTATGAAAAAGCCCTCCCCTCGGGCCCCCAGCGGATAGGGGGTCACTCGAAAGGGCCTATCCAGCGAGAAAAGGGTCTCTGGAAAGGGCCTACCCAGCGGGAAGGGGGTCTCTGGAAAGGGTCCCTGGAAAGGGCCTATCCAGCGGAAAGGGGGTCCCTGGAAAGGGCCTATCCAGCGGAAAGGGGGTCTGTGGAAAGGGCCTACCCAGCGGGAAGGCGGAAGGGGGTCTCTGGAAAGGAATGGGGGCCTCCAGTGGCAGAGGTTTGCAAGTTTTTGCTCGAAAAATGTTGAAAATCTCATACCCGCAGAAAGCGATTTTATATTATTTGAAAGTATATACCTACATTCGCTAATGAATTTACCAATGGCTAGTCTTGAGAAATTTATTTATTTTACTTCTTCTTGCATGTAAGTCTAATTTGGAGGGGGGGGGGGAGTAAAACCAAATGAGAACACTCGGGCTTTGTCCTATACTTCTGTCCTTTTTTCTAGGTGCGCCAAGTAGAGCAATCATTTCTCCGAGTCGTCGATTTTTTTTCACTTTCTTTCATTCCTGTTTCTTTCTTCATATCTCGTTTGATTTTCGCATTGTTTTGCATGAAAAGGGAAGGTAATTTTTTGTTTTTTGAAACTCAAATCTCGAGCCCATAGCAACCGTGTACCACATTGCCACCGTGTAACTCATGTGTTTTGATTTATTTTGTTCCAGGAGCTGAGTAGGAGAACCTGAGGGAAGATGCCGGAGGAAATAAAGATGTCGGAAATTTCCCCGCCGGAAACGGTGACGAAAACGACCTCGCCGAAAAAATCGCCCGCTCCCCGCGGCAAAACTGTCCTCTGCAAGATCGTGCTCCTCGATGGCTCCATCTACGAAACAAACGTCGACGTAAGTCGTTTCATCCTTTTAGCATCTACTTTCAAGGAACATACCAAATTCTCCGTCAATAATTAATTGAACCATATTTTGCGATTAGGAACCACAATTTCTGGCTCATTTTTGTAACAGCATCTCAGTGGATCGAGTCAAATGAAGAGGTCGGACAAAATTTGGAAACTTTAAACGCTTGTAACGCTTTTAGTGCAAAAATTTAAGATTCCGAAAGTGGTGTTATTGGTTTCCTCGTGAAATTTTCTTTAGGAAGCACCCCTCGAAATTTAAAATGTGACGAAATAAACACCAAAATACTCAGTTTTATAGTCCATAATTTCATGTCCGACCTCTCTGATTGACTCGATCCGCTGTGCGGCGTAAGTCCGCAACCACATATCGACGGTGAAACTACCAAACCACGTATCTCGGTTTGCGACGTCGCAGACTTCCTGTCATACTTTATTTTTTAAATGAAAAACTACGTAACATCCAGTCTTGAAAATTTCTGTGATTTTCCCTCTTTGTGCGGAGAAAATTCCGTGAAAATTTCAAGGAATGATATTGATTTGGTCTACTTCAAAAAAATAAAATGTGAGCGTAGATTTTTAAACACCCCAAACGAGATACGTGGTTTGGTAGTTTCACCGTCGATATCTCGTTCGCGGTTTTTGAAAATCTCCGCTTTTATATTATTTTTTTAAAGGAGAACAAATAGACATCATTCCCTGAAGTTTTTGAAGAATTTTCTTCGCGCAGACAAGGTAAATCTTGACAGTTTTAAAGAATTGCCGTTGAGTAGTTTTTCGTTTAAAAAATAAAGTATGACAGGAAGTTTGCGACGTCGCAAACCGAGATACGTGGTTGCGGACCTACACCGTCGATATGTACCAGTAGTCCTCCTAAGTATACAGATAGTTTCATAAATGAGTAGGAATTGTAGTTCCATATTGGGAAATGCAGTCCATTAGTATTTTCTATTGGCCATTCCTCACTGTTGGGTCAACAACAGCTCAAAGGCTGTATTTTTTAGTCTCGATAATCGTAATTCTCCCTGGCAACATTTGGCAGTAGAATCTGTGTTCCAAAATACCATAGGCCTACAGCCGGCTGTAAGATTTCCAATAGCTTCCATAGCCGGCTACACAATTTCTTATATCCTTTTATAGCCGATGGCGACTAAGCAACAGCCAGGCGATGAAGTGTATGCTAAGCGTTACTAATTACGGATGCTAGGACTTAGTGAGTTTTTGGAATACTGCTCTCTTTTTGGGCCGTAGTATCTTGATTTATTTTGCGAGGAAAGCTCCGTACTTTTGATGGATGCCTGCCATTACTAATATATTAGAGCGCCTTCAGTTTCGTATGATACTGTGCAATACCTCTGGTATGAAATAGTTGCTTCAAGCGCCGTGGCACGCTGCGGCGCGGCAGGCGGGCAGCCAGCGCGAAACGCGCATTGGCGCCTACAAACCCAACAGGGATACTTCACGCGTTGCGCAATGCATGAAGTATCCCTGTTTGGTTTGTAGGCGCCAGTGCGTCGCCGCTCCGCTTTGTTTTAGGCTCTAATATTTAATCTGGGGGAGTCAGCGTTATTCAACTCATGATTTTGAAATGTTTGCACATCCTGTATGGATTATTCTCATTTTAATTGATGAAAAAAACTACGTATTAAAGGAAAATATAATGTGTGTTTTGTCAATATTAAGGTGGTTCCGTATCAAACTTAATGATTTCCAAAGCACACAAATTTCTATACAATTTCTTATAGCCTTTTAAGTATAATCGATGGCGAAAAAGCAACAGCCAGGCGATAAAGTGTAAAGCCCTGCGATAGGAACGATAGCCCGGCTGCATAATTTTGTGTCGCTTCGTATAGCCCGGCCGTATGATTTTCTCCGCATTCTACAGCCAGCTATATGCTTTTCTGTAGCCTTCTTTAGTTGGCTATAAGAATTCCTATGGTATTTTGAAACGCAGCTCTTATCGCCAATTTTTACCAGGGCTTGAATGGATCTGTTGAACTTAAGATGGTTCCTCAGCATTCTGAGGAACGATTCGACAGTCGATCGACCAATTGGACTAGGTTTTTCTATTTGGTACTACAATTTCTGACTCACCTGTAAAAACACGTATATGCTCAGGGAAACTAATGATACATTAGTTGTTTCTAAACTATGCCAGAAATTATAGTTCCTAATTGCAAAATCCTGTCCAGTTGGTAATTTCTGGATTTTAGGACGTCTCCTAAAAATTTTCGAGCATCTTATCGTCAGCAGGAACTGCACGAACAAAACCTCAGGTACGTACACAACTACACAACGTACGTTTTTTGTCCAGAAAATATTTTTGAAGTTGCTTTACACCGAATTATTTGAGAGTGATTTTTGGTCAAATCAGGCGTACAAATACGGAAACTTATTTCATCGATTTGTGAAGCTCGAAAATGTTTCAGAACTGTTCTAAAATCCAGAAATCATCAATTCATCGATCGACCGACTATCCTATAGGCGCACCATCGAATTGTTTTTCAAAATGCTGAAAATCCACTTCAAGAGATACAGCCAACCGATTACATTTTTACGAGTAAAATCGCACGAAATTCATGCTGTTTAGCATGACCTGTAATGCGGATAATCAAAATAAGGAGAACAGTAACTTTTCATCAGAAACTTTCAAAATACACACTCGATAATGATTGTTTTTGAAAAATCCAGGATGTGCGTTAAACATTATTGGAGTTTATGTCACATCTTTTGGCGATCCGTTGGGGAGGGTTGCAGCTCGAATGGTTTATGATACCCGTTTATAAGGGGAAAGGCGTTTAGGACCTGGAAAAAATGAATAGTATTAGAATTCATCAGAGAGGTGGAAATATCCGGGAAAATCAGGGAATCTACCTAAAATTTTGGTGCTAGAAATTGAGTTTTCAAACTCTGTGAGATCAAATTGTTTTTAAAATTGGCGTTCCGTGTTTTTACGCTTTTACTCAACATACTAAATGTGGTAAATTCGATTGTTTTCCGTATCCATAAAGGAAAATCTTGTTTTCCCTGAAGAATCCCGAAGAACTGATAGGAAAGCCTGAATTTTCACCCGGGAATTTCGTCACAGAAATCGGAAAAAAATGAAAAATTCTATAGGCGTCTTGATTTATTCTGACCCCGCCTCCAGGACCAACTCTCAATTTTTCCACGTCAACCTTGAGACACCCTGTATAATTTGACAGGAAGTCCGAAACGTCACAAACCGAGAGACATGTTTTTCCCAGATTTGATGCACGGCGGTTACGATCGCGATTTTTCAATCCCGCTCACAAGCCAGACTCTGGACGCTCGGTCTCAGATGCAGATCTTAGCCTCAATTAGACGTCTTTAAGCTAAAAGGAACTACGTTGCGCGCAAGCCCTATGCACATAGTTCCTTTTAGCATGACTACGTCCAATTCGCAAATGGTATGCGTCTGTTATGACAGCTCGGCTATTTGACGAGAGCGTTGAACTTTCGCCGAAGTTGCCAGGTTGTGCCACCAAAATAAGATCTCCAACACGGGGTCAAGTGGGGAATAGTGCTAATTTTCAGCACAATTTGGCAACAAGCAACTTTTTCGCTCACCGCATCCCGACCCCGGACCGCGGGCGGGTGCGCCTTTATCTCTTCCCGGCCGTGCCACTGTTTTGCGCTACAAGAACAAAGTGGTTCAATGGGACCCCCTCCCCCTTTTTTTGCGTTTTTGCCCCCCGTTTTGTGGCTCTCGATACGCTCTACCCTGCCCTTCCGCAGTTTTTGTCTCTGGCCTCGACCTCAGCACTCATAATACTGCCGTGTTAAGGAAAAACGCCGTACGAGCCCTCTAACGTTGCCGAATTTCTTTCGATAAAAACCGAATTTCCTGGGAAAATTGCAAATATTTTCCCTCAAAATTTTCAGACGGTTTTGTACGCAATTTAATCTATAGTATCTGAAAATTTCAGAGGAAAATATGCTTAAAATGCGTCCAAAATACACGTTTTATCAAGAAAAATTTAGCAACTTTCGAATGTTAATACGACGTTTTTCCTTAGCACGGCAGAATAGCCTTTAATTGATGCAGAAATTCGTATCGAACCTCTGTCTGTGAATGAATCGGACTACATGTTTCAGTGAACGGAATCATAGACGAGTGGGAAAGATGGGGTGTGCTCCAGGAAGCTGCGTAAGAAACAATGTTGAAGTAGGCGTGAAGCCCTTTTGTGGAATGGAAAAACGGGATTTTACATTCTACTGAACGGTTCATGCCTCACGCCATCTCGCCTTCAATTTTGCAGACACACCACGTACATCCATCAAGTACGAATTGTTGTATCTCTGCGCCGTCAGCAACGCGCGTCCTCTTTCTTTCCCGTCCTTTCGTCTTATTTGTAGCGGTTCATGCCTCACGGCATCGCGCCTTCAATTTTGCAGATACACCACGTACATCCATCAAGTACGAATAGTTGTATCTCTGCGCCGTCAGCAACGCGCGTCCTCTTTCTTTCCCGTCCTTTCGTCTTATTTGTAGCGGTTCATGCCTCACGGCATCGCGCCTTCAATTTTGCAGATACACCACGTACATTCATCAAGTATGAATAGTTGTATCTCTGCGCCGTCAGCAACGCGCGTCCTCTCTCTTTCCCGTCTTTTCGTCTTATTTGTTACGAATAGTTGTATCTCTGCGCTTTCATTGACCTGCGCTGAGGTGTCTCTTATTTTTTTAAAGTTGAGAAAAGTCAAGGTTAAGAACATAGTAATTGATTGCAAAATCGAGCTACAAGCCAAAATAAACAAGTAAAATTTAAAAGTACATGTAGATGAGAAAAAAATATGAAATTTACAAAAAACAAAGCAAACGTTTCGACCGCCTACAAACTGCGATCTTATTAAGATCGCAGTTTGTAGGCGGTCGAAACTTTTGCTTTGTTTTTTGTAAGTTTATATTTTTTTCTCATCTACGTACACTTTTAAATATTACTTGATAATTTTGGCTTGTATAGCTAGATTTTTCAATCAATCACTATGTTCTATACAGCTTAGCCAGCCAAATTTGGCAATAAAATGTAGTTAAACTTAAATTTGCTCATCATAAGGCAAAGCATCGGATAGATTGTTAGGGACCACTTGAGACGTAAAATATGTAAAGATGGGCAACCGTCATGTCACGCACAGGCCCACTATGAAATCTGACGTGGAATACCAAAGAAAACCCGCGAATTTTCGTGGATTATGGCTTTCAGATCTCCTGAACAGCCGGCCCTCGTTTCGAAGCTGAAAAATGTGGGAATCACCGGATACAGATTTTTCTGCAAAATATCGAAATTCGGAATTCCAAAAGTGGGCTGAGTTCGATCCTCATCGATTCACCCATCATTTTACCATCTAATCATGTTGAATTATGAGAAGGGGGGGGGGGATGACGAATTGTCATTCTGATTCGATCACTCACTCATCATTACACGACTCGTATCCTGTCATGGTGTCGCAGCGCACAAGCTCTGCATTCTGATGCAGGCCAGTCGCGCAGAGAACCGACGCACAGGAGTCAATCAGAAAGGTCGGACATTAAATTTTTGACTGAAACTGCAAATTTAGACAGGGTGTCTAGCATCAGGATTTTAACGATTTTCCCGACTAAATCAGGATTTAATCATGATTTCATCAGGATTTGAGAAAAGTCGCCCGTCCGATCGGATATTTTTATCGAGCTATGTTTGTGAAGTTACATTCGCCTCTTCTTCTCAGCAAAAATTCAGGATTTGATCAGGATTTGATCAGGATTTGATCAGGATTTGGAAAATTGTGAAATCAGGATCTGGCAGTTAAAAAATCAGGAAAAAATCAGGATTTCCCAGAAGGATAAAAAACTAGACACCCTGTTCGATGTTTATTTCATCACATTTTCAATATAAATGGGGGTTCCTAGAGGAACATTTCACGAGAAAACCAATGGATCCACTTTTAAATCGCACAGTTTTTTTATGAACGGAGTTATGAGCTTTTAAAGTTTCAAAATTTTGTCCGACTTCTCCCGTTGACTCGCTCCATTGTGCTACGTACCCCCGTGGCGAGCGTGAATTATCGATTATCGATATTTCTCCATTTGAAGCCATGGTAAAGAATCGATTATCAAGGTGTTTGTTGCGAACGCCCTGTCTATCGATCCTTTTCCATAGGTTTATATGGGAGATCAATCGATGTATCACAAAGCACGCCACACCACTGGTACCGACGTTATACGTTGGCGTCCAGGCAGTTTTAACCGAGAGCGATCTGGCAACAACGGAGCTCTGGTATGACATGGACACGCTATGACGAATGCCGCCGATGTGCGATGTTATTGTTGAGGCCAAGAGGCGTGCCCCCCCCCTCTGTCCCCCCGTTCCCCGTCCCCCTCCCGACCCCCCGCCACGGCCATCTTAGTGACGTCATCGATACTTTCCAGCAACCGGTTGAAGCCGCGGCGACCCAGCAATAAACCGGCAGCTGATAACCAATCGGCGCGGTCGCGAGGAACTCTATGCCGCGCTGAGGAAAAACGGCGTACGAGCGTTCGAATGTTGCCAAATTTCCTCTTCTAAAAATATTTGTTTCCGTAGAAAATTATGAATTTGCTTCCTTGAAATTTCCAGGCACTCTAGATCAAATTTCGAAGAAAATGGACCACTAGACAAGGTACGAATTTCAGCATTCTGATACATGTTTCTTAACCAAAATTTCACGTAAAATACGACGCACACAACGAAAATTACCAAAAACAACTCCTTCCAAAGATATTTAATGATTCTTGATGCGTGAATTCAAACCACCCGCTCATGAAAACTCAATACTCTGCGTGATTCACATCGTGCGCTAAACGTTATCATGACAGTCTCTGCGATATTAAAATCTGGCAACCTCAATCTTATGACGCTTTGGCTCAGCAGTAGCAATTTTCTTATAGTTTGAACAACACATGGTGGAAAATGAACATTGCTCGATTGAGAGGCTTGCAGAAACCGTTGTAGTGCGCGATTTGACTCACGTAGAGCTTTGAGTTTCTTGTCAGCGGGCAGTTCAAATTCCTCGTGACCAATGTGAAATAAAAACGTTAATATCTTCGTTTGGAGTTTGTTTCAGTATAGTTTTCGTTGCGCGAATCATGCTCTACGTGAAATTCTGGTTAAGAAACATGTATCAGCATGCTTAAATTCGTACCTTGTCTAGTGGTCCATTGTCTGAAAAATCGGCAGAAAATATGCTCAAATTTTCCCGAAAATTCGTGATTTGTTACGGGAAGTTTGGCAACGTTTGATGGCTGATACGACGTTTTTCCCGAGCTCGGCAGAACTGCTACGGGGAAAGAACAGACGTGGACGTGATCGACGTGCTCTCCGGTTCGGCCACGTTTCTGGATACTCGACGGCGCCTATCGAGGGGGGGGGGGGGGGGGGGGCGGCACACAATCGGGACGTGTACCCGAAAAATACGTGGAAGTGATGACTCCGCGGCGGTTGACGGGCTGTAAAGTTAATTAACGCTTCTAGCGAGCCGTTGAAGTTCTGTCGTCGAATTTGCGGCGCAGCACGGTCGATGGAAAGCGACTCGAACCAAAAAAAAATATTTGACTTTCTTGATTCTCAGTTACCGTGTTTACACTGTGAAGTAGCTGAAAATTTCACGTGGAGAGAGTTGGATCCATGATCAAAAACTCCCAGTTAGAAGTTCGAAGTTTAAATGGACCGCGTTTCCGGACCCTTTGCACAATCAAGTGGACTGCATTTTGCAATTCGGAACTATAAATTCTGGCCCGGTTTAAAAACAACGTATGTGCCATTAGTTTCCCCTACGCACATAAGTGTTTTTTTAGATGAGCCAGAATTTATAGTTCCAAATTGCAAAATGCAGTCCAAGTGTATTTGCTTTACTTTAAAGCCGAAGTTTTGCTGTTGGTATCCAAGAGAGCTCGATTCCTAGAAACATCGACAGTAAAACTCATGCGCTTAGAAGTGGAACATCACGAAGAAAGTTGATTCAAAGTCAGGTAAAAAGTCGCCTATTTTTTTTTTTAAAAAAAAAAAGAAGAAAAAAAAGTTGTTTAACTATCGGCTGCACTTGACCGGATTTGATTCGGACGTATTTATGCTGAAGATACCATGAGCATTAGGATTTCCTTGCAACTTAGTTCCTTTTAGCATAAATAAGTCTGCTTCAAAAACACAGTCGTTGATTAAAGAGGAAGAAAATAAAAACAACATGTTAGTCTCTGAGTAAGACACCATCCCCCAGCGCGCTCGTGAAGATGAACCAAAAAAAAATAAATACAAGAAAAAATGGAAAAAAAACACTGCGAAACGACCATTTTCAGAACTTGGCGAAAAACTGCGGCGAAAGAGGTTTGACTAAAATCCAGACTGTGTCTTACTACTTGTTTGCTAGTATCGACTTGTCCGGGAGACGGAGACGCAACCACCCTAAAAAATGAACGCAGAGCAATCTTGTTAATTAAAACGGTAGAAAATTGAGCGGTCTCATGCAACTCAATTTCCGTTGGCTTTCTTCCGGGCGCGGCCGCCGCCGGTTTTAGGTTGTTTCCCCTTCATCCTGCTCCCTCTACCCCCGCGCACCTGTGCCCTCCCGGGCTCATTTCCTGCCCTTTCTCGTCTTTCTGTTAACAAGGAGAATCAAGTCATCCTACGGAGTTCGATGATTGCACAAAATTAATTTGCCCTGAGCCCTACTCATCCTCCTACACCTCTGGAAAACTATTTAAAGAACCTATTGGGGGAAAAAAAAAGATTTCGAACCTCCTGGTCATCCCGTTAAGTAACGTTATTTGCATCGCCGCACAATGGATCGGGTCAATAGGAGAGGTCGGACAAAATTTGGAAACTTTAAACGCTTACAACTCCGTTTATACAAATTTTTGAAGTTCTGAAAGTGGTTCCATCGGTTTCCTCGTCAAATTTTCTTCAAGAAGCACCCCTTAAAATTATAAATGTGACGAAATAAACACCAAAATTTGCAGTTTTAGTCAAAACTTTAATGTCCGACCTCTCTAATTGACTCGATCCACCGTGCGCCGTCTCCGAGACGAAAGAACGTAACTACATATCAACGGCGCAAAATTTCTATTCAAAATTGTTGTTCTTGCCGAGCAGTGTTTAAAACACACGGCCAAACAGCAATTTGCCGGCAAGAAACCGCCTATGGCCGCTAAGAAAATCGTTGTTTAACTTCGTTTTCGGGATTTTCCGGCGCATTCTGCACGATGCTCCCGACTCGTGGCATTTCGGAAGGGCAATTTTTTATTTTGGCTCCTCTGGAATCTGAGATGGCCCTAAGAAGAAAAGTTGCAGGCCAGATGGCTGCTGACAACGAGACTTGATGCCGAGTTTCAAACACTGTTGTCAAGAACTGACGAACATTTTTAACCGAATTTTCACGTAGCTTTCTTTTCAAAAAATCACTAATTTCGAATATGAATTTATTCCTCGTTAAAAATTGAATTTTTCCAGTCAATTTTGCGACCTTCGAATGGGGTTGCGTTCTTTTGTCACAAAAACGACTTCAACATGCTTCATAAGTGAAAGTTTTATCCAAAAGTCAGGGTATTTACAAATTTTGAAGGAGAGTAAGGAATGGGCTCGGAAAATAATGAAATTATGGTTGGAGAGTAGACTTTTTTAGACACTTGTTCAGGATTTTGTCTCGGTGGAGGGGATTAGAGATCCTCTTGCTTCTTCTTCTTTTTTTTGGGGGGGGGGGGTGGGCATTCTGCTACACTACTACTACTACTCCTACGTTTCGTCTACGATTCTACGTGCCTGGCTCTTCTCACAAGACGATATACTTCGAAATATTTTATTTCTCACCCTGTCGAGTGATGCATTTCAAGTTGAGCCCATCGCCCTGTTTCCGAGCCCCCCAGGGTTATTTCAGAGCCGAAGCGTTGACTAATGGCTCAAAGCGCAGTTACTTAATTGATGCCGGCTTGCATGTTTACGGGAGCCATGCAGGAGTCGGTGTTTGGGTTGAAACGTTAGGAGCATTAATGCATCTAATGGAAGGTTGTATGAAATTTATGCGCCTGGCGCCACCAGGCAGGCCAGGCTCGCCTCGCCTCGCTCGCTTGTTCCTGCCTCCCGTTTTTCTGCGAACAATAATCATACGTTATTCCTGAACCCTTGCTCCATTAATAAGGCAGAGCCCGCGTTTCAGCCGCCGCAAAGTGGATCCAGTCAATCGGAGAATTTCGACGTGAAATTTTTGACTAAAACTACAAATTTCGATGTTTATTTCGTCACATTTTAAATTTCAAGGGGTTCATCGAGAGGAAAATTTCTCGAGGAAACCAATAGACCGTATTCGATAACGGTTCGATGTATCGTTTGGTTCAAAACAATAGAACATAACCTCAAATCAAACTGTAAGGATTTAAGTTGGTAAAGCTGAAAATGAGAAATTTCCTGACAATTTCACTTTGAATTGGCATTTGGTACTCTAAAAAATAAAAAATCTGTTACAAAAGACCCGTTCTCTCAGATTTCTGAATTTACTTTTGAGGCTATGTTTATGTTTTGAACCAATCGATATCGATACAATCTCACCCGTTTGATGTATCGAATACGATCTATGGAACCTTTTTTAAAATCTCGAAAGTTTGTATGAACGGAGTTATGAGCGTTTAAAGTCTCCAAATTTTGTCCGACCTCTCCTATCGACTCGATCCACTGTGCGCCGCCACGTTGAGCGACCCAGTTACTCTTCCGTGACCCCCGTGGGTTCATCACCCCCCCCCCCCCAACCCCGGGGGTTACCCGTGACAGAGCGCTGTCGTGCTAAAGGCCTTATGAACATGCTGATGTTGCTGAATTTCCTCCGATCGAAATTTTATTTTTGAGGAAAGTTTGAAATATTCCCCCTCGAAAATTTCGGATGCCTTGGATCGAATTGCGAGTTAAATTTCCTGCGAAATCGGGGGGAGAATTTTGATAAACTCTCCTGAAAATTCGTATTTTGCTTGAGGAAATTTGGCAACGCCCGAAGGTTTTTACGGTGTTCTTCCGTAGCACGGAAGTATGCTCTTTTTTATTTCGCAATGCGGCCCATCGATCCGCCCGTGATCTCTGCATCGATTTGGACCGTCCTTCAAGGGACGCTCCGTGTTGTGCTTTGATGACGATTTTCGCCGTTTCCCTGCCTTAAAGACGTAACTTTTTTTTTTTTTTTTTTTTTTTTTTATTTATTGTTTCTCAAACACTAGATATTTAAAGACGTAACTGCACATCGGAGTTGCCAAATTTCTACTCGTAAATTGTATTTTTCCTCGGCAACTGATGGATAGTTCTCACCGAAAATTTCACTGATTTTTCTGCTAATCATAATAAAAAATCAGCAAAATTTCGACCGGTTATATTCTTGTTTAAAATTTAATTATTTGAGTCAATTTTACAACCCTAGGATACAGTTATGGTTTGGGACGTCCAGGGAGGAGGGGGGGGGGGGGGGTTGTCGAAGTCTTTCGTCAAGGAAACGACGATTTGTGATTGGGAGGGGCGTAATATCAACCCTGATCTGAGGTGGGGGAGAGGGGCTAAAAGTTGTTAGGAGAACAAATTTTCTTAAGGGCTAGGGGCAAACTTTAAAAAAAAATTTCCTCCGATACCGTAGAGTAGATCGAAATTACCCTCAAAGAAAGGTCAACTCTAAAATGGAAGGGGGGACGATCCGCCCTCGTCCTTTCTCTAAAAAATGCCCTCAGACCAAAGGGGAAAAGTAAAATTTAAATGGCTCAAAATCAGGGAAAAATCGCGTTTTTGAATATCGAACGAGTCCAAGTGACTCCAAGCGTCCTGATTTGTCCCGAAAAAATTACTCTTTCCTTTTATGAAATAGTAATCTCAGATGATTGTCGTCTTGCATTACATATTTTTTTATTTTCTGTTACAGAGGAAAGCCAAGGGTGAAGAACTTTTCGAAGAAGTATGCGACTCATTAGATTTATTAGAACGTGATTATTTTGGTTTGTCCTATGAAGATAGACATGATCCACACAATTGGTTAGAGTTAGACAAAAGGATCTCCAAATTCCTCAAAAGTAAGAATCCATGATCAGATTTTATATATCTGAGGCACTTTCTCACTCTCTCTCTCTTTTATTTTAAGCCCTGAAAATAATCCAATTTTTTATTTTTTAATTTTTTTTTTAAACTCATGATTTAAAGATAGTGAGGACCAGGCAGTGTTTGCGTTCATTCCATCAAGAATTAACTTTGCTTCTATAACTTCCAAAGGATAAGTTCAAAATTCCGATGCATCAGGGATATACCTATTTCAAAAGGAGCTAACTTTTTCTGTTTTCAAAATTTTGAGGGACCGTAGAGTAGACCTCTATTATTTTTTCAAAAAGAGAAGCTCTGCCTTATCTCAAGATTCATTATTGGAAAGGTTGTTAAGAAAAGAAAATAAGAAAAAAAAATTAGTGCTTTTTACCATCTCACAATTACAGCCGAGTAAATTTTTGAAAATTTCCTATTTATTTTACAAAAGTGGCCTTGCTGAAACAATGAGATGTTATAACATTTGGCAAGTTTTGAAATTTTCTTTCATAACTCATTCATTAGCGACGTATCACTCGATTAAGGAAGAAGGAAGCCTTTTTAACCAAAATATTACGTTGGGAAAAAGGTATTTGTCCCTTAGTCAAACATTAAATAATAACAAAGAGTTTTAAAATAGGCCTTTTTCTTATTTTTTATACAATCATCATTTAAAATTTTGTGCTTCATTTTGCAGATGAACCATGGAAGTTCAATTTTGAAGTCAAATTTTACCCTCCAGACCCCTCACAGTTACAGGAAGACATAACAAGGTATGCTTAAAAATCCATCCTTACACATTTTTACAGGCAATTCTACTGTTAATTTAATCTGCATCAGTCCTTCAGAACCATATTTAAATTGAAAAAAATGTCAGTTTCTTTGCAATGACATTGGTAATTTAGATTCCAATGTTTTGAGAAAGGAAAAGGATTGAGAATTCATCAGCTCTTGCATCAGATAGTTAGAGTTTGATGTTTTCAAGTTTTGTATTTAATATCAAACTTGATAATTGCAAGGTGAATTTTTCTCCTTAAGTTTATATCATTATAATACTTCCTTTCATCAGAAAAATTGTGAACGGCTGTCTTTTACAAGTAACATTATCTGTACCAGCATTGAGATCAAAATATTTTGTTTCTTGGACTTCATTCAATTGCTTAATTTTTTAAAGTCATTCAAAGTATTTTGTATTTTTTCTCATTACAGATATCAACTTTGTCTTCAAATACGCAATGATATTCTTAGTGGAAAGTAAGTACTAGAACAAACGATCTCTCTAAACTTTCTTATAATTTCATATTATCTTATTGAATGTGTTAGAAGCTGTACCCTCTTATACTTAAGCAAATTTTAAGGTCCCAGATAGAGAAAACATGATGATACATAAGAAAAAAGAAAATTCAAGAGCTCAATACCGCAAAACAAAAATTAAGCATCAGATCCAGACTCTTAACGTAAACCGGAAAAAGGGTTTGTTCATATCATGGCAATCCAGCCTGAAAACTGAAGCAGAAACTTTTTTAAGGTACCATGTGTTTTTCACTGTGTTGAGACCAGGTTTTTCAATGAATAGGAAAAATTGTTACCAAACAATTTAAAAAGATATGGCAAATACACAAAGAATTTTTACAATTGGAAAAGTCAGCATTTGTATAAAATGGTATCATACCCTAAAATGAACTTAGGTCTCAGTATCTTTAATTTTTTCTGTATCAATTGAATGATGTAATTTTCTTTTCTCGTTTTTATCTTTCAGATTACCGTGCTCATTTGTTACGCATGCACTACTTGGCTCATTTCTTGTTCAATCAGAACTTGGAGATTTTGATCCTCAGGAATACAAAAACGGTCCAGATTATCTAAGAGACTTTCAGTTTGCCCCGAATCAAACCCTTGAACTAGAAGAGAAAGTCATGGAACTTCACAGGACTCATAAGTAAGTAGATTGGATTGAGTAAGCTGGTTCACGTTTAATTGAATTTCATTGATACCTTGTAAAATTTGAATTCTTCAAGGTCTCTTTGTAACAAGGAAGAAATTTTCACAGGAATTTTTGCTCTCAGCTGTGGTTCATAATTTCAACGGGTGTATTAGTAATTTATTGATCTTTATTTGGGGAGGGGGAGGGGTTCAAATTTCAACTTGATCCAGGCATTGGTGTCTCATGAGGGTAGTGTAGAAAGAGAAAAAAATCTGGCAAATTTAGTTATGCTTTCTCCGCAGTGTTCAAAGAGCGTCTAAATTTAATATCTTACTTTTGTTGTACTTCTTGTATTGCTTCTTACAAATATATGGATTTATAAAAACTTATTTTTTTGTTTAATCATTTTTGTTTGTTTTTGTTTCCTTTTTTTCAGGGGTCAAACGCCAGCAGAAGCAGAGTTACAATATTTAGAAAATGCAAAAAAATTAGCTATGTATGGGGTAGATCTACATCCTGCAAAAGACTCTGAGAATGTTGATATCATGTTAGGTGTTTGTGCGTCAGGTCTCCTTGTTTATAGTGACAGGTAATTTTAGACGATTTAGAAACATTAAATGCTAACGTCAACATTAAACACAGTAGCATTAAACACTTAAGACGAATTTTAAAATTTGCTTTTTTCGAAAACTCTTTTACATGGCTCAGAGATTTGTTCCTCATAAAACTTTTTCTTCTGACAGCTGTCAGCTTATGTATTTCGGCTTGGGTGTATTTCCTGAAATATTGAATGTTTGTGGATCTATGTCAGAACCTATTTTAAGTCATTATTAGGGTGAGAATGCAGAAAACTGTGATTAAAATAGGCTAAGGAACTTATGAGTTTTTCAATACTACTTTTCATCATATGCTCTGCCATCGTACTAGATTTTTTTTTTTTTGATTCTAGGTTAAGAATAAACAGGTTTGCTTGGCCAAAAATATTGAAGATCTCCTACAAGCGTCACAATTTCTACATAAAAATACGGCCAGGAGAGTTTGAACAGTACGAATCTACTATTGGATTTAAATTAGCAAATCACAGAGCCGCAAAAAAGCTGTGGAAGACTTGTGTAGAACATCACACATTCTTTAGGTAAGTAGCATTATTTTGACAATTTTTTGGACTCTGGCAGCTTTTCACATTCTAGAAATTATTTCCTCCCTCTGTTTTGCATAAAATTGAGAGGAAGTCAACAAAAGTATACGCTTCTCATTGTTCAGATTCATAAGCTTTGAGGAGTCTCAGCAAAATTTTGTTGCTGGGTTCCTAATGGGTTCCTTTCCTTCTTTATCTAAGATACATTCAGGTAATTTGTCCGGGGCTCTTCGTATACGATATATTTCATCGATTAAGTACAAAATCTGGGTAGATTTTGACGTTTCAGCCACTTAAAAGGACAATAGCCCTTACGTCTGAGTCCAAAATGTAATCTTCAACAAAAAAGAACCCCGCACAGAGCATGGGGTCAGCGGCTCTCTATGAAAGTCGATGAAACTTTAATAGCTTGATATAAAGTTCAAAATTAAGGGAAAGCCAAAAAATTAGCTCATTTTTGCGAGTAGAAGCCGAGATATTCGCAATTGAATCCGGACTATTTTTTATCATGCCGCAGCATGGCGGAAGAATTCCGAGTCCCCTCTCCTCTCGTTGTTCGGCGTTCTCGATCAGACCTCACGTTACTCACGTGAAGATAGGTGCTTATGCGCTCGGCCGGTGCGAATGCCGTACTCCCTCCCTCTCCCCGCATCTGTCAATTCTGTTTCAGCAACTACATTTCAGATTAAACCGACCGGCGGCGCCGACATGGGAGAGGTGCGAGAAGCAGGGAACTCCATATTGCACAGCCCGAACGGAGCGTCCTAATCAAAGGAGTGAGTGTAAACAATGCGACATCGTAGTTACCTGGTGGGGAGAGGGGGTTTCCTGGCCAAAGTGCTCAAGCAAGTTAAGGCGACACGGAGAATTTACCTCCGCTGCACAGAAAATAGTGCGGGTTCAATCGCGAATATCTCGGCTTCTACTCGCAAAAGTGAGCTAATTTTTTGGCTTGCCTTAATTATGAACTTTATATCAATCTATTAAAGTTTCATCGACTTTCATAGAGAGCCGCTGACCCCATGCTCTGTGCGGGGTTCTTTGCTAAATTCAGAGTAATTTAAGCAGGGTCTGACTACAAAAAAATGTTGCATACAATACAGAGGTCGATCAAGGTATGTTTTTTTTGTAGCCAAATCCTGCTTTCATTTCTCCAAATTTTGCGTCTCACTCATCATTATGCATTTCATATTTAATTTGTGTTTCTCTTGTAGGTTGATGACTCCGGAGCCAGTTCAAAACGCAGGCCTTTTCCCTAGATTCAGTTCCAAGTACAGGTATTCAGGAAGGACGCTCTATCAGACAAAGAAAATGCCAATCGAACGTCCCGCACCTCACTTTGAGCGAAGTTTAAGTGGCCGTAGGCTTACCTCTAGGAGTATGGATGGTTAGTTTTTCTTTCATCATTCTCTGTATTTCTTTTATTTTGTGTTTTTTCTCATTTTCAAGATGTCAATACAAAGCAGTATTTTTTTTCTATCCTTCTTGCTCATTCTAAGTTACATCTTGAAGGCTTATTTTGGAATTCTGCTTAGCTCTTCTGAAACTTCCCAATTGACTTTGCTGAAGAGAGATGTCTTGTCATTTAAGACACTGTTGATAGGTCACTCGTAGTTTTTTCCTTCTTTTCAAAAGCGAAAAATTAACTCAAGAAGGCCTATTTTAATTGATACCTAATACTGATATTGATGGCTATAGTGCAAAACCATGTATCTTTGTCTGTGACATCGCAGACTTCCTGTCATACTTTTTTTTTCCGCAAACAATTCAACGAATTTTCTTGAACATTTTTTTGATTTTTCCTCTTCATTAGCTGAATATTCTGCATGAATTTCATATTTTAAAGTTGGCTTATTTCTATTCAAAAAAACAAAATAGGAGGGAAAATTTTGAAACACCCCAATGGAGATATATGGTTTCAGATTTTGGCTCCCAATGTGACCAGAATCAGCCTGGCTTCATAAGATGTTGCCTCTTTTTCCCTAATGTTTTATTTTTTAATGAAAGAACGGAGCAACATTCTATCTTGAAATTTGTTAGTATATTCCTGTACTTTACACAAAATTCCTGAAAGTTTTAAGTTTTTATTCTACTCAGTTTCCTTCTAAAAAAATATGAGATGAAAGAAAATTAGGCAACAGGAAATGCCGTAGGCTCACTCTTGTTAAATCCGTCTATTTCTTTATCGCACATTATTTTTGTGTACGGGCGCAAACATCAACTGGCTAACAAACATCTCTGTTGGTTGGGTTAACAGCTCTAGGTGATTCTCCGCAACACGTGAAGGTTGACTTCAATGCAGATGCAAATAAAAACAAACGGCACACAATGTCCCACCCTCCTCAACATATATCAGAAGCAGAAAATAATAGCAAAGAAAAACTGAAGCCAATGGATAATTTTAAATTAGCCAAGAAGTTCATCAAAGGCAAAGTAAGTTTTATCAAAATATATTTTATATTTTCAACTTTTTGGATTAATCAAGACAGTGGTTTTCTTGTCTAGTGGTCTACTTTTATCGGTGAACACAAAAAATTTAACTTTTTTTCTTAATAATTGCCCAAGGAATTTCATTGGATGTACCGCATTTCTTGCAAAAATTAGATAAGGAATTATCTATTATGGGATTGAAGTTTCAACCATGTCTTATGATTGATAGTTGTCTCATAGAAAATCGCTATTTTTGGGACTCGTACTTTACTTCTTTTATAGATGAATCACGATTTTCTTACCGATGTAGAAATTGATTGGTCTACATTGTAACTTAGTTCTATGTCATAAACACCGAAGAAGCAGTTTAACCTATTTTCTGTGAATGACCACTGCTTAAAACATTCATGAGTGTTTTCGATAAGCAGGAAAAAGAAATAAAAACCGAAATCTTCATAGATTTTCCGTCACAATTTTGCTTTTCAATTAAAAGAATCTGTTAGAATTTCTCTGTGTTTTATATTTGGTGATTACAAAAATATTGATGAAAAATTGTCATTTTACCACCACGGTGTGCATGTTTACACTTTACATCACTGCTAATAACTTTGCTGCACTTACTAACAGCCATCACTTTAAGTAATTTAACAATACAATTTGTCTAACGATAAAGTTTAGCAGCTTTTAAGATATTAATTCTGTATATGCTTTGATAAGACACCATGTGCACATTTTTTTGCAGTCATAATTGTATTTGGATATTATAACTCTAAAATTTTTCTTCGTCGACTATATGCACACGCTTCTATTTAAAAAAAAAGAACAAAAAAAGGCTTTTACAGAATCTTCATTTCCCTTAAACATCAGGACAGTTTTAACCGGAATTGATGTGTACAGTGCATGAACATGTTATCTAATGTTTTGGTGATGATATAAAAAAGAAAAAGTTGCAATTCTTAAAATTAAATGGGAATCGATTGCCTGAAAATATTAAAAAGCAGTGGTGTGAGTAAGCAAATTACATATTTTGTAATACTTTGAAATTAGCTCCATTCAAAATAATGAATACTGTTTTCCATTACCCATTTCTCTCGAAATGTTAACCAATATACTTTGAACCATTCAAGTATTACATTAGAAACTTAGGGAGCACGAGGGTAGGTTAAGAGCAGTTTTACCTCAACCCCTCGCTGAGAAAAAATCATATACTTCATTGAAAATTATTTTTGTTAACTTTTTCTGGGCTTTCTCAGTTATTTTCTGAAAAATTAGCGTGGTGGGGGGAGGGTCAAGCCAAACTAATTCAATTCCAGAAGGAGGCAAGAGGTTGTCTTCCGGGTGCCTTACAAAGGGGAGGGGGGTCAAAAAGTCAGCTAAAATACCTTACGGAACACTTCATACTTGATGTTCATAATGTTCGCTGGATTTAATTTTTTAAAATCAAAGAGGAATTAAAGTTTGTTGCATTGTAATCAAGTTAAGTTAATTTCGGTTAAAGCTGTCCACCCAGTCAAACACCGTTTCATCAATTTTTGAATTTTGAATAACCATTTTTGAATACAATCAGGGGGAGAGTGATAGTAGTGCAAACTCACTTAGCTCGCTAGAGGGTGATTACGAAGCCGATCCGAGAAAACCGCCACGAAAACCTATGAAGGTGAACAACATAGTTGGATTATGCATGTGTTCAGTTTAACTTGTCATCAGCAGTTTTTGATCCTACCTGTTTTTTCTACCAGTTTTTGATTGTGCATGACTTGGATGGTTTTTCGTTATTTCAGAATACCAATTTTGATAACAGCATGTTAGAATGTCAAACCTTATTCATAACTAAGTATTTTTCTTTTGTGACATTTATAGTATCTTATTAATGCCTGCTTTTCTTATTTTTTGTTTGTTTTTTTGTTTTCATTTTATTAGCTTCTTTCATACACGAGTGACTCGAGTAATGTAAGTAGTCCAGTTTCGCAAGGGCCTGGCTCTCCTCATTCACCCACTTCACCCACAAGCAATCAACAATCCCCGAACAGCCAGCAAGCACTGAACGACAGCAAAGAGAGTGACGTAACTTCTCCTGGATTACCAGGATACACTAAGCAATACGATTATGTCGAAGAAGACAAGGAAAAAACCAAAAGGCACAAGTTGATTGGTGCATTCTCCTACGATAAAAAAAGCAAAGATAAAAAGAAAGGTGACGATAAGAAAGCAGCTGCTCTCAGTAAAGAATCAAGTGTTGATGAAAACGTACCGCCAACATCACCAACCAAGAAAGCAACAGGGTTAGCTTTTTCGTACGCACCAGGTGAAGCACAAAAGTTAGCCCAGTCGGCAGCTGAAAAACGAAAAAATTTTCTGGAGAAGAAGGACAGCTTCAAAAACTCTGAGGGAGGTTTAACAACGGTGGCACCGAACGCAAGTGAAACTGGTTCCCAGTCTTTTTTAGCGCGAGAAGCTGATGCCTCCAGGGGAGGTAAAGCGAGTGACGAATCGTCGAAAACGCAAGTGCCAGAGGTGAAGAAAAAATCTAAGTTAACTGATATATTGAATACACCTGGAAAAGACAGCGGGAAAGGTGCAAACGTGAATGAACCAGGTTTACGAACACCTGGTCTTGATTATGTTGAATCTGCGGCCAGAAAAGAAAAATTGAAGAATGGAAGTGAATCCACCACATTTGGCACTCCTCATATCGGTTCACAGTTCAGTAAGACACCAACTGGTAAACTTTTTCAAGATGATGTAAGCCGGGACAATATGTCCCCTGGTGCCAAACGTGCTTTTGATATGAAGTCTGGAGGCATTTTTCAATCGGGCGGCGCAGGTGGAATTGGACGCGCTAGTCCCACAAGCGGAATTGGACGTGCCAGTCCAACAGGCACTGCTGGCAGTGTCGGCACTACAGGAAACACAGGCACTGGTCCCTCAGGCACCACAGGGTCTTCAATTTTCGGTAGCACGGGTAGCATAGGTAGTGCTAGTGGCACAACTGCAGGCAAACCACCCGCTAAAAGTGGGTTGAGCAGTCGAGAAGCTTTTTTATCGTCAGCCCCAGCAGCAACTCCAGTCGCTCATAGCAAAACTGCTGGTACGGCGCAAAGCGCAGCTTCTCCTGTGACTGGAAAACGTCAAGAGGATCTAACACCTGGATCCAAGTCAATTTTTAACAAAGATTATAGAATCAGAGATCCCGACCCAGGCCTTGAGGGTAGTCCATTTCCGTATGGAGGTGCAGGAGATTCAACCGTTATAGCTAACAAAAATGATCAGCTGCAAGATTTTATCAATCAGGAGAAGTCCAAAATACCCAAGAGCACCTCTAAAATTTCGGACACACTCGGTTCAGGGGGCAAAGGTGATGAATCCCCTAGCGAGGATTCAAGTCTCAATGGAGGAGGTAAGCTATTGGCCTCAAATAAAACACCACTCATAGTGAAGACTACCACAAAACAAACAATGGTGAAAGATCATGAGGGTCTGAAGCACGATATTGAGGAGAAAGTCGAAGACCTGCAAACTGGAGCGTTTACAATTTCCACGCAAACTAACAAGGTAATATTCCTTTATTTAAACACTGATTAGAAAATCCTTACATTTTTATCGCTTTTTCAGTAAGTATTTTTTCTACAAGTGTTTTGCCGAAAACAGCCTGCTTAGTATTATTTTGAATTGCCAGCAGTCTGTACATCTCACTCAATGAATTTTTAAGCAACAAAACATTGCTACTACATGAAAGGAAACTGTTGCGGGTTCCCCTTTGATTTTGAAAGAAATTCTGAAGTTAAGTATGTATGTTATCCTTGTAGAAATCCAATCATTTTGAATATCGGTCCAAGCTAAGCTTTCAGCAATGTAGTTGTTAAACAGCAAGTAGCTTGATTTTGCATTTGCTGATCTAGACTTAGAGGATGTTTTGATATGTTCTGTGTGCACAAAAATGAATTGCAATGAAGAAATATTAGTTTTTTGCAACCCTTTTATTTTAGTTTTTTTTTTTATTTTAAATAAAATAATTTAAGCCTTGGTACACAGTAACACTGTGAATCCGATTGTTTATTTATCATTATTTTCATTTCATTAAGTTCACATGCGTTTTCTTATAAAGTTTTCGAAAAAATCTCTGAGAAGTAATTTATATATTCTTGTACATATTTACTTTCAATGCTTAACCAAAGACAGCTTATTTTCTGCTCCTCTCTAAAATTGCGCAAACTTATTTGGCATGGACTTGATCATAGATGAAAATAGCCATGAATAATACGAGAAGCATTTATGTACAATTCAACCAGACATTAACAATGTGTGTCCTAAAGACAAAATGTACGGGGTTAACCCTTAAACCTCTAAATTTTTCAATTATTTTTGAACCTGAAAAATCCAGAAAATCCATAGTCCTGTAGAAGTAGATTTTTGCATCATATTTTGTCATTTGATTAAGTATTCAAATCCAAGGACGGAAATTTAGTAAAGTATTTGAAAGCCCAATGCATTTTTCAAGCAGATCTCGGGCTCCTATGTGTGCGTAGTTATTTATTTGAATTTACCAATTAGTTTGACCAAAGTACCTTTATTGCTTTCTTCTTACTTAAGCAATGTTGATTTTGCAACATTAATTTAGGTTTTAGTGCATGGATTTATTGATTTGTTTTTGTTTTTTTCCCCTCTCCTTGAATGATTCTGAATGCAGGCAGAAAATTTGGACGATGGAGGTCGGTCACCTCATGTGACAGCAACTGCTGTTACAACACGAACAGCAACCACCCACGAGAACCTTGAAACCAATGCTAAAACGAGCCAAGTAATTTATTTTGCAGTATTTAATTTTAACTCGGTTTTAAGTAGTTTTTATGTAAAGATGTCTATGAGATTTTAAATAATCTCAAGAGTCGATGCATTTTATTTTGTACCGATTAGATTGTAGCGTAGAGTCTTCTTGTAATTTTGTCATTATTTTTATTTCAAATTAAGAATTGGTCCCTGCTTTCCACTTAACTCCTAAATGATTAAAATATTGAGTCTAACTAAGGTACGTAATGAAAATGTGTTTGTTCAAAAGCTTGAATAGCTCCTGGAAATTTTAATCACTCGAAAGCTTGACTGAAAACCTCTATCAAGCTGGTTCATTCCTCACTTAAAATTTTGTTTTATTTACTCTCTCTAAACCCCTGTTATAAGGACATTTCAAGTTGAGGAAATTCAAAATTCGTTTTGCACACCCCTGATCAGGGGAATATGAACCTAAGAGTAGGAATATAAAATCTTAACCTGATTGGTTTCTGTTACGAGTCGTATTCAGTCTCTTTGCTTTATATCATCTTCAGGTCCTCTCTAGAGGTTTGTAGTTTGGTTCACGATTACATTGCAAAAGCAGACAAATCGCATGTTCTAGAAACTTGTCAGGGTAGAGATTTCACGTCTATACTCTTAAGGAACTTCATGAACATCTTATAATTCCAACATTAGTATGTCAAACGGTATTTTGTTAGGGTCTGTTTCCATCCTATTCCGATCCTCTGGAAGAATTTGATGGTTTTTGAAACCGAAAGAGTGCTAAAAACTGACTTAGTAACAATGGTTGCTGAGTTAACCAAAATATTTAATTCAGATCATGTTCTTTTGGAATATTCTGAGAAATGAAAGAGAGATTATAAATTCGTAGGTGTTGTAGAATAAATGTAATTTTGTGTATTATTTTAGGTTGAAGAGAAAACGGTGGCTCATACCACTACCACCAGCGGTAAGAGACAAGAACAGCGTACCGTGACACAGGAAGTGAGAGCTACCTCCACAATTGTTGCCGATAACAACCAAGTAAGTAATGATTTCTTGAACAGTCCCTGTAATTCTTGAAAGAGCTCATCTCAAGTACTCAAAGTACCTTACCTCCCCTCAATTTTTCTCGTCCCACCAGCACATCTCGTAATATAAGCGCTGAAAACCAATGAAGGAGAAGGCGTGGGAATATAGTGTAATTGGGAGCTCCAGGAAGTGTATCATTTTATTGCTTGTCTAAAGTTGTCTAAACCTTGTGTAATTCAAAATAAATCATTGGGAAATATAAAAAGATTTTTGCTAATTAGTTGTGATCTATTTTTTTTTTCATTCAGCAAATTATTTTCTCTAAGAAGCTGCCATATAATAGTTAAAACTTGTGCGAATAAATTATAAATCTTGAAGTACAAATTTTTTGCCAGCAATAGGAAAGAATTTAATGAAATTTCGTTTGGTATAATCTTAGAGGTGTAAACATTTTCAATGATAAGAAAACATCAAAAGTACTCAAAGATGTTCTGGGATAGCGGTTGTAGTAAAAAATCCCCATAAAAAATACAAGAGAACAGTCAATTTAAAGTTATGGCAATTTAGGTTTTAATTTTTGTCGCCTAGTTTTATACAATACATTGTTAGTTTAGAAAATTAGCTGTGTTTTCTCTGCACTGTTTGTTCAATCATTTCGCTCAACTTTTTAATGCTCTTCAGGTTATCAGAGTAATAGCTGAAAATAGTGTCAAAGTGAAAGTCATCAATGTATGAATGTGCCTTAAGTTATTGATGTTGTAGATGTGATCACAGGCTTATTGATGCATTGATGTCCTTCTTCATTAGTTTATTTTAGCATCCACTTAAGCAAAAAATCAAGCGCTTTTGCCGCCATGCTATTATGATGTTAGTTGATTGTTTGCATTCATCACAAATTTTATCCTGTGTTTCGCTGTGATAGTTAATTCATATTTTTTGTTGCTTGCATGATGCGCAGTTGAGTAGACAGTCAAGTAGCTCAAGTCTTAGTTCCAATGATTCTGGAACTCCAATTGATTTTGAGGGACCTGAGGACGCTGCTTATTCAAATTCTAACTTTCAGGTAGCTAATCACTGCTTAGTATCAGAACATATTCTTGCTCATTTCTTGTTCATATAGTTTTAATTTGCATTTTCTCACAGCAAACAGTTAATTCCTTTGAATGGAATGGACGAGCAGAAAGGGTACAATATTCAACACCACAACATTTGTTTTCTCATCCAAATTTTATGGAGAATTTTCATTAAAATCTTGTGATACAAGACATAAGTCAGAAAACAATTGTTTTCGTCTGCTTTGATCCACACTTCCCCTTCACGAAAAAATCAGAGTCTACACAAATCAAACCAAACACTAAACTGATTTTGGTATATTTTAGGTGAAAGAATTTTCCCACTCACTAATTTTCTTTTGACATCTTTCATCAGAAGAGGAAGGAAATGTGTATAAAATCAAACTCTACTTAGTCGCTAATGCATACGTTAATTTCAGTGCCTAATTTTTCCAACACTGATTATAGTTTATTTTGGGAACGGGAAGTTTAAATTTACTGTTTGTAATGTAAACTACAAAAATTAATTTCTCTTTTATGGGTTAGTTTTAGAAGTATTTGGAATGTTTAACATGTTCTCCGTGAAATTTTGATGAGATAACATGTGTTGTAGTCAATATCTTACCGTATCCAGTGGTCCTTTGGCATCCATCGGCCTCAAGTAAACCAAGCACAGGTTCTGAAGATTTTTTCACATTTCTTCATCTACAAAAGAATACCCAGCGTAGTCTGCTTTGCGTTTTCATTTTTGCCACTACTATTTTAGAATAGGCATTCTTAATGCAGGGTCTAAATTCAAACATATATTTCAGGCTTTCTTTGCCTTATATGTAAGCAAAGAGGGAAAGATGTTCAGTGAAGAGTTTTATAGTATTTATCTCATACTTTGCCTGACATTATTGTCCTTTTGAAGGTACCTATTTGTTTTAATTGTAGGCAAGAAGAGCTTGTGTTTAGAGGAGAATTATTCCACACAAGCAGTTCTAAATATTAAGGGAGTATTAATAAAGCGATGGATAATTTTACTTAAATTTACTTTAATTTTACTTTTTTCAATTTTTTAATATGTCTGTGCAAACTTTATAAATTGCTTTCTTTTAAAAAATTGTGTTTGCGTCAGAATTACATACGGTTAAAAATTCTTAGGTAAAAAATTACATTCCTAGAGGGCTGATTTCTTCTGTTTTTTGTTGCACCTTTGCAAACCTTGAAATTCTTAGCAAATGTGAATTTGCTAAGTACTCTCATTGTACACTCCAATTTTTCTCTTGAAATTTTGGCAATGATTAATTTCGGGGAATTGTTCATCGGCCATCCAAGGTTTGCTAAGTACTCATACCAATGGTGAAATTCCCAAACAACGTATCTTGTTTTGAGACATTGCAGACTTCTTCTCATACTTTTTCTTTTTAAATGGAGAACTGCTCAACGTCAATTCTTAAAAACTGCTGTGATTTCTCATCGCTGTGTGAAGGGAATTCAAGAAATGATTTTAATTTTTTCTCCTTTAAAAAACAAAACAGGAGCAGAGATTTTTAAATACTGCCAACGACATACGTGGTTTGGAAGTTTCACTGTCAATATGCAACTCTATATTTGCAAGATGACTTCTTTGGATTATCTGATTTCAGTTATCAAATAATGTTTCATTATTCATGAAGAAGATTCATTTGGAAAATCTCCTATTAATAGGCATTTTGTGACCCTTAATGTATTTCAGCAGGATTCTGTCTTTTTTTTCTCTTTTTCTCTTTCTTTTTATCAATGTTTCTCATTGAAAACTAACAAGGGTTGAAGAAATTCTATCAGAGACTCTAACTTGTTTTTTCAGCGAACCAGCGGCTCTGTTGAACCAATAATTCAAACAGAAGCAATGCTGTACAGTGGAAGTGGAGGTGATCCATCTGTAACATCAACATCCAACGTTCCCCTCGTTGCCACAGAAACGAGGAGAGTTTCGTTGGGTGCAGACGACAATAGCTACAATTTGAGTGATGGTATTGTAAGCTCAAAGACCATTAGTAGCAAAACCCGTACCGTCGAGACAGTTACGGTAAGTTCTTCTTTATTATCTTATGGATGGAAAAAAATTAACATTAATTTTTCTTGATCTGTTTGACCACCCGTATTTTTTTTGTATCAGTTCCTGAGGTCTGCCAATAATTTTCTCCCTCTAGAAAATTTATGTAAAAAATCTTGACAAGATAAAACGTAAATGGTTCACTGTTTGGCTTATTGATAGTGTGATGCGAGGGAATCTCGTACTTGCTAAGCTGGACGGTTACATTGCTGTCTGAAGTAAGAAGGCGGCAAGCCGATTCCAGATTTTGCAATTTTGTTCCCAACAAAGAGCTCCAATAAAAGAAAACCTGAGCAATTACATGTTTCTTTCTTTTGGTATTAGTTTTCAATGATACAATACAGTCATCTTGGAGATTTAGAGGCTGAATATTTATTGGCTCTCTTGAAATAGATGTTGGGAAAATAGTTGAAAAGCCGAGGAAATAGGCATGGAGTTCTTGCTGTGAAAGGTAGTAAAGATGACAAACACCGAATTGGTCGCATCAGGATCTTGATTGTCTTTTAGCCAGCATAGAGGCACTAGAAACTGAGAGGGAAAATTGTATGAAAAATAAGAATTTGAAACTTTCCAGCGAAATTCCATTGAATACTTGAATTCAAAGCTATCTTTCATGAAATCTTTTGAAATGTGAAGGGCAATTTCACGACAAGTAACATATTTGAATGGTCAAAATTTATGCACAGTAAATTTTTTTAATGTGGAAGAATAGTTCTTTTTTATCTTGCTAACAAAACTTGTATTCAATCGCTCAGAGTCAGGGTATCTACAAATCTGGAATTTTGGAAAGCTCGGGAATAGTGCTGATTTTTTAAGGGCAGTCCGGAAGTACTGGAAAAGTGCGGAAATTCCGCAGAAGGTCTGGAATTTCTTTCATTTTTTTATGATTTTTGTCGCAACTTAGGCGAGAAATTTAAATTTTTGGAATTTTTCGATTTTCGTCAGTTGGAGGTTGGTACTGAAAAAGTACTGAATTTTCCTGTGGAGGAGGTACTGAATTTCTTGGGAATGTACTGAAAAAGCACTGTAAAAGCACCGATTTTTGGCCAGCTTGTTTTAGTAGACACCCTGAGATTTTGTAACTTTTTTTTTTCAAGCTCTGAATGAATATTGCTTCAATCCTAATTGAGTATTTTTTTTTTCAGTACAAGGTAGAAAAAGATGGTGTAGTGGAAACACGAGTGGAGCAAAAAATCACCATCCAATCTGACGGTGATCCAATCGATCATGATAAGGCATTAACTGAGGCTATTCAAGAGGCAACAGCAATGAACCCGGACATGACGGTTGAAAAAATAGAAATTCATCAGCAGCAACAACAACAGCAAGACCAGGAAGAATAGGAAGGTATGTCGTTATACAAGTTAGTTTCTTCAGTAAAGTTTTCTCTGTAGTAACACTCAATTCCCTTTGGTAATTTGCCTAGAAAGCACATGTGGATGGCTAAATTAAAACATGTGGCACACGGAAAGATGAGAGCTTTCATGAACTAGAGCTTGCTCTTATTTTAAGACGAATGCCAATCTCTCATTAGCTCCAAATTAGCACCACTCAACAGGCTAATATGTGCAATCAGATGGCACCATTGATGAGTGTTGATATTAACAATGCTTGACATTTGTCTCGGTGTACAATGAGCAAGTTCTAGCTGTATTCAACTATGTATTTTTGTACCTCCTACACTCTTATTTTGAAAAAGTCTCAATTATTTTCTCCAGTCCAGAAACATAAAAAATCAAAATAAAGAAAAACCTGGTTTTAATGGCAGTTTTGACTTTCAAACGTAGAAGACTGCTATCATTATGAATGTTTTCATCCTGAAAAAACACTCAAATCTTTTTTACAATTGAAAATGGTGTTCACTTCTTCAGACCTCAAAACAAACTAGGGTTCTTCACCGAGAAATCTCTACATGCCCAAAAATTTTGGGATAAAATCCTATTTTTACCGTTTTAGCAGTAACCTAATGTAAAGAAAAGTTCAAAAAGGAGAGGCAATTATTAGGTGTCGCCGACCAGGGAACCCAGAAAATCAGCAAGGGTTAGAGAGAATTCAGGTAGAGAAAATGTGTACCTGGGAGAGTCGCGAACTCCAATGTAAGATTGTGATTTTTTTACTTAACCTCACGGCCCTTTAACACTGAGTCCTACAGCACTCTCTCCTGGTCTGTAGTGAATTTTTCCCTCAAAAATTTGAACCCTATCGATCTTTATTGATATTTTTCCCATAGTTATGTTCATTTTTCCTTTAATGACCGGGAATAAAAAGTCAGGAAGATAGAAAATCCAAGGATCAAGGAAAACCTAGAATGTGAGACAGAAGGAAATTTTACTAGCCCCCTGAACTCAGACATTTTCTTCCCACAAGCTTTTTCCTGTTGTATCTTTTCCAGGGAATGATTGGTCAATGTTGTCTCAGAATTTTTTTGTGACTTTCCAACGTTCTATTAAGATAATCTTGGAAGGACCCTGAGCAATTCTTTAAGATAGTTATCTGTACTGATGAATAAATAAAGAATGAGTGAGTGCTTGTATCATGAAATGTGTTCCTTCTATTTTTAGTGTGTAGTCAATTTTCGTCCCCCCTTTAATCGAAGTTTCCCCAGGGAGTAGGTAAATAAGTAACATGAAGTTTTATTTATTATTTGTAGGTTTGACTTGTCCAGAACAATCCTGTCGCTTTCACCGGATACCATCAGTATTAAGTTTTCATTCCGTCTATATCTTTTGGATATTGTTTTCTTTTCATTGTTGTGTCCATAGTGTTGAAAATCTGTATTATACTTTTTCATTCTCTAGTTTAAATTACTCCACAATAAATAATTTGTTTATTTTTTTTAATTTAAAACATTATTTTGTTGTTACTTTTTATGTATTATTTAATACTTTTATTTTTTTAGTTGTTATCGTTTCGCTCTATCACAAGTAACACTTATTTGCATCTGAAACAATCCTCCAGAGATTTAAGCATTCTTTTTGACTACAATATCCAAATAAGTATTGATTTGACGCATGATAGTTGTTTCTTTGCCCAAAGAAAATAAGGTTCAATTTATCATCTTTGAAAATTATTTCTCTCCTCTTTTCTTAAATCCTCATCCTCTGTCGAAAATGTTGCTCCCTGTAATTTATGTGGCAATCAAAGGGCGGCTGAAAAGCTCTAAATGTTGTAAGATCTCTAATTGGTCATCATGTACCATGAATATTGAAGTAAAGTATGTTTTAGTCTTAAGAAACTTTATGAATCACTATGGAAAAGGAGCTATTCATCGTAAAGGGTGTTACTCCTATTAATATCTAAGTTGCAACGTCTCTGACGAATACATGGTTCATGCGGCCTTGAGAAGAGGTTGAGAAAAAGTATGATTCTGACATATTTTTTCAAGGCTTGAAAGTGCTTAAAAATTGTTTGAATTTTACTCTTTGCTGATCGTTAAGTTTTAATGCTCCTTGTCAAAAAATAACGAAGGATTTGATGTTAAACAGACTGTTTGGAAAGACATCCTATAATTAAGAAAACAATCGCCATTTATCTTATAAGCGGACCACAAATTGCTGACTTGGACTCTCGATATAGGGAGAGTAGGTAATGTGTGATTAGAAAAAATTCCCGAAGAATTATGAAAATTCTTCAAGAAATGCTTGGTTTTGTTATTTCTGAGGTCACATGAACCATTTAATATCTGTGTAGCTTGCAACTGCTGTAGTTAGGGAACAGAAATGATTTAATTTTTGTTTTTTTGCTATTTCAGTATTGTACGTTGGCCTTCTAATGCCAGTTGCAACTCATCAGTACAGAAAATTAAGTTTAAAATTAATTTATAAGTCTGTAGTTTTCACTGTATTGACCAAGGCTGTACTTGCAATTTTTGCGCTTGGAATATTTTAAGTAAGTCTACCTTGCAAAGAATATTTACAATGAATTTTGATTATTCCTGAGACTAAGATTGAACAAAATGTTAGACAGTGGGAAGTTTCCTCCTTTTTGTATGCAGTTAAAAAAAGTACGAAATAAGATTATTTGTAAGAAAAAGAAGGCTGAAACTTTTTATCCTCTCCTGAAATTTTCGTCTGCCCTTGTAACAATGAAGTCAACTAGTTCATTAAGGAAAAGTAGCATACAAATGATTTTTTCAATGAACACGGTGTTAAATGAACTCTTGGAGTGCTTCAAGAGTTTTTGAAGTTAATTTTTTTATTTTGTGAAAAACCCAGTTCAATTTTGTGGTAAATACAAAAAAGTGCATGAAATGTAAATTGACGATTGTTCATGAACCAGTGAACTCATCTGATCTTAGTTGATAGTCATTGCGATGAAAGGTTGGCAGCCCAGTACATATTTCAAACCAAAGGAAGAGTATTCATTTTCTGATGAATTTAGATACTTTATAAACGTGGCCTTGTAAGTTTACTCTTTCCCAGCGCGCCACCTGAGATAGGTGTTAAAATAATATCCTGAGCTCAACTGCCAGTTTTTCTATTTAAACGATATTCTCAGTGAATATGCCTGCACAAACAAGAGCTTGAAAGAAAATAATAAAAAATGAAAAGTATTACAGTAGGATACCAACCATTCGAGGTAAGATTTTGAATGATCATTGTAACATAATCTGCTTTATTTTTGTGCTTAAAACTCAATTTACATTCCATTAATTTTTATTTATTTTCTAGATTTAAGCATTTTGTAAATTTGAAAAGATTTTATATTACTAATTTTTATGTAAACACTGATTATTTTTATTTATAATGTGCATAGACAACTTATTTTTTCTCTTGTTTCCATTGCACCATTTATTTTTGATCTATGGTTATTCTTTTTTACAATAATTGATGGTTTTACTGATGTGAGAGTCGTGGCTAGTATTCAAACATGAGTAATAATGCAGTGATAAAAACATTTTGTTTGTTAAGTTTTGGAGCCTAATGATTTCATAAATTTTGTTTTCTTGATGGATTTTTGTCGGTACTAGATCTTTGTAGTATGGATGTAAACAAGCTACGTGTTTGAAATTGAACTTTATTTATGACTCTGCCCTTTGCAGGTTTATTTCTTCTGTAAAACCATGATTGTAAATGTTTAATGTGAAGCAAGAGTCTTAGACTGAGTGCCTCCAGGCAATTAGAAAAATCCGAAGTCTTGAATAGAATCTTGAAGTAATTCCATTCTGAAGGAGAACAAAACAGTTATTCCAAAATAAGGGGAAAATGCTACCTCCTATCATAACAAACTGTTTGTAAAAGATGAGATAATTGATTCAAAGAAAAAATTTGATGTAATGAAGAGAGTTTAAGTTTGAATTGAAATTCTAAATTCGTCAAATTTTCTCTTTTGAATAACATACTTCCATCACGGTGTGTGTTTTCTCCCTCATCAATGTGTGTAATGGAACTTGTTCAAAATTTTCTTCGTCATTCAATTGTCATTTTTAATTAGCTTTCTTGTAAGCATCAGGAATAATTTTACTTTAACTGCCAGTACAAGAGATCAATGAACTGTTGGTTCTATCATAAACTACCAATGCAGTTTCTGTACTCAATTTTCTAATAGTGCTTGGTCTAAGTTTTCACATTTTTTATTTTTCTCAAGAATCATTGGAAATCTTTATTTTTATACCATGTATGCTGTACGCAATGAAAATAATCACGTTGTTTTATTTCTGTACTGGCTTTTGTTCTCTCTTTTATTTATCTACAAAACGTTTACCCCGTCAAAGGATACAAGAATGGACCCATAAATTTAGGATGTCAACAGGTCAGAATAATCAGGAATTGTGAGGGAATTTTATCAAGTCAAGGAAATTAGCCCAAAAGTCAAGCATTTTAAGAAACAAAAACTGGCAATTTGAACATTTTTAAAACTTGAAGTCCGAAAAACATCAATGCTGTGCGCTTAATCAAAAATAAGTATGGTTTAAGGCTCAATACTCTGAGTTACCCAGCGGCCCGATTATTGAAACTATGTCAGCCCGACACGACAAGACATAGCCCTATCTTAACCATGCAATATATCGCAATTCGATGTTTTATCGGGCTGGTTTAAATTTCAATAATCGGCCCGCTGTGAATGGTAAACATTGGAATGAGTTCCAATGCGGAATTTAAATTTTAGTTAATTCAGTGACTACCACAGTTTTCCCAGAAAGTGGTCACAACAAAGAGGATAGGTGCCAAATGCAGATGTAGAAAGTTATTTGAATAAGTTTGATTATTTGAGTAAGGGACAATATACTTTTAAAAAAAATCCTTCTTGAATGAGCCATAGTCCATTTTCGGTTGTACAAATATGAAGTTGGGAGAAAAAGAAAAAACAAATTCCAACGCCGAAAAAGTAAGCAAAATGGCAATTATTAGTAACAATGATGGAGAGGTGAGGGAGGAGACTTTACATCCTTTTTTTGCCAGAAAGCAATGCCAACAGGTCACTTGCAAAGGAGTAAACTTATCTGAAAGGAAATATTACCATGAAACGAATTTATCTGTATTCACAACTTATAGTTGAACTACATTTTGCAATTAGGAACTATAAATTCTAGCCCGGTTTAAAAGTATGAGTTTCATGCAGTGTTTTTTCGGATGAATCAGAATTTATAGGTCCAAATTGCAAAATGTAGTCCAGTTACAGGAGTAAAAAAGAGGTCTCATTTTCCATCATTTAAGCACATATTCAAAAAGCCTACACAGGTGCACAAATATGCAGTTGCATCGTTTTTTTCGTGCAAGAGCGATGATTTACTGAATAGAGCGTGCTTTCTTTCATGGCTAGCTGCTAGCTTTCTTGCTCATAGGGAGCTCTTTTGTGGGGGTTGGTGGGATTTGAAGCTATAACAGCTACTTTTTAAACACAGTAAATTCGCAAGTAACCTTTTTTGAACTTTTTTACAAAATCGAAGACCCCCAAAAATTAATCCTCAGTGCATGGTGTTGCACCAAAGCAACACATTTTCTAGGGGGATTCTGGGGTCTAAACCAAGGTAGATTTACACAGGTATGGAAAAGTTGAAAATTTCCCATGAGCCTCAGTACGTGTCACATGACCTCGTGACGTAGGTTAAGGGGCCCGTTTTTTAATTAAAGTACAATCAAATTAACATTCAAACGTTTGTGCGTTTAAACGCTAAAATTAATATCGCATAACCAAAATTGTGCAAAAAATCCCACAAAATTTTGACAAACGATAAACCGAACATAATAAATCAAAATAATCAAAACATCCAAAATGGCTGACGTTAAGGGGCCGCTGGAGAGCCAATCAGAGGCCAGTTGTTTAGTTCTGTCCATACCTGTGTAAATCAACCATGGGTCTAAACTCAAGATTTCAAAAAAAGAGAGAAAAACATGAGACTCCATTTTTTTCGATTTTGCAGAACACAGATTTTTTTCATCAAAATCGGTGACCAAAAATTTCATCGTACAATAAAGGGTTAAAGAAACTGAAATCTTGTTTTTCATTAAAGTGTCTTTCGGCATTCGTAAGTAAAATTAAGGAATGGTAAAATTCGAGTAGAAAATTCTCCAAAGATTTGTTTTCGGGTTTACAAAACTTAAAATTGAAAAAAAAAATTTCAATAAGTAGTAATTTTATTTAAAAGACTTTTTTTAACGTAAATTTTACCTACGGACACTTCCATTTGAAAAGAAAAATTGACTGAAAAGGGTTTCTTAAAAAATAAATTTCGACACTCTTTAGAGTTTTCACAAGAGTTGTTTTATCTGAGTTTTTATCTTAGAGTCATTGCCCTGAAAAAAAAAAAAAAAAAAAAAAAAAAAAAAATTAGTCACGCGAATCGAACGTTTGATGTTTCATACCATCCCAAATATTCGGTTTGTCAAACAGAACTTTCGGTTCGTGTAACCGAAAGTTCGGCATGTATGACCAAACTTAATTCGTCAGTTCTCTTTCCCGCACAAGTTTGATTTAACAAGCCGAAAATTCAGTTTGACGAACCGAATTAGATAGGATAATATGGAACACCGAACTTTGGTACACGACCGAACTTTTTTTTTCGTGTACTACCAGAGCATCGAGAGCATCTTCCCTCTTTCCTGAGTGTGTTGGCAACGCCCGGAATTACCCTTAAAGTTACAAGTTGGGATTGTCCAAGAACGGTAACGGTGGCTGGTGGATGGTGGAGCCTCAGGTGAATTAATTTATATGTAAATATGTGAGCGGGCGTTTAATATTTCACTCGAGCCCGGCTCATGAAAAACCTAGCAAGGAGCACGTTGTAAGCTCCCGCGATCAGGTGAATTGAATTGCTCTTTTCTCCTGTCAAAAAGGAAACGGGGGGAGAGAGAGAGGGTCGAATTTCCTCGGCGGCGCTCCGCGGAACCACGTTTTGCATTTAGAAAGGGTTCATCTGCTCCTCGCCGTGAGAATGAACAAACGGACGGAATGATAAAATTCTGTGGATACGAGACCGATTCTGCCGAAGTGGAGGTTAGTTGAAACAATCCTCCTCTAGTAAGATGTTTAGGGGGCTAGCTGCTAAAAATTTCATTCCAAATTGCGAGGGAAAATGCTGTCAGCACCTAAGCTGCCGTACCTAGGAAAATCGCCGTTTAAACATTTGAGAGTCATGTTAGTACCATTATCTTTTTTTGTGTGGATGAGTATGTAGTGCGAAGATAAATTTTTATCGTAAAATTTTAGATAGTTCTCCAAGACGAAATTGGAAAAACACGAGAAGTAAGCGGCAAATGATGATCAGTCTTGCACTTTGTAAAATAGATAAAATAACGCACAAGCCGCAAAGTAGCAATACAGAGGTGCGTTGTTTCATAATTTTGCTAGCGCAAAAAAAAAAAAAAAAAAAAAAAAAAAAAAAAAAATTCTCGTGTAAAAAATCAACTAGCAGGGCCGGATTAAGGGGGTGGCCACATGGGCCGCGGCCCATGGCGGCAAAATTAGGGGGCGGCAAATTTTGCAATTTTTTTAAATGCAGATACAAAAAAATCGGATTCAGAAAAAAATTACATACAAGAAAAGGTGACAAAATCTCTCATTTCCTAAGAGTTCATTAATTTCTAATTTTGTCGTATTTCGGTGAAAGACTGCGCACCTTTAATTAGTTGAGTTAATTAAGAGAGAAACCAAACACGTAATTTGGCCTGGAGCGGCGCGGCGCATAGAGAAATGATGACGAGGACTTGAGATGAAAAGGAGAAGCCCTCGACGCGGCGGTCGGCATGTAACACATATTAGCGCCTACGAGACTGCATGGATACTTCACGCATTGCGTCAAACACAGTACGGTCAACAGCGGTCGGCGCGGCGTGAAACGCACAGTGCCTACGAGACTACATGAATACTTCACGCATTGCGCCAAACGCAGTGTGGTCAGCGCGGCACGGCGGCGGAAGTTAAAATTATTAAACCACATTTATGTTTGTTCTTTCTTAATTTTTTAGTTCATTTCTTACAAATGAAAGGCCTTCCTCACAGAGATAGGTTTACGGAACTGAACTTTCGAGCGAAGTTCCGTGAACTTTTGCTAGTAGTGTTGACAGGGCTTACGCAAAAAATGTGTCCAACACGAGTGAACGCGTCTTAGGCACCCTTCTCCCTCCGGCATGTTCACTTGATGGTTTTTATTGATGTTTCAAAATGAATGAGAAGAGGGCGGCAAAATACAGGCGGCCCATGAGCGGCAAGTAGGTAAATCCGGCCATGCAACTAAGCGTGGACATTTTAGAGCGTTGCAGTTGAAGTAATTGGTTTCGATGGTAGCTATCAAATTATTGTTATCTGCGACATTGCGACGGTGAAACTACAAAAACGTGTGTCTCGTTTCAGATATTTCAGAATCCACGCGCCCAATTCCAACATCATGGCTCTAAATTCTCACAGAATATTTTCTTACAAGGGGAAAAAACACGTACCTAGGTTTCAAAAATATGGCGTCAAGTAGAGTACCTGTATAGCGAGAGTATGGACAGATCGCTTCATGGAGGGCTTAGGGCCCAAAAGTGCAGCCACCCTTCTAACCAACTTCTAACGCACAAAATTTCACTGCCAGTCTGCAGGTTCCAATTCTAACCAAGATGGCCAAGAATGTACATAAATGAGCGTTCTTCCGCAAAATTGAGTAAATTTATGCAAAAACTGAGTCAAACACGTGCTTAATAAACGACGGTTCGTAACAATAGTATTAGTAAATCGTTCTGGATAATTGAAATTCATAGGTTGGCTGCATTTCTGGGCCCTAACTTTATTTGCAGAAGCATCGGTGAAGGCCTGATGGACTTCCGGAGTTTCACATCTGTCCATACTCTCGCTATACAGGTACTCTAGGGTCAAGTAGATTACCTTGAAAAGACGAACTAAGATAACAAGTTTGCGACATCGCAAACCGAGATACGCGTTTTTGCAGTTTCATTGTCAATTAAAAAACAGGAATTAAGAGAGTCGTCCTCGACTCTCAACATGCCGTTGATGCGTTTCCTTGCCTTATACACGAATACAACTATTCGATGGTGAAACTACCAAACCACGTATCTCGTTTGCGGTGTCTAAAAATCTCCGCTCTCATTTTATTTTTCTGGAGGAGAACAATTCACTATTATTCCTTGAAGTTTTTACAGAATTTTCTTCGCCTTGAGAAGAAAAATCACGGAAGTTTTCAAGAATTGACGTTAAGTACTTTCCCATTTAAAAATTAAAGTATGGCAGGAAGTCTGCGACGTCGCAAACCGAGATACGTGGTTTGGTAGTTTCACCGTCGTATTACGGCTTCTTAGTAGCCGCTTTGGCCTATCCTTCAAATTGAAGGTAAATTTTATGGGCAGCCCCTCACGTTACATTTGTAGTAGAAGTTATGACAATATTCATCGGTTTTTGAACGATCCCGATGAAAACTTACCATCCAGTAAATTAAGAGAGAAGAGAATGAACAATTTTCTCCGGATGAACATTGTCTACAGGTCAGGAAATTTGATTCGCCGTGACGTCACGTCAAGTTGAGTCGGCCGCTCCCGCGCCGACCCTCCGTTACCTAAACAGAGACAAGAGACCCTCCACTGGCCTCCTAGCGACAGGTGGAAGCTTTTACTTTCGGGGTTTCAACAATTCCTTATGGACAATTATTAGGGAGCAACAGTCATCACCCTAGTTTCGGCTGTTGACTTACCTACACGGTCGATGATGAGCTTCGGATGACGTCATGAGCCAAACAACTTTCCCAAACGTCGGCCATTTTCGGCTTGTTTGCAAAACGAAACTGCCAACACGTTGTTGAACATCAACCATGTAGGTAAGTCAACAGTAGAATGCTGAAGTCCCGAAAGTAAAAGCTTCCACCATGGCCAAGATACTAGTGGAGGGTCTCTTGTCTCTGTACCTAAACGAGGGACGGGTTTCTCGTCTCATAGCCACATGAATGGACACGGAAAAACAGCCGTGTGCGCAGGAGACAGTCACCTCCGTGCTAAGGAAAAACGCCGTATGAACCTTCAGGCGTTGCCAAATTTCCACCGATTAAAGTTCAGATTTTCAGGAAAATTTAAAAATATGTCCTCTAAGAAGAGAAAAATTCCCTCGAACATTATTTTTACAATATCTACAAATTTTAAAGGAAAAATTTTAATATTTAATTTCCTTAAAAATGAATGTTTTATTGAAGGAAATTTGGCAACATCTGAATTCTCATACGAAGTTTCTCCTTAGCACGGCACAGTAGGACAGAATTGTCTTTCAACGAGCGCCTAGAAATTCGGTTATTTTCCTATGCACGGTGCACGCGCCACCCTGTCTTAGAGGTCGAGGGTATGTTTGTCGTGAATCGTCGTTTGAATGCGGTATCAACCCTCGCTTATTTTAATAAAACAGGTTTCCTGGAGAATTTTTGAATATTTTCTTTCAATTTTTCAGAGAAGTTTGTTTGCCATTTGATTTTAACTGTCTGAAACTTTTAGAGAGATATATTCAAACTTTTCTTAAAAATAATACTTCATAAGGTGACATTTGGCAACACTTGAATGTACACACGGCGTTTTGCCTCAGCATGACAGTATGTGTCCGTCACTGAATTGATAGCTTCTCAAAATGTAAGTAATAGTTCCTCCGGACACGTAGAAACATCCACAACACAGCCAGTCGGTGGATACAACTTAATTAACCTCTGTGTGAGGTTGGGTTGCGTCGCCAAATCTGAAGGCGAACTGGTAGCGGTTTCGTTTCTGAGCGTCGCGTCGCGACCAGGCGCGACACGGCGCGGCGCTCCAACCGATACTCGTTAAAAAATGGAGGTGACCGCATTTCAGTCATCATAATGAGAGGTCGTTGACGTGATTGGATGCAGGAATCGTCTTAAATTTTTTCGAAAATGATGTTATTTATGGTTGAAAATCATTATCGGAAAAGTATGTGGATCTCATTTAGCAAAAAGGAACCAGCGCGATTACAGTGTTGTCAAAATCGTGCAACTTCTTCCTTAGTTATAAATATACTTAAAATAAAAATAAAAATACGTACAGTATTAAAATGTACGCCATTATTTTCCTTTAAAATTAACAATTTTTTTGGTAGGAAGCAAAAACTGCTTGCTATTCCGGGAGATTTTTTAGATAATTATTAAGCAGCAACATTTTTACAACACTGCAATCGCGTTAGTTCCTTTTTGTCGAATGCGGTCCATTTTTAGTGTATTTTTCGAAGGACATACGCTATTTTTAATCATATTTTGTGTTGCAATATACGCCAAAACGACGGATGTTCCGGTTGGTTTTCCTTACTTTTAATGTGCAGGATCGTTGATGCCATGTTGTGCCCACCTACATCACGGTGCACACAAATCAGAAACCGCCAACACCTCCTTTTCTCCTCCTTCCTTTATTCTTAGGACGATATAATTTTCGCGTTTTCCAAAAACGAACATAGTTCCGGGCACCGCTTTTCCGGTGTGATCAGATCCGCGTTTTGACCGGTTTTGCCGTGGCGGAATGCAATTTAAGTCCAGACACCCTATTATCCCTATAGTTCAATGGTCTGGAAATGGTGAAGAGGGAGGTGGGGCGAAAGGGGAGGGGAGGGGAGCCCACGTCGTTTAAAAAACAGTGAGGGGGAGGGGCGGCGTGCATAGTGCGTTCCGTCGAAAGGCAAGAGGGAGGTGAGAGCGTAGGGTGAGTAGGGTGAGGCAGGGTGAGGCACCGAGGCAGAGAAGAGATTGAACGGTGTAGTAAGTTATTGTACGCAAATGCTGACAAGTGTCCAAAAGTCCGCACAGTGGACGCCAAGAATGTTTCGAGTGTATCCGAAATAATGTAGCACGCACTCGCTGACCAATATTTTGAGAAGAACTTTTTCTCTTTTTTCTATCCTTGTTGGGGCGATAAAATCTTCTTTTAACTGAACCCTTTTTTTCTTATTTTTTTTTCTCCCTAATCAAAATGCGAAGTCCTGTTACGTTTACGTGACTGTACGGAAGTAAACGGAACTGGACGAAACTAAACAAAATGTCGCAATAATGTTCGAAGTTAGTGGTTTTATTTTAAATTTTTGGCGAATAGTGGATCCAATACGCCTAGGAGTACATTTTCACTGTTTCCTCCCCGAAAATTCAATTTTTAAACCTTAAAATGAGTTGAAAGAATTTTAACACGAAATATTGCATTCGATCAGGTAGTCAAAGCGAACGACTTATTACCGCATTTGGATTTTTTCAGCCTTATTTTAAGGCTCACAGATTGAATTTTTGAGAGCAAAACCTCTGAGCGAGCTGCGTACTGGCCAATTTTTTCAGCTTTATTTTCGGGCTTACAAATCGAATTTTTGGGAGCAAAACCCCTGAGCAAGCAGCGTTTTGGCCAATTTTTTTTTATAATTTCTATCCCATTTGTAAGGCAGCCTCGAGACAACCTATCAGCCCCTTTTGAATGATGTAAATGTAACCTGACCTCCACCCATTTTTCAGGAATAATCGGAGATGACTTGAAAAATAGCTTAAAAAATTACGTTTTTTGTTTTGAAAAATATTCTATTTTTCTTTTTACAAGTTAACTCTCGGAAAACCGAGCTTTACCCTCCCTCTCTCTTATTCCTGGAATACAGTAAGGCACACTGAGACCAACTCCCCCCCCCCCCCCGGTGCCCCGAAGTTCTTAGTAATACTCACAATTGGACGTATTTCTGTCAAACGGAACCAAGCGCCATAGGGTGAGGAAGGTAGAGGGGGGCTTGGATTGGCGGCGGAATCGGGCGTCGGGCTCATTCCGTCCTATACTCGCAATGCTTTTCCATGGCGCTTAGTTCCGTTTGACAGAACGCGCTATCCGGCATTCTAAATTCCTCAAAAGGAACTCAAATCGGCGCTTAGTTCCGTTTGACAGAAATGCGTCCAATTAATAATATCCGTGAGCAGGACCATTGTGCGACGGGTGGAGCGTCGGCGCGTGAACCGCCGGCGCGGGCGAGGTGAGCGTCGGAATGGCGAGGGCGGGGGGAGGGGCGGTCGGCGCAGCATCCGTGGGGGTGCGTCGCGACGCCGCGCCGGGGGATGCTGGAGCCGTAGCCGGGAAAAGCGAGAAGCGGGAAGCGTGAACGGCTCAGTGTAGCCCGGAAGCCGAGAGAGACCCGCGTGGATGGGCCTTTCACGCTCGCCCGAAGCGCCGCCCCCGCCCCCGGCCCAGCCCCCTCCCCCCTCGCCCACGCTGTGCTCCCGCTCTTGTTTACTCTGTGTTCCCCGACCGAAAACCCGCTCAAATTCCCCCAACCGCCTCCCCAAGGCCTACCGCGATGAGGTCAAGTGCTCCAAAAAGCTCCTCAAAGATAGCAAGGTGAGTGCCCCTCTATCATCCCTCGATCACATGGACCGGAAACGGACCACCGGACGAGGTTAGGTATCAGTCGTCACTGTATCGACGGCCAAACTGCCGTGCAACGCAAAAACGCCGTAAACGCCATGTTACATTTTTTGGAAACAATGTATCATAGCAGAAAAATGTGTGGACCGTGCTAAGGAAGAACGCCGTATGAGCCTTCGAACTTTGTCAAGTTTCCTTCGACAAAAACCGAATTAGCAGGAAAAATTGTGAATATTTTCTTCCAAAATTTTCAGACTATTTTGTACACAATTTAATTTAAAATATCTGAAAATGTCAAGGAAAAATACGCATGAATGTCGTCAAAAATACATGCTGTATGAAGGAAAATTTGGCAACTCTCGAATGTTTATATGACGTTCTTCCTTAGCACTGCAGCGTGGGACAATGTTTTTACAGTATTCTTCCGCAAATACTGTCAAGAACTTAACCTGAAAATTTGAGGTGCATGGGTAAAACAGTTTTTATTTTAATAAAGTGTTAAGCTCCAAAAACCGCGGAAAAATCTTGATGGATTTACGGCGAACTTGCTTAGCACGGCAGCAAAGTGCGGAACCACCTATCTCTGTTGTGGTGTTTCAGTATTTCTGCTCATATTTTGTTTTTGTTTTTTGAGGAGAAACAAGTCAATTATGTGGCTTGAAATTTATGCGGAATATTCTGTCGATAGAGAAGGAAAATCAAGGAAGTCTTCAAGATGTTACGTTGACTGGTTTTCTGAAGAAAAAATAAAGTATGGCAGGAAATCTGCAACGTCGCAAGCGGGGATACGTGGTTTCGTACTTTAACCATGCATATCGATGGCCAAAGAGCGAAACCACGTAATTCCATTGTAGTGTTCCATTATTTCAGTTTCTATTTTATTTTTTCAAAGAGAAACAAGTCAACTTCATAGCCTGAAATGTATATAGAATATTCTGCTAATAGAGAGTGAAAATCCGGGAAATTTTCGAGGAAGTACGTTGAAAGCTCGTAGAAACATAAATTAAGACAGGATGTCTACGATAACATAAACGGGGATTCGTGCGGTTTCGCACATAAATATAATACATTCTACTATGAAACTGCATGAACTCCTAACTCGGTCTGCGACAATTTGCCTTCCATTGAAAAGATAGGCAAAAGCGGCTACTCAGAAGCTGCAATTGTTGTATCCCTGTGTTTTACATAGGTTACGAAACGTTAATGGAAAGTTGAGAGATGGCAAAAATTCGTAAATCGGCTTGTGATGTTGCAGATATTATGTCATAATTTATACTTTGAATGGAAAAATATTCAACGTCCTTTTTCGAGAAATTCCCTGATATTTCTTCTCTGTGGGAGGGATGTTCTGTGAAAGTGTCACGCAGTAGTATAGATTTCTTTTGATGAAGTAAAATGGAAGCTGAATTTTTGAAACACAACGAGATACCTATTCGTCTTTGCAGTTTGAAAGTCGCTATGTTTCCTCGTCGGAATTCTTGCAGAACTGAATGATAAATAGAGCATTTTCAAATTCAACCCATAGATATACGCAATAGTAGCAATTTTCTCGTTTGTAAGTGCCAAATTTCTGTGTTCTTCAAAAAACCATAAGCTTATTCAGGTCGAATCGCACATTAAATTTCTCGCAGCGCATGCTTTACGATCAAACCATTTTTTCAATGTGATGCATACATGTTCTCAGGAAAACTGCAGTTCATATGCCATGAAGAAATAAGAATATTTAAAAAAATTAATATCAAACGGTTTTGTGAGCTTTGTATGAATTGGTTTTTAATGGCCTACGTTAATTTTTCCCATAATCGGAGGGATATTCACAGAAAGTTTTGAAGCTTATTTTTCAGTTAAACACAATAATTAATGAGAACATGAGAAAAAATTAGCCAACGTTGAATGCAACTTGGTTGAAGTTAAAACCCATTTATTTTCTTGTTGACGAAATTTTGTCAATTTATTGACTTAAAACTTCTACTTAATATAGAAGTCCCGTGCAAATTTCACGAAATAAAGGAGATAAGAATCTAATCTTCATTTCTTCTGCGAAACTTGAGCGAATTTTCGAGCCTGTTGTTAATAGCAACTGTTTCACCATAAATTGGACTGCTTTTAGTAAAAATGAACTGACGCACCATTCCAATGTTACCAAGGTTGTGCAACTTTTTTGTCTGTAGTAAAGTAAGCGAAAGCAGATAATAAATGGCTTTTACCGGATAATTTTATTACTTACACTTAATTAAGATGATTTTGGTGCTCACATGATAATTGAATAGAAATAAACATAAAATAAATTGCACGTTCGATTCTATTGGTTCATTTCCAAGCAAACTCTTTCATACAGTAGGGCAAAGTTGGCATTAAAAGCTGGAAAAAGTGCACAAATAACCAAATTAATCGAAGTAAAGCTTAAGAAAAAAGGAAGAAATTGAAGAAATGAAAGTAAAAACTTACAGGCTAAGAGGGAAAGAAAAGCGGGGTGAAAAAAAAAGGAGAGACGAAACACAATTCATCCAAACACACAGAGAGCAGCGTATTTTGGAGTCTTTCAGTTCATTGCAAAATTATTGCCGAAGATACGTCACTCTAAAGAGGATTGCAAAATTTCTGGGGCTGCTTTAATTTTATGCAAATGAGGAAAAATGGAAAGCACCAAGGGAAGCACCTAAACGAGGCTTTACCGCACCCTGCGCAAGAGCTCTTTGTCTCGTTGCAACTTTCATTTGATGCTGCATTCAATTTACCCCGAGCGACACAAATGAATGAAATATGTTCCTCTTCCTTTCTTCCGTGTTTTATGGTTAATTCCAGCCGTTCGTTATGTTCAATGAGCATATTGTAATTAAAGGAAATTACGCGCAACAGACAGCTCCGGCAGGGAGGGTTTGCGGATGCCCCCACTGGCGCGTTAAGTCACGTGGCATTGTTTTGGGGTAGGAGAGGGGCCCTCCCTTAGGTACATTATTATACGTGGAGCGCTGGTCATAAATATAATCACTTCCCTCACGGTGAATGGACCCGGGCGATGCCGGATTTTTACCAGAGGCTGCGGATTTCCGATTTATTTTTCTTGTTTTAAGGTGCGATTTGACAAGTTTATTCAGGCCATCATTTTCCACCCTCTCGTGGGTTAAGTCCTTAAGCCGGTGCGCTGGGATCCCCTATAAAAATTGCTACTTTTTACGAGCCAGGCGTTTGTGTTCTTACTTTTTTTGGGCGATCTGTGAATCGTTCCTCCGCTGGGTTTTCAAATTACTTTTTTCTATTAGGCTGTACCGATATAAGTGTTTATTTTCTCCTTCTTTATTTCGTCAATAGTATTGATTTCTTTCTTTTCTTTCCTTTCGTTCTGTTTTTTGGAGATAACATTCAGCCTGAAATTATTTTGGGAAAGTTCATTTCCCTAAAATTCGCCTTGGGTCTGAGGGCCAAAATCGAAGAAAATTCGTGTTTTCTCACCCTGGTAAAAATTGGCGATAGGAGCTGCGTTTCAAAATACCATAGGAGTTCTTTTAGCCGACTAAAGAAGGCTATAGAAAATCATATAGCTGGCTGTAGAAAGCGGAGCAAATCATATAGCCGGGCTACACGAAGCTATAAAAAAGTATACAGTCGGGCTATAGTTTCTATCGCCGGGCTTTACACTTGATCACCATTGGCTATAAAAGGCTATGAGAAATTGTGTAGAAATTCGTGTGTTTTGGAAATCATCAAGTTTTTCACGGAACTACCTTAATGTTTACAAAACACACATTTTTTTTCATCAATTAAAATGAGAATAATCTATACAGAGTGTGCAAACATTTTAGAATCATGAGTTGAAAAACGCTGACTCCGCGAGATTAAATATTAGAGCCTGACACAAAGCGGAGCGGCGACGCACTGGCGCCTACAAACCTAACAGGGATACTTCACGCATTGCGCAATGCGTGAAGTATCACTGTTAGGTTTGTAGGCGCTGAAGCGCGTTTCGCGCTCTCTTCCCACCCGCCGCGCCGCAGCGTGCCACGACGTCTGAAGCAACTATTTCACACCAGAGGTATTGCACAGTATCATAAAAAATTGGGGGCGCTCCAACATATTAAGAATGACAGGCATCCTTCAAAAGTACGGAGCTTTCCTTGCAAAATATATCAAGATACTACGGCACAAAAAGAGAGCGGTAGTCCAAAAACTCACTAAGTCCTAGTATCCGTATTTAGTAACGTTTAGCATAAACTTCATCGTCTGGCTGATGCTTAGTCGCCATCGGCTATAAAAGGCTATAAGAAATTGTACCGCCGGCTTTAGAAGCTATTGGAAATCTTACAGCCGGCTTTAGGTCTATGGTATTTTGGAACACAGATTCTACTGCCAATTTTTACCAGGGCAGTGTTTCCCCGCAGATTTTGTGCTGGGCTGGGCCCAAATGTGATAGATGTTCTGGGGCAACGCAGGACGTAAATTATGTAAAGATGGTCAACTGTTACCCCACGCTTCAGTATAAAATCTGGGGAAAACCCTAAAATACACATTTTTTCCGATTTCGGGTTTCGGACAGAAAAGGCCCGCAACCTGGCCCTAAAAGCGTTAGTGTTCACAAAACCCAAATATTTTTTTAAAAAACATATATCATCAACTTCCGAGATCCTGTGATCGGCCAATTTTGACTTTTATTAATTCCCCTCCTTTGATCCAAATCCGACTGTTAAAAAAAAAAAAAAAAAAAAAAAAAAAAAACCCAAAACGATTATTTATGTATGCTAACGTAGCATAGTTATGACTGCATTGCCGAACGCTATCCAGTTGCGTGGCGTGCTGTGCGATGTATCGACTGCTATGCCATTTAAACCTATGGCAAAGGATCGATAAACAGGGTGTTTCATTATTGGCGTGGCATGCTTTGCGATATATCGATTATCTATCAATTAAACCTATGGAAAAGGATCGATAAACAGGGTGTTTGCAACGAGCATTACTTAATCGATTCTTTATTATAGCTTCAGACGAGGAAATAGGTATCGATACTAGATCGTTCACGCCTCTGACGCTACATAATTTGTAATAGGTATTGCGTTTGTTTTTTAATTTAAGCCTTATCAGGCCCCTGAGTAACCACTTCAAGTCTAAGCATCAAAGGAAGCTGCAAGCGCAATATAGACCCACAATCATGATTTACAGCGGTCAAAGACGACATCCATATTTGAGCGCCACTTTCCGCCCGGAGCGTCTGCGAATACCAAGCGCATACATGTATAAATCGAAAAGGATGTGAGTTATCGGTTCAGAGCTGCGGATCTTCTCGCGAATTTTTCCTCCCTTCTTTCTCGCGCTTCGAACCATTTTCCGGCGCACAGTGGATCGAGTCAATAAGAGAGGTCGAACATACTTTTTTTTACTAAAACTACACATTTTTATATTAATTTCGTCACATTTTAAATTTCAAGGGGTGCTCAAAGAAGAAAATTTTACGAGGAAACCAAAGGAATCACTTTTAGAACCTCAAACTTTTGTATAAACGGAGTTAAAAGCGTTTAAAGTTTCCAAATTTTGTCCCATCGACTCGACCCACTGTGCGGCGGTTCGCGCGTCCCACACTTAGCATCCAAATTGCATTCGCGCACGCTGTCTCGTCCGGATTTCTTGTTGCAGCACTCTGCCGTGTTACGGAAGAACGCCGTAAGTGCATTTCTGTATGAGCCGCGGTTAGCACGTGCTCTTATGTGTCATGAGGCTCATCCCAGACTGCACTTACGAGTTTTTTCCGTGATACGGCAGCACTGCGAGCACGTCCCCGGATGCAGAGTCTGCAATGCTCCAGTTATTTTTATGACCTTCGATGATCAGGACTCCCAGAATAATTGAGACGTGTAGGAAGGAACGGGTGTGAGCGCATTCTTATGTCGTCTGGGCTCTAGTGACATGATGGAATGTGACCCTCCACGGAAAAAAAGAGGGAAGAAAGAAAAAATCAATTCGTATAGCTGAAGAATCCTGAATGCAACTATTCGTACGTGAAGGATGTCTGTGTTGCATATTCAAAAAAATGAAGGCGCCCGATACTTCTTAGCGCTCATGGCTTGTTTAGTCAGCCAGTTTTTGCTTCCGCAAGGAAAACATTCCATAAAGCAGATAATGTTACCTACGCTTATTTTTAGTGAATTTCAAAAGCTTGATAATCGATGGCTAAATGGCGAAATCACGTAACTCCATTGCGGAGTCTCAATGTCTCTGTTCCTATTTCATTTTTTCGAAGAGAAACAAGTCAACTATACTTGAAATTTCTATGGAATATTCCGATAATGAAGAAGAAACATCAAGGAAGTTTTCTAGAAATTAAGTTGGCTAGTTTTCCAGTGAAAAGATAAAGTACGTCAGAAAATCTGCAACGTTGCAAACGGAGATGCGAGGTTTTGCACCTTGGCCATCATTAAATAGCCTCGAAAACTGACCAAAAATCTGCATGAGAAAGGGAGGAAGAAAAAACGGCAGGTAGATGACAACTTCTGAATGAAAATATTCTCGCTTGAAGGATGTCCGTGTTGCATACACAAAAAATGAAGGCGTTAATCTCAGCTTTTACGGCATCCGAAAAATCGGTTCGAAAATGACAACTTCTAAATGTAACTTTTTGTGTTCAAAGGATGTGTATTCAAAAAAGGAGGGATGAGCGCCTTCTTCCTAGCGTTCATGCACTGGAAAAAAAAGTTGAAAAAAAAACTTGGATGTAGAATCTAGACTCTTGAAAACAATGACAAGAAAAAATACTCTTAATTCAATCGGATTTATTTGCTTGAATCAAAAAGAAACTCACTTAAATTGAGGGGCTTGGTTCAATCCGATTGAATCAAAAGTATTTTTTCTTGTCAATGTCTTAAAGAGTCTGGATTCTAAATCCAAGCGAATTTTTTTCCAGTGTGGCATCTGCAACTAACCAGTTTTTGCCTCCGTAAGAAAAAAGTCGAACAAAGCAGAACGTGTTACCCATGCCGATTTTTAGTCAGTTTAAAAAACTCGATTACACCCTCGGCTACACCCCTTATTCCCTTCCTAAGTATCGGAACTTGCAGGTTGAGTGTTAAATCGTTCGATTAATCGAGATCGATAAATCCCTATCCCAACAATGCTGTCGATCGGTCGAAGGCATTTGATGACGATTAAACAATCCAGGCGCTTGTAATCCACGCGAGTTCGCTTTTGTTGTCTGCTCGATAAAGTAGTTCAGCCCGAACACTACAAAGAGCGCGATGATGAGAGCTATCAGCAGTTAGGTCAAAAGCTTAACTCTTTGAAGCATCCAACTGAAGAGCATCAAAGAGGAATAATCGCAACTCACGAGATAAAAAATAATATATCTCCCGAGTTTAACACAGAGGATCGTTCGGTGCATTTTCTTCGTGGAACGACTCCTTTAAACTCCTTCACTCTGCGCGAAAAACGACGTGCCGAACTGCATCGATCCTCACTCTACTCAAACCGGTGGATGATGGTCGATGTTTGGTGTATTAAAAGCGTTCCAATTCAGTATGACGGATTAGTAATTATCATTAGGATCGCATTTAGCAAAAAGAAACAAGCGCATTGCGCAATTATAGTGTTTTCAAAATTGTGTAACTTATTATTTTCTTTTAAAAATTCTTAATATACGTACAGTATTAAAATCTACACAATTATTTTTTTTGAAATTAACAATTTGTTGGTTAAAAGCAAAAGCTATTTGCTATTCTTTAGATATACAAACAGATTTTCTGGAAAATTTTTGAATATTTTCTTTCAATTTTTAGAGAAGTTCGTTCGCCATTTGATTTTAATTGTCTGAAACTTTTAGAGAGATATATTCAAACTTTCCTTAAAAATAATACTGCATGGGGTGACATTTGGCAGCATTTGAATGTTCACACGGCGCTTTATCATAGCATGACAGTATGTGTCCGTCACTGAATTGATAGCTTCTCAAAATGTAAGTAATAGTTCCTCCGGACACGTAGAAACATCCACAACACAGCCAATCGGTGGATACAACTTAATGAACCTCTGTGTGAGGTTGGGTTGCGTCGCCAGATCTGAAGGCGAACTGGTAGCGATTTGGTTTCTGAGCGTCGCGACACGGTGCGGCGCTCCAACCGATACTCGTTAAAAAATGGAAGTGACCGTATTTCAGTTATCATAATGTGAGGTCGTTAACGTGATTAGATGCAGAAATCGTCTTAATTTTTTTCGAAAATGGTGTTATTCATGCATGGTTGAAAATCATTATCGGAAAAGTATATTTCTGGTCCATCTGCAAAAGCACCTATCTCCATGGGGGAACCACTAACACATATCGATGGCCAAAATGCAAAATTCCGTATCTCCGTTTGAGACGCTGCTTATAAAAAATTGTACTTCCTGCCATAAATTAGTTTTTCTTTGAAAAATTAGTCAACGTTTTCTTTTTCCACGAGCGATTAGGGCATAGCCCTGTCTGTCAGGCCATCTAATGCTGAGACATTGTATTATAAATATTATAAAAACAAAAAATCGGTAAATATAAAGGACTCGTCAAATCAATAAAAACATCAATAGGTACAATTTTCAGTTATCCTCAGGAGAGGAGAGCCAGCTTTGTGCCCATCTCTTAAGTGGTCGTCCAGGATATCATTTCCCTGAGAGTCGTCCAAAGTAAAGTATTGAAAACTTCTTTGATCTTTCTTCTTTGACTTCAGAATCTACTGTGTAAATTTCAAGCCATAAAAATGGTTTGTTTTTCTCTGCAGACATAAAATAGGAGCAGAAATTATGAAACACTGTCATGGAGGTACGTGATATCGCACTTTGGCCATCGATATGTTGTTTCTGAACTAAGCCAGAAATAGAATTTCCAATTGTAAAATATATTCCAGTTTGCCTTACAGGATCATAGGATCCTGGATCCACTATACAAGTGGAGAGAAGGGTTAAGCTTAGTTAGCTCATACAAGTCCTACGTTTTGGAAGAAAATGTAATTAAATATAATAATTTTTTCGAACCAATACTTTATTTAGGCTATCACCGTTATTTTCTTAAAAATTAGGGCGAAGGAGGTCGGGCTAATCTGACGTACGTAATTCTAAAGAGGGGCTAAGAGATTGTCTTAAGGTCCAGTCACACGATCAAATTGAGCCATCAAACTGAAGCTCTAATTGGTGGGAAAAGACCTGAGGTGAGGATGCGACCAATGAGAGGCCCACCTTGATGGCTCAATTTGATCGTGTAACTGGACCTTTAAGGATGCCTTGCAGGAATAGAGAGGGTCGAAATCCAGCCAAAATATTCCCTTTCTCTGTCTAGCTGTGATCTACTGTAGCCTTAGGACGCGTCCTCTTAACATAAGAGAGAACCTCTCAGGGTATATATCAACATCAAACCCCAATACTCCTATTAAATTCAGCCTCGCTGCGGTCTGCGCTGTGAAATCCTAACTTCAACAATCAACTCTTAGCATTTACACAACCTCTGGACGTGGCGCAATAATCATCTTCCCACCGACGTAAGGACGTTACTGAACCTTAAGATACGCCCTTTCGTCCGATTTTCGTCCGTGCCTCCAAGAGCTCACGTCCTCGGGGGGTTAAGCCCTTACGTCAACGGAGCGACGAAATTCGCTCGAAGCTCATCGATGCACAGATGTTGTCGTCCCGTGGGATCCATCCCCACTTACGTTCGAGCGTATTCATGACACATAATTTTCCGGATCATACCGCCGACCAATCAGAGACACGGATTCGCGGCGTAAATCAATTTCCAAGTTTACTTACGTTTCATGACGTGAGCCGTGGCGAGAGCAAACATGATCGGGCCCTCCGGGTGAATCGAGAACGGCGGACATGGGGCCGTGCTAAGGAAAAAACGCCGTATGAGCCGTCCGATGTCGCCAAATTTCTTTTGATAAAATACTAATTAACCGGGAAAATTGCTGATATTTTTCCTCCGTCTTTTCAGACAATATTGCTCGCACTTTGATCCAAAATATCTGACAATGTCGAGGAAAAATATGCATAACTCCCTTCCAAAATAAACGTTTTATCAGAGGAAATTTGGCAACTCTCGAATGTTCATATGGCGTTTTTTGCATAGCACGGCAGACTTAAGGGAGTCCTGTGGCGTTCCTTACGGCTTTCGGGGCGCAAAAGTTGTTGCCTATACTGCCGTCCTAAGGAGTAAAGCCGTATGAGCGTCTGAATGTTGCCCAATTTTTCCCGATGCACATTTAATTTTAAGAACGCTTACGAATTTTTCTCTTTAATATTTGTAGGTGTATTATATTGGATCCAGAGATGGAGAGATGCCACCTTCCGGAGGATCTCTACCATGACAGATTCCTGTGGAGAATAGGCGTCGCAGAGCGCCCTAGCGCGCCGTAAAAGCGGCTCATTCATACACATACATTATATTGGAATAGGGGGCTTAGACGACATGTTTCATTGCCGCATAAGTGCAGTTTTTGACAAAATTTCGATGATAGTGATTTCAATTAAAACTAATTTTACAATATAATCGGAAACAAATTCACTACTAGTGTATATACACACTAATACTGTATTCTAAGTTTTAAGCATCAAAATATCATTTAAACTTTCTTTCCGCCATGAGGCTGCACGTACTTTTGAAACTTCAAAAACGTGTCACTCGGAATAGCAAAAATCGCACCTGTCCATTTTGTCTTCCAAGACTCTCGATTGCATGGTTCATATTTTTTTGAAAATTTTCAAGGAAAATTTCCGAAAGTTTACCAGAAATTTTGTATTTTATGACATGAAATTTGGCAACGCCTGATGATTTATTCTTTAGTATGGCAGTATATTTTCGTGATGAATAAGAACCACGTGTCTACACAGTTTCCATCGGAGTTACATCATTTTTGAAGCAGAAGAAGAAGAAGGAGAAGAAGGAGAAGGAGGAGAAGGAGAAGGAGAAAGAGAAGGAGAAGAAGAAGAAGAAGGAGAAGGAGAAGAAGAAGAAGAAGAAGAAGAGGAAGAAGAAGGAGAAGAAATAGAACATGAAAGAAGAGGAAGGAGAAGACGACGAAGAAGAAGAAGAAGTAGAAGAAGGAGAAGAGGGAACAGAAGAAGAATAGGAAAATGGAGGAGAAGAAGAGGACGAAGAAGAGGAAAAAGTGGAAGAATACGAAAAGGAAGAGTAGGAGGAAAAAGCAAAATAAAAGGCAGAAGAAGAAATTGAGCAACATTTGATTGCGCATACGGTGTTCTACCTTAGCATGGCAGTGCAGAAGGGACGCTTATCCCTTTAAGCGATAGGAGGGAACGAGGAAGGAACAGTCACCAAGAAACCCAAGAGGGACTCCTGAATTGTGGGTAATTTAATCACGACCTCCACGTTTTTACGCTCTCTGATGATAAGGAAAAGAAGACGTCTCCGTCCCTTTCAGGAGAGAAATTTGATTTAGGTGCGTGGGTCTGAAATTATTCAAACGCTACCCTGCTCAAACATCCCGGTCGACCCCTCGGGAAGCGAGAAACAGCGCCCGCGATGGGAATGTAATTACATGTTCATTACCATTCCGAAATTGTTTGAAGAAAACATGAAAAATGGGATGTGACGCATACGGTAATTGTAATTTGCACTGGGCTCGTGGCGTTTTATCATCTTCCACTACTCCTCTACCGGGACACCAGGAGTCAGAGAAGGGTGAGTCCTTTGGTTAACCCTGTTGTCAAACTATGATTATTATTTCAAGCATTTAAACTAGGCAAATTTCAATTCTTTCAATCGTCAATTGCTTCCCAGACGAAAGAGCGACAACATTGCAAAATTTCCGAAGCTTGGCGTGCTTTGCGATACATCTATCGATCTGACATTTAAACTTATTGAAAAGGATCGATAGACAGGGTGTTCGTAACGAATACTTTAATAATCGTATCGATTCTTTACCATGACTTCAAATGAAAAAAATGTCGATGATTCACGCCTCGCCCCTGCAAAATTTCTACAAGTGAATTGCACTTTTACTGGAAAACTATGAGGAATTTCTATCCGAGAATTTCACTGATTTTTCCTCGGATTAAACGCAATAATCAGCAAAACTTGGGGGGAAAAATCGTTCAGTACGTCGTATTCGTGTAAAAAAAAGACGAATTTTTGCCTTCAGTTTTGCAATCTTGGAGTGAAATTACGTTCCATCGTTCGAGAGGTGACTAGATGTATCATGAGATCTGCCCTGCCGATTTCTAAGAACTTTTGGCTAATGAAAGGAAATGATCCGTCGATGACCCCAAAAGTTAACTTTGTGATAGTTTCGAAATCGATACTTCCTCGATGAAAGTACAACACCCCTCGCGCTGAAGTGCAGCTTTAGCGCGTCATGTCGTTAATCTATGTGCTTAGGTACCTCGCCTAGTTGCAAGGCTTTACTTATTGGTTATACGCACAAGACAGCTAGACAACTCGATTTCAATGTTGCAAAATTTTCATTCGCGATTCGTGCTTTCACCCGGAGATTATGAAGACTTATTTACACGAAAGGTTTCACTGGCTTCCAAGACTTTATATCCACCTACCTTTCGTCCATTAAATAAATGTCCACCGCTATTTATGTCCACTAAAAGGTAAGTCTAGTCTTTATTAAGTCCACATGATTTAATGTCCAACCATGAATATGTCCAAAATTGTCCGAATTGTGGACATGTTATGTCCACATTTTTTTCCTCTCATTTAAATGACAGGAACCACCTCAAAAATAAACGCATACTAATACTAGTTAGTTATAGTTAGTATATTTTAAGACGTTCAACGTCACAGACTATTAACGTCTTTACAGAGAATTTTGAAAATGGGAGTATATGCGAAAATTTAGATTTTTAAATTAAGAGAGGTGAAGAGTTCCTTCGTTCTTAAAAACATTTCATTCATGAATCAAGTCATGAAAGAGAACAGACTCTAAGAGCAGATAAAAACATATCGACGGTGCAAGTCGGCAATCACATAACTCGTTTGCGGTGTCTGAAAATCTCCGCAACTATGTTATTTCTTTTTAGGAGAACAAATGGACATGATTCCTTGAAGTTTTTGCAGAATTTTCCTCGCACATAGAAGAAAAATCACGGCAGTTTTAAAGAATTACCGTTGAGTAGTTTTCCGTTTAAAAAATAAAGTATGACAGGAAGTCTGCGACGTCGCAAACCGAGTTATGTGGTTGCCGATTTTCACCGTCGATATGTTCATGTGTACACTGTACGGATATGATAAGATAAAAACCAAAGCGGGAGCCTAGGAAACGCTCCAATGCCAAATTAAACATTTTTCAGTAACAGATGCAGTCAAAATTGAAAGTCCTCTTTAACTAGTTATTTCGTGCGCCTTCAATCTTGTAGGATACTGTGCAACGCGTCTAACGCGAAATAGTTGCTTAAAGCGTCGCGGCGCGGCAGGCAACCAGCGTGACACGCGCACTGGCGCCTACAAACCTAACGGGATACTTCACGCGTTGCGCAATGCGGGAAGTATCCCGTTAGGTTTGTAGGCGTCTGTGCGCGTTCTGCGCTGCTAACACGCCGCTCCGCTCTGTGTTAGGCTCTAATATTACTCGCGGAGTCAGCGTTTTTCAACTCATGATTTTGAAAAGTTTGCACTCTCTGCATTGATTATTCCCTTTTAAACTGATGAAAAAGAAATATGTACTACTGGAAAATATAAGGTGTTTTTTGTAAATATAATATTCGTTCCGTGTCAAAAATGATTTCCAAAGCATTCAAATTTATTCTTTTATGTTTTGGGCTTTTACTGTGCTGCAGCGTGGTGTAAGCGCAACTAAACGCTCAAAATTGGACGTATTTGACTCAAGGAGGTCGATGTACATATAAGTTAAAAACAAAAAATTGCGTGCTCCTTAGTTTTTCTCCTCCTTTATTAATTTTTGTATAGTTTCTTTCATCATAAGTACGGCTCATTGAGATTCATATCGATGCCATTGCTTGGAAAAGGTTTTACAAATATTTACCACGTTTTGAAAATGTAAATGTTTTTAAAATGAAGTAATCAATTTCATTAAAAAAAAGAATGTACATTTAAGGCATATTTTATATAGGAAATTTCAAGGATAGAAATGAAACCAAGTATTTGGACTTTACATTTGTGGACTTAACCTAGTGGACGTTTAAGTAATGGACTTAACAATAGTGTGGGCTTTAGAACTGTGGACGAAAAAACTGTGGAAGAAAAGTCTGTGGACGTAAAACAAGTGGACATAAAGTCCGTGTACCTTTCACTGATTTTTTTACGAATTGCCGACAAAACTCTGCAGAGCTTTGGACAGAACTTGCGCTATTATTTTGGTGTAAAGGAGACGGATTGGACTGCACTTTGCAATAAGTAAATACTATTTCTGGCTCATTTTAGAAATAGCATATGTGCAATTAGTTTCCCCTATGCAGATTCGTGCTTTTTTGGATGATCCACTTAGAGTTGTTCCTTATTGTAAAATGAGGTCCAATTTCTGCGCTGAATTTTTCAGCCTGCGAATTGATTGACTTTTTCCTCTAAGAAACGACAAATCGGCAATATCTCAAAATTATCGCTTGAATTGTGCCATTCAAGAATTGCTCAACCTTTTTTTTTGCTCATCACCGGAGCGGTGGAATCATAACTAGCTTTGTAGGGGGAAATGACGCGGCAATGTTGGAGATTGGTAAATACTTTCGTTTACCGCTTTGGGTCCCCGCTCGATAGGGGTGAGCTGTGGGCAGGATGGCATGCTCGGATGTCTTGATCTAATTTGTTTGCAGACCGGGATCGGGGGGTGGGGATTGGGGGTTGGGGGCGCGTTTATATCTTGTACGTCCCTGTTGAGCTATTCAACCGGCGAGTGAGCCCCTGTTTAATCGGAAGGGTCTCCCGATAACCCTCCGCCAATTCTGTGTCATATTCCCATTTTTTAGAGACAAATCGTCGGACCACCCTCATTTGAACTTGACACTCCTAGCCCTCGATGGAATGGCGGGGGGATGCAATGCAGGCATTTATCGCGGAATGTGACTGCGGTATTGCGGTAGCGTGGACTGTTGAATCTATGCGTGTTCACTTGTAGATTTAGCAATGTTTTTTCTCTCTCTCTCCTTTCATCTATTTATTGATTTGTTTATTTTTTTGTTCTTTTCATTTTTTTCACTCTTGTCATCTCGCGAGTTTTTGGCCCGCTTACTTCGAGGGCTATACATTTCGGACCAGATTCTGTTCGTTGGAAGGTTCTTACGCATACTTCTTTTCCAATTTCAACGAAAGCATATAAATAGGTCTGTATGAAACATCAAAATAATATGTCTTATCTTATCTCGGAAAAATCACGGCAGATTTCAGAGTGATCGAATTGAAACCCGCATTAAATAAGGACTGAAAAATTTGCAATGTCACAAATTGAGGCATGAATTTTTTTTACTTCACCGTCGGTGATCAGTGTGCAATGGTGATGGAATATTAGTTTATGAAAATTGGTTTAGGATCGACAATTTGCCATAAAAGCGCTTTTGCTCGTTAAACTCATATTTCTTTTTCCTTGTTTAACGAAAGCATACAGATAGACCAGAATGAAAAATCAAAATAATTGATCCTATCTTATCTCGGAAAATTCACGGCGGATTTTAAAGTAGGCACATTGGTTTGTTCGCATCTAGTAGGCAGTGGGAAACTTGCAACGTTGCAAATTGAGGCATGCATGTTTTTTATTTCACCGTCGGTGATGGGAAAATGTGTAACATGCGCACGCGGTAGGTTGTAATTTCAGTAATCGTCATCTGCCGCCATCAAGTCGAAGCAATACCGCTGAAGGCGCTCTGCGCAACTATTCCACCACAGAAGTGTTGCACAGTATCAGGCGTAATTGAAGGCGCACTAACGTATGTAAATTGATTGGCATCGTTTGCCGTTGTGTAGAGTCCTATTGCGATTTGCGGCTCCTGTTCGATCGATTCTTGCGGTAGTTGGTGTCAATGGGTATATTTTTACGGGACACATGACTTTTAATTTTCAAAATTTGAAGATCCAAGATGGGGAATATGGCCTAAATTGCTATCTCGGATTTGTCTCCTTTGATTTTTGTGGAACTTGGTGGTAGCGGATATTTTTTTATGGGAAACATGATTTATAACTAAAATTTTTAAAAGTCAAACATCAATGATGGTGGAAGTAGCCTAAGAAGCAATTTTGGCGCCTTCGAAATTATTATCCAAATTTCCAATCGAGAAATCGAATATTTTTCTGTTTAGTTTCCAATCGATGGACACTCTTAGCTAATTTAGACCTCAATATCCCCCCAATTTGTTTTGTTACTTTTTTATTTTTCTCTCGATTTTTTGTATTTATAATCTTTAAATCTTTTCCAATTTTCAATAGATTTTCTCCGTTTTTAGTTTTTTTGTCTAATTTTCTCCCTTTTTTAAAATTTTATTTTATTTTTCTTGTTACCTATTCATTTTTCAAAAGAACAGACCTCTCTTGGAATAACACGGCGTGATTATTGAGAATCCTTGAAAAATATAAAGCTTTACTCACGGCAAAATCAAACATAAAAAATCGATCACTTTTGCCGCTTTGCAATTCGGTTCCCGATGAAAGCATTCGGGTTGATGGAATCAATTAAATCGAGAGATGATTGAGTCGAGGTAAAATGAGCTGCAGGGGAGATTAGCAAAAGATGCTTAGAAGCTCCTTTCACCCCACCCAAAGTAAACACGGTGGCTAATGGTGGCGGGTTCAACCCTTTCCCACCGCCAGGCCGCGGCCGGCACAGTGGCGCCTGGATCCCTCTAATTTTTCATTAGACTCCACCGATGCCGAGCAAACAGAGAATCCCTTCTTCCGCGTTGAGGGATGAAACCACCCGGAACCGCTACTTGGCAAAGCGTGCGCACGGCCATTGAGGGTTAATGGCCCTCTCTTGGAGGTTTTTTTGAATTCTGGTGGAATGGAAGCGCTGATTGATAGAGCGCACCGTTTGCCGTTGTTGATTGACGCTTGGGGTCGTGGAGTTTTCCCCCATTCCTGGAGATCCGTACGTAAAGTATGATTTTGGGCCCTATCGGGCGTGGATGCAAGTCTCCCTCCTACGGTTGCCAGGTTAGATGATAAAATGAGGATATTTTACGTGGGGTTCAAGGGGGAAAAGTGCTATTTTTCAGCCCTATCTAGCAACAATGATCCCTCCTCCTGTTCATTTCCTGCCTCCTGGCGTTGCTGTACACTTAATGCATCTTCCCAGCCCCTCCCCTCTTCCTGAGTTTGCATAATGATGATTTCTAGAAATACTTATCGACTTGAATTTGCTTCTCTGAAAATATAGGTGATCAAATTTAAATTTATTTAATAAATTTGAGGCCGTTTTTGTATATTTTATTATCGGCGGATATTACCAAGTCGATGCCATCCACATTATCCCACATTTCTCTCTATCGGGATATATTGATAAAACGCAGGGAATAAATTTGCTAAATAACCGGAGAGAACATAACTGGGGGTTAGGAATTACAAAAATAAACCAAGTAACTTAACTACAAATAAAGCTGATTGATGGCGTCATTAATCACGCCAAACACGAAATTAGTAAAGTCATTTGCCTCGAAGTTACACATGTATCATACATACAAATCTACCACCAGCCACGAAAACGGTGGCCAAATTCTTTACTCAACTTTGTTCGGTTCGAAGTTTTTGTGGTCCATTTTTGAGTTTGTCCGATAGGTTTGTCGTGCAATGTTTTTTGAACCAATAGTTTACATAGTCCAGTCACAAGCAATGATATAGGTGTTGAGATTTCGCCAAATAATGAAATTAAACCCTTAGATGCCCAAGCCGGGTCTAACTGGCCCGAGGATTGCTGAAAACACGTGCTCCGCAGGTTTCAAGGGGCCGGTACATCCGAAAAAAGAGTAAGACATCAAATTGGAGAAAGAAAAAAAAAATTAATATGAACACAGCCGAAGATAGGAGATACGTTTTTGGGTTTGGTTTTTTTTTAAACTTTTCTCCCTAACCAGAGCGACAGTTTATTGGCAGCCAAGAACGGGGCATCGTGAGCTCACGCCTCAGGCCATGACGCCTTCAATTTTGCAGATACAACACGGACATCCATCAAGCACGAATAGTTGTATCCCTGCGCCGTCATTAACGGGCGACCTTTCCCTTGCTCTATTTCCACTTTGTGCTGGTTCCGTCAGACTTATTTGTAGTAGTGCTTGAAGGGCTACGTTAGCAAAACAGCCGAAGATAGCGGAGATCTAATCGGGACTTTTTTTAACCTTTTCTCTCGAATCCAAGCGACACTTCACTGACGCACAGAGCGGAGCATTGTGAGTTCACGCATCGCGCCTTCAAGTTTGCAGATACAACACGGACATCCATCAAGCACGAATAGTTGTATCTCTGCGCCGTCATCGAAACGAGTCCTTTCTCTTACTCTATTCTCATGTTGTGATGGCTCCGTGTGTCTTATATTTATAGTGGTGTTTAAAAGGCTACGTGAGCAGCAAGTCAGAGTTTAACTTGGATTTATTGGCCAAACTAAGCATCGGGTAAAAATAATTGGGTGAAGTGTCTAGTTACCGTCCCAAGAGGCGTCAAGTTTAGCGTGCCGTGCAAATTTGTCGAAAATTTAAACTGAAAACTTAACGCAAAGTTGCAATGTTTCCTCCACACCGGAAACAAAGTTTGATCGTATGATTCAAATGCTCGGTGTTCTACATCAATCAAACCATTTGGTTTATCAAAGTGAAATATCGAACAAAACCATCGGATTTTTTTCCTATGCTAAATTAACCATAAAACTCTAGGGTGTTAAGTTCTTTTTTAAGGGATGTGCAGACCTACGGATGCGTCACAGGGGAGGGGAGTGGGGGTAAAAAAAATCCGGTTTTGGGCGTCACGTATTTGTAAAGGGCCCCTAATTGCTGTTTCAGTATTCCTATGACAAGGGACTTAACATGTCAAGGGGTGATCAGACCAGCCCCAGCTAGTCCGTCTGGTGGACTCGATAACCAAAGCCCACTTATTTCCGTGCTACTCATTCCACGCACAAAAGCATTATGTATGCAGCCGAAGTATCCTTTCACGCTTGCACCACACTAATAGTATCATCAGTTACACTGCCGCGCTCAGGAGGAACGCCGTATAAGCCTTCAGACGTTGCCAAATTTCTTTTGATTAAAACCGAATTTTCAAAAATAATTTTGTTATACTTTTCCTAAAATTTTCCGGACAAGTTCATCCGCATACATTATCTGAAAATTCCAAGAGACAGTATTTATAACTCTCTTCAAAAATACACATTTTATCGGAGAAAAATTGGCAACTCTCAAGTCGTTTCCTACACGAAAGAACGTAACTCCATTCCAATGTTGCCAAATCTCGCCTCACAAATTGCCTATTAATCACGAGAATTTTGGGCATTTCTGACTGAAAATTTCCCTGATTTTTCTCTAGATTCCGAGCAAAAAACAGAGATATTTTGGACACAAATTGCTTACGTGCATTTTTGTAAAATAAATTAATTGTTTGAGTCAATTTGGCAACCTTGAAATGGAGTTACGTTCCTTCGTGCGGGAGACGACGAAGTGTAATACGTCGTTTTTCTTCAGCACAGCATTACAGGAGCGGGACCTCGCTGCATTGAAGTTAGAAACGGCTCAAAGGGATTACATTTTGCAATGAGGAACTGCTATCTCGGGGTCATACATGAAAGCACCTATCTGCATAGGGGAACCAACCACCGGGTTGTTGTTTATAGAATGAGTCTCGAATAGCAGTTCCTGCGTCGGCATCATTTCCACGTCTCGCAAATCAATTAAGAGGAATTAGACAGTCTGAGCGAGGGGCGGTTCGTTATAAGTCCGCAAATTCGATTCGGGGGCCTCGGATCCGGGGGGCCCAGAATCCAGGCGAGATCCTCGTTGCAGCGCCCTCTCTCGGCGGCTCCGGGCTTAAGGGCTAACGGGGCAACATTACGCAAGTTCCCAACTTCCGATCCGCATAACTTTTTAGCCGAGCCCGTCGAGTGATGCGTCACCCCTTTGTTGCCGCTACCCTCTAGGCTCGTGGATAATGTCATCGCTCCTCTGACGTAAGGGCGTATCTCGATCTGCGGGTGAGCTTTGCATAGCATGCGATTTTATAGACAACAGGGCTCACGTGAATATGGGATTGCGTTTTCACGTCTCAGAGGGCTGACGATGTGTCTGCATCTGAAAAAAGGCCTTGAGATTCGATAGGTGATATATTGACGGCGAAACTGCAATAATGCGTGTCTCACTTACGGTGTTTCAAAATCTACGCTCGTATTTTGTTTGTTAAAAGGAGACTAAATCAAATTTATGATTTGGAATTTTTCAAAAATGCACCGAAAAAAAGTGAAGTTGATTTAACATTCTGGATGTAAAAAAAGTGTGCGAGAACTTACAAAATGCTGAATTACCTGAATTACAGTTAGTTTTATCTTGACATTGCTAACGTAACAGCTGTAGCAGTTAATGCAGCGTTTTATGAGTTCTACCACAATTTTTTTACATCCAGAATGTTAAATCAACTGCACTTTATTTCGGTGATGTTTTTCACATCGAAAATGAAAATCACCGAGGTTTTGTAAAAATGGCATTACTAGTTTCCCATGGGGAAAATAAAGTAAGGAAGTCTGCAACCGGAATACCCAACACTGCAGTTTCGCCGTCGCAATACGTATTTTTGGGACACGAGTATTTTTTAGCGCGTAGTCCGAAAATGACCGTTGTTGTTCCTTGTTCCCACGAATATTTCGGGAAATGCATATTGTAAACTCAGCATTATGGAGGAAAATCCATTTTCAAGAAAATTGATTTCCCCTCCGACAAACTTAAATTTTGAGTAAAATCTCGATTTTTTAAAGGTTTGTGGGTAAACGGAAATAGCTAACGTCATTTTAGGACACAGCGCTAAAGATCACACATAAAGATTACCAGTTAAGGTGTTTCGTCAAGCTCAGATGACGTGGTCGAACTGGCATGTGATATATCCCATCGATTGGGTTAAAAATCTCGGCAGATTTTGAATTTTTAGCAAAAAAAGGAAGATAGCCCCTGCGTATGAGCCTAAAGAATCATTCTAAACCCAAAAATCGGCACAATCCAGAGAAATGAAAGCAGAATAGCTGTTTGGAAAAAAACCTCGCATTCAGTCTATCAGCTATCGATTTCTGTATCGAAGGTGAGGTTTTTTCCCAAACACTATTCTACTCTCATTTCTCTAGATTTAGAATGATTCTTTAGCCTCATGCGCAGAGGCTATCGTCCTATTTTTTTGCTACAAATTCAACATTTGCGAGATTTTTGACCTAATCGATGCGATATATCGCATGTGAGGTCGACCACGTCACTTAAGCTTGACGAATCACCTTAAGCCCTCAGCGTTTTAAAACAAATGTTTGCGGACCTGTGAATAAGTCCGTTACAAAATTTTGCTAACTCAAAAGGTTCCTCTGGAATCTGGAATCTGGCTTGAAAATCACATTGAGCTAATCGCGGAACAGTCTGAAATTCACTCCTAACCTCACAAATATAGGTAAAATAAAATGTACCTACTCATTAAAATGATGCGGCATTGAAAATAGCCTTCATTCGAATTATGCCGCAACTTTGAACGGTACAATCTTATCTTGGATAGCTTCCCGTTAGCCCGGATGGATCCGAAACAAAGAGAAAGCTGGCGGAAAGCTCGACGTGGCTACCGCGTGTCGCGTTGCAAAAGCTCGAGGGGGTATTTCAAGTCGCTGCGCGCGAGGTGTGAGAAAACGCGGGCGCGCCGCGGGGAGGGGGCTGCTGTTGAAAGGGAGGGTTGATTGGAGCTTTAATTCAAAAGATAAAACAACCCTTGACAAGGGCACGGAATGAGACTCCTGTCGCGGCGCTGCCGCGTTGGCGCCGGCGGCGACGACGCACCCCAAATCCGCAGCGCATTTTCTGCAGTGTTACAGAAGAGAGCAGTAAGCAAAAAAATTGAATTTTATGAAAATGTACCTATTTGCGAGTGGACAATTTCCATGAACCAATCTTCCATTCTTCGTAAAACTGTCAGCAATCTTCCTTAACAATTTCTTCTTCTTCCTCTTCTTCATCATCTGTAACTTCTTTTCTTCTTCTTCTTCTTCTGCAACTTCTTTTTCTTTTCTTCTTCTTCTTCTTCTGCAACTTCTTTTTCTTTTCTTCTTCTTCTTCTTCTTCTTCTTCTTCTTCTTCTTCTTCTTCTTCCTCTTCTTCCCTGGTGAAAATTGGGGATAGAAACTGTGTTTCAAAATACCATAGGATTTCTTATATAGCCGACTGAAGAAGGCGATAGAAAATCATATAGCTGGCTGTAGAAAGTGGAAAAAATCATACGGCCGGGCTACACGACGCGATAAAAAATTATACAGCCGGGCTATAGTTCCTATCGCCGGGCTTTACACTTTATCGCCTGGCTGTTGCTTTTTCGCCATCGGCTATAAGAAATTGTGTAGAGATTCGTGTGCTTTGTAAATCCTTAAGTTTGTACGGAATCACCTTAATATTTACAAAACCCACATTATATTTTCCTTTACAATATTTTTCCTTCATTTTTTTCATCAATTAAAATAAGAATAATCCATACAGAGTGTGCAAACATTTCAAATTCATGATTTGGAAAACACTGACTCCACGAGATTAAATATTAGAGCCTAACACAAAGCGGAGCGGCGACGCGCAGGCGCCTACAAACCTAACAGGGATACTTCACGCATTGCGCAATGCGTGAAGTATCCCTGTTAGGTTTGTAGGCGCCAATGCGCGTTTCGCGCTGGCTGTCCGCCCGCCGCACCGCGCCGCAGTGTACCACGGCGCTTGAAGCAACTATTTCACACCAGAGATATTGCACAGTATCATACGAAATTGAAGGCGCTCCAACATATTAGGAATGGCAGGCGTCCTTCAAAAGTACGGAGCTTTTCTCGCAAAATAAATCAAGATACTACGGCCCAAAAAGAGAGCGGTAGTCCAAAAACTCACCAAGTCCTAGCATCCGTAATTAGTAACGTTTCGCATACACTTTATCGCCAGGCTGTTACTTAATCTTCATCAGCTATAAAAGGCTATAGAAATTATGTTGCCGGCATCTTACAGCCGGCTGTAGGTCTATGGTATTTTGGAACACAGATTCTACTGCCAATTTTTACCAGGGTTAATTGAAATAAAAATTGTAATTGGTCATCCAAAAGATTCCCAGAAATGGTTATAAACATTTACGAATTTTATCTTCAACTACAAAAAAGAGTCTAATCTATTTAATGTAGGTAGGGCAAGACGGCAGTTCGTGTCATGCCCTACATGCTTATATGGTAAGGTTTTGAACATTTAATAGCTTCAACTTCAACTAGCTTTTTTGTTGATTTTAAAGCTAGAAATTAGTAGAAAAGGGTGTCATTTTACTCTGGATAGGAGTAAGCTCAACCTTCTCGTGAAATAATTTGGATTCGCTGATATTTTGTCGAAAAACGACGGCAATGTATTTTCATTCACTACTTTCTCATAACCCTCGGATTTTTGAAGATAAGACGAATTTTACCGTTTCGGCTAGATCAGTTAGTTCATTTAAATTAGACGAGACGAATTTTAAGGGAAACTCGATTAAAAAAAAATTGGCACTTCCTGCTTTCTCCGGTGACGTGAAAGATTTTTTTCTTAAAAGTCAATGCTTTCATAAAAAGTACAGTTGTACTCGAGCGACAACACTGCTTTCGTAGTGTCAATCCACGTCATAAAATATATGTGCATTCGTTCAAAGCGAGCGCGCATTTCATTTTGATTTTTTTTTTTCGCCTATACCGTTCATCCTCGCCCGCATAAAGCCATCGTCTTATTTGAAGTTTCCATCGCGGCGTTGGGTCTAACTTTCTCTCCCTTCATTGTGCGCGGGAAGAAAGGCTTCATTCCGGAATTAAACGCTCCTTTCTGAGGTGAATGAGCACCTCGTTATGTGTCTTTTTATTCCGCTTTATCTTCCCGCGTAGACGCATCCTCTTGTGACAGTAGAAATGAGAAAAGTTTTCAGCGCTTTTTTTCTGCGGCTCGTTCATGTTCCTCCATTCATCGTTTACATTCGAATGTGCGTTCCGACCGCAAACCAAAACAGACGCGCTGATATGACAAACTCCACCGCGCCAAAAAAGGCCAAAAAGATTAATTGGATAAGAGCATGACTGCACTACCTAGGAGTCGCAGTCTAAAATCGTGCTAGTTTTCTTTTTTATGCTGCTGTAATGAAGAAAAACGCCGTAAAAACCTTCTGTATTTGCCAACTTTTCTCTACTAAAACATGATTTTTTTAAAAGAAAGTTAAACATATTTTTCTTTGAAATCTTCACTATCTTTTGATCAAATTGCGAATAGTTTTTTTTTTTTTTTTTTTTTTTTTTTTTTTTTTTTTTTTTTTTTGAGAAGTAGGAGTAAAAATATACATTAAGTATTCCTGAAATATGTGTTTTATCTAATTTAATTTAGCTCCTAAGGGCTTCTACGGTGTTATCGGTGTTACGTGCAGGCTTATCCATAGGCAGTATGGTGCTGTTCATCTTTCATTTCAGCCATCGAATCATCGTGAATATTGCACTACTTTGAACGAGTGACAAGCATTTCTAAATGATGCGATTGGATCGTCATGTAAAAAAATTATAGAAAATTACCGAGTTAGTTCGGAATCCTATGAAAAGAGAAGGAAAATATACGAGGGAAAATGCTAAATGATGCTAAAAGTTTCAAAAATATTTTTCCGTCAAAATGCGAGAAAATAAACTTCATGAATCTTAAGAAAGCAGAGGATTCTGCATGGTAATTGATGATACAAATATTTTAACTCTGGTGTGAGCGGTGAGGTATCGCGCGCAACTGAAGGCGTTTTCGACTGGTGACATTAGTTCGATGTTGCTCACAAAAACGCGTGTCTCTTAAATTGATCCTATGAGCCTGCATCCCTTTCGTCCTTTCTTTGAAGCCGAGTTAGATCCACTAAGATGCAATACATTTGAAAATTTCGAAAATTATATTTGGCGAGAAAAATAATGGTTAAAAGTATCCCGATCGGAGTGTTTCAAAAGTAGCTCCGACGTATTTTCGAGTTATTTTTTTATTTTGTCCTTACAAAAAAGACAGATTTCAAAGGTATATGAAAAAGCGTAACCAGAGAACTTTGCCCCTCATAAGAGCTTTCTCAAGAACAATATGTGTTTGTTTTTCCTCGATAAAATGAAGTAGTATCGGAAGTTTTGAAGCTTTGCAAATGACTTAATGTTTTTATTTCCCCCTTCCTCTCTCTCTCACACAGTCTCCTTCCCTCCACTCATTACAACACTATGAATGTACTACTTATAACACGTTTTCATCCATAGATCATCTTTTCAATTAACCACGTACACATTGATTACGAAACAAGAAAAACAAAATGTCTGCGTGATTCAAGTCCAGTGTCTTAAAATTTTCGCTCTTCCTTTTATTACGAACTATTTTTGAATGCATGCAATGCATAAAGAATGATAATTTTTTTTACCATAAACTAAGAATCATGCAAAAATTCACAAATTGTGCATGGTCAGTATTCCCACATGGCGCGTCGTTTACAACATTGCATGCGGACCTGGTGTTCTTTTGTTTCATTATTGAGAATTTTTCGGAGCTTAAGATATATGTATTTTCAAGTCCCAGAGGTAGAGGATCAAGCCAAACGAAATGAATATCAGAACGGCTTTATTGCCTTTAGTGAACAGGCTTTTCTGGCTGCCTAAAAACATAGGTGCCGACAGGAAATATCACCGCATAATGGCGTTGGCGACCCTCCAGGAAAAGGCCCTGAAGCGAGAACGTCTATGCGTGTTGTCAAGACAACACGCAGACTGCGTGACGCATTATCTCAGTCAGCAAATTTTATTTTTCCCGTCCCTTCTACAACTCTGGGTTCATATCGCATGATTCTCAGTTCTTTCTGATTCCGAGGAGATTTTTTGATAACGAGTGTTTCAGCGCGATAATTTCTCGCGCTCCTAAAGTAAAGCGAATTTAGCGAATTTAAAAAGTTCCTGAATGAAAGCCATATTTTGCTTCATCACATAATTCGTCGTTTTCCACTAGAAAATGTGACTGCATTTCAACATCACGGAGTTTCCAGACGAAAAAAATATTTTCTCGCGGCAACTGTGTGCGTATTGTTGAAATTGATAAACCGATCGATAAGACAGAGGAAAAATGGAGCGATCTGATTGGTTGAATAAGCGTGTGGTGCTAAATAGATATAGGGAGATTTCTCCCTTATTTAGCACGATGGGGAGCTTTGGCTAAACTAAATAAGGGCCTCTCGTGGGTTGCTGTTCGTCTATTACTTACCTCCTTTGTCCATTGCAACCACCCGCATCCATCTATAGGATCGCTTCATTTCTCCCTCGTCCTCTTTGTCTATTGCTTTGTCTATCAATTTCAATTATTAACCCTTTGCTCTGCATTTGTAACTGAAAATTTCACCGACTTTTCACAATTACCTCGCAGGAAATCAGCTAAATTTTTGACAGCGTGCTGACTGTTGAAATTGATAGACAAAGCTATAGACAAAGAATACATAAGGGATGGAGAGATCTCATGGTGAAATCAGGTGGTTGCAATGGACACAAGAACTAGGTAGTGGACCAACTCACGGCAAAACACAAGAGACCCCATAATTAGTCAATCATTTTCCCTCTGTCTCCTTTGTCTATCAAGTTTAATAATCAGCCTGCTGGCAAACTCTTGAAATACCTTTGATTATTAGCTTAGATTCCGCAACGTTGGAATAGAGTTGCGTTCCTCCGTTATAGGGAACGACGTCTCATTGTCGCTCATCTGACGTAAGGACTTATCTCAACTTCTACGCGAGCCCTGCTTCCCGAATAACTCTACACTTTCCAGAGTTCATGTGGAGATAGAGATACACCCTATCTTCAGTGAAACGACGTCAATTGCGTCGAAAAGCTGTCCGAAGCGATTTTGGAGGGCGGCTCTCACCATCTCACCGCACCTTCCATTAAAACCCTAAAACGAGGCTACTAAAAAAGCTGCAACACTTCCACCGTCAACGCTACATTTGCTCCCGACAATTGGAACCTTTCCTATTGCCACTTTGGCAATTATCAGTCTCGTTCCTTGAAAAAATGCTCAACCACTCCTGTCGTCTGGAAAGCTCGCCCAGCTCGGCGAAGCTGAACTTATGGTTACGACGTCACGTTTCGAATGTGCACGCGGCTGTCAAACGGCCCCAGCGCGACGGGGCATTTGTTTATTTAAATAAAAGTGGGAAACACGCGCTCGGGTTCCTGGAACAGGACTCGCGAACAAGGAAATATGAAGCTACGTGCAATTTGATTTTACTATGATTTCCCAGAGCTTCACGGTCGAGTTGAGAGCGGGGAGGTTATTTATTCCCCCCGTCCTTATCGTGGTTCAGCGTACGCTAAGTAAGGATTTTAATAAAATATTCGATTTTGCAAGTTCTGCTGAATAGGTATACGCTCCAAACGGGTTTGGCCCGCGATCAAGGGTATAACCATTGTTGCCGGCTGTCTTGAACTTATTGTAACGACTGGTGAGAATAACCTCCTGCTGAAGAATTGATTCCTTCATGTGTTACTTTTTGTATTTGTATATGTTCAGGCAGTAAGCGATCGCTGGCAATTTGCAAGCTCCGTACTTGTCAATTCGTCAAATTGCAATTACAATAGCATCAATATAGTAAAGGTTTCTTTAGCGAAGAAATTCAAGGCACGACCTCAGCTTGGAACGCCTTCAAATCCAGCGATACACTCCGCTTTGTCAAGGAGTTAGTTTAGTTGCTTAAACAAACCAAACCAAAACCAACGCAGATTATTGATTGCATTTAATTTGTTGATTCAACACGAATATAGATTGCAATTTGCCGGCGATTGCTAATTGCCTGCGACACATATTCCATCGATGTAACAGCTGCTGCTAATTCGCAGTCACTCGCTGACTTAAGTTGTAATTCATTGAATCTCTGAGTAGCCTAAAAATGTGGAACGTTTCATGAGAAAATAAAGAAAGAAAAGGGAAGGAAAATGAAAAAATGAAATCTGGACGGAAAAATTTCGGAGGGTTGGTTTCTGGATTGGCATCACCTAAATTTTGGGTAGATGTGAAAGTCGCAGGACTGGACACTCATGGATGCAAGTCTATTACCTGACCAAAATCTAGGTGGCACTATTCGATCTTCCTCTGTAGGCATTGACACTAAACCGTTTCCTCGTTTCCGTGTTCCGTATAAGTGTAAGGATTAATAGTAAACATCGGTGGCAAACATGAAGAAAGTGAAATATTCCACTTTCTTCTCCATCTTGTAGACTTACATATTCTTCCAATTCCTCAACGCAAATTTCGATTACTTATAATGTCATACAGTTTCCATCTTAAGTGGTTTCAGGGTTTGCAACGCCACGTATGAACCTTAGTGAAGTCTCTGCTGGCCACCCTTGTCAAGAATAAGGGCTGGCTCTCGAGAGGATTATGATTAAAAACTATGAAGAAATTAGAGACCATTTTCGATGATTGAAAACTTCAAAATTTTTTTGCATTTTCCTTCATTTTTAAATTTTTTTTATTCATTGATCTTTTTTGCCAACAATTTTCTCTGAGACGCTTACTCCTCAAAATTCGGGTCCTTCTCTATCTTAAATATCTATGATTTAAATGATCTTTCCACAGTCGTTGCACAGCACAGATTTAAAGAAGGAGGATATTGCGCTTCATTTCAAGGTTTCGAATATAGAAGCCTGGATAGTATCATCAGTATCAGTAATTCTACGGACGCGTTGAGGTTTTGATAAAAAACGCCTTAATGCAACTATTCCACCTCGACGGATGTCTGTGTTGCATAAGCTAATAATTGAAGGCGCGCTCCTCGCTGGTTTTTATACTCACAATGACGCGGTGTATAGCGCCGCGCCGATGCACCGATAGTCTCACGGCAAGTCATAATGTCTTTTTTTTCGATTATCTCACAATATTTTTGAAATTCTGCGCAAAACATCTCTCACCGACAAAAGGACAAAAAAAGGCCACTCTAAGTTGAAAATCCACTTGAAAGTCTACATATTTCATTGTGATGTTGTCCTACAACTGTATCTTACTCTCGTTGTGGAACATGAGGAAAATGCGGAAGAATCTTTTTACGAACATTTTGAATACATGCACTTATGACACTCCTTCTTCAATTATTCGCTATCACACTACCCTTTTCCTCTTTAATCCAGGGGAAGGGGGATTCTTGGTCCTTCCTTTTTCTGCTTTTCCAGGAAAGTCCGTCATGAGAAAACAGCGCCCAGGATTAGTGCACGGAAACTTTTTTCCGGTGCTAAGCTTCCTCCTTCCAACGTAATCTTCCCTCTTCTCTCTCAAATCTTAATCCTGTGCGTAACTAAAAAAGGGGAAAAAATAAAGAAACAACATAAAACTTCCTTCTCTCTCTCTCCCTTGCTCTAAACGAGGTAACATGTATCGGATAAATGACTGCATAGCTCTTGAGAGGATATTGAAAGGCAGGTGAACTTTAACAAACAGAAAAAAATAATCAAATTGCATTTGGAAACTTTTAATCTGCCTCTCGTTGATTCATCCCTGCTCAACGTTTGTTGAATTTTAAAAGCGCCCGAGAGTTGATCAAAGCTTATTCGTTAGTATCTGCGAGGACTTATTGAACTTCATACCGTTTTTAAAAGCAGGTCTGCTGACCGTTTTTATATGACTTTCATCGGCTTTAAAAGTATTCTTGGACATTGGAGGAGATATAAAATAATGGACTTAAGGTACCTGTACCTACCATAGTTGAGTCAAGGAGTCGAGGTTTCTTTTCTTTTCAATCTAGAAAGACTATTATTTAAGAGTTACCGGTAGGATTGAGGTGCTGGGCCTTCTAAGAGTGTGATTCAGTAAGGGATGCAAGTGTAAAAATGGCCCTTTCTTTGATGTTACACGTTGAAAGCTTCCTTGAACACAGATTGCTCCAAGGAAGCTTTCAACGCATAAAACCACAGAAAGGACAATTTTCACAAATCTCGTATACAATTCAGCAGCCTAGTTTTGACACCAGATCCTCGTAAAGAGGGACAATAATTTTACTACTACAAAAAAATTTGAAACTTAAGAGCAATCTCCGGAGTTTTGCTTATTTTGAAGTGGGTCCGTACCAACTTTTTTTATTAAGAGCATATAATATTTCCTTACATACTTTGTATTTCTTTGTAATGGGAAATCTTTTTCATTTCTTCCGAGAGCCTATTTCACAAGTTTTACTGTTACATCGATGGCTGAAGTGCGGAACCAGTTATCTCCGTTGGCGACGTTGCAAACTTCCGACCATACTTTATTTTTTCTTTGGAAAACTCGTCAATTTCATTTTTTAAGAGCCTCCTAGATTTTTCTTCTCTATTAGCGTAATATTTCTTGTATATTTCAAGGTATATAGTTGATTTGCTCCTCACGGAAAAAATATATTAGGAACAGAGATTTTGTTACACGGCAATGGAGATACGTGGTTTCGCACTTTAGATATCGACATTCACTTAAGATTTGTCATGATTTTCCCCTGTATGATGCTGTGTAAAAAAAAAAACCTCCTCGAACCTCCCCGAATCACGGTGAAAACCACGTTGGGCCCTCCAATAAAAAGGAGGCCCTCCAATAAACTCGAGGAACTAATATGAACACGACTCTATGAATGTGGCTGATTGGTAGACTCTGCTTCGAACGAGGCTTCGGCTGATCCTGATATCAATCACAACAGTTCACTATCACTCAAAGCTCTCATACCCACACGCATCGATTGAGCAAATTACGAAGCCGAAGAAAACTTCGGATCCAAGTTGCACACTGCCGTACTACGGAAAAACGTCGTTTCAGCATCCGGATGTTGCCAAATTCCCTCTCAGAAAATATCTATTTTTGAAATAAACCATGCATATTTTTCCTTGCAATTTTTCGATACTTTAGATAAAATTATCGACAAAATTCTCCGGAAAATCGAGAGGAAAATATTCATAAATTTTCCAGAAGACTCGTGATTTGTCAAAGGAAATGTGGCAACACCTAAAGACTCATACGTCGTTTTTACTCATCACGGCAGCCCAGGCCGCTGACGGGGGGACAAAGACGGGGCTCGAAGCGCGGGAAACAATTAGAGACTTTAAAGTTTTCCAATTGAATTGGATCCGAGTTGAAACCGCCATTGCCGATTCTAGTCGCCGCTTCGTTAGCTGGCTAAACTACCGCCTTAACTGAAATGATTATGAACGAGTTTAATCCCGTACGTGCAGGGGCTGGCTAATAAATGAAGCGAGCAGCTTCAAATCCCTCGCCGGGGACCACCGCCCCGCCACGCACTGCCAAATTGGGGCCATAAATCCCTCTTTAATTAATGGGTCTCCCGCGAACTTATCCTGAAGGGAAAAGAAGGTTCTTGAACATGATGTATAACTCCCTGACTTTGAAGGAGTGGAGTATGAGAATGCTGTAATGAGTCCGATGAATCCTTCATGATGAATCCCTCAAAACTGAGAAAAATCAAAATTCAATAACTGGAGGACACACACTGTCATTTATGATCACATAATAATATTGAAATAAGATGGAGACGAGCTTTCATTTTGAACTTTTATATAATTTAATTTATCAACATGCATTATTTTCATTTTAATTTTTGGTAAAATTAATCAAACTTAATTGCAGAGAGTAAATTATTTGTTTTTTTCTCATATACAGATTTAATTATGTTCTGCAGACGAGAAATTTTCAAGAGGCAGTTGTAAAAATATCTGTTTCGAAAATTTGAACAGAAAAGTAACAGCGTAAAATGGCTGTGTTGATGCAAACTTTTGCAAGAGCTCATTGAAGAGTTTTTTTTGTGTCAATTGTTCTTTATTTATCTTTGGTTACAATGTAAATGATTACACCGAATGTCTTATAACTAAATTACAGAGGTGGAGAAATGGTGCTGGGTCCACACCATTTCGCGGAGAAAACAAAGCCAAGAAGTTCCAAAAATTAAAATTAGAGTCAAAATTAAATTTTTGAACTCTAATGCGCACCAGTACGAAACTGAGTGAACTGATACAGTTCGGGCCACTTCTTAGTGTGTTTTTTCTTCATTAAATTACAGACTAACTTCCTATAATCTGGTAGTTCTACATGAATCTACTTCCAACATCTCCTTTTGCTAGGCCAATGGAATTGATTCTTCTTGACAAAATTAGGAGTGACGCTTCGTTTTGAGCTCATCTACTATTGCATGCTTTCTCACCTCATTGAAGAGTTGTCTTTTAAGAAAAATGACGGAAAAATCACGAGCACGTCGGAAAAGTTTGAAATTCACACCTAACTTTACGTTCTGAGTGAAAAAATGTGCTTTTAGCTCTGCTCTAGCAGAAGTTTGCAACAGGCCTGTATAAAATCGGTGAGATTCGAGGAGCAGTTTGCCCGCAATGCAAGGCTCGGACCCCAAACAGACCCCTGTCTCTGTTTCCACGTTTGACTCCCTATCTTTGAACCCGGAATGAAAACGTTCCCCCTTTAACATCATTGATGGAAAAGAGAATGGCGCGATTCGGAAATCCCCTCGTCAGCCACCGTTGTCGGAACAATAGATTTCGTTTAAAAAAAATGAAAATTATCTTGTGCAAGGAATCGTTGACAAGAGTGGTGAATATTACTGAGTTAATCGTCTATTGAAATTTTGCAGCTTGGTAAAGCAAGATAAGGAATTTTTAGTCACCCACGCCAGTTTCTGTACAATTATGACCTCACAAAATGGATCGAGTTTATATTATAAAATGTCTACACCAAGTCTCCTTAAGATTGAACAGAGGTTTTAACTTATCGACGGTGAAAGTCGGCAATCACATAACTCGTTTGCGGTGTCTGAAAATCTCCCCCTCTACGTCATTTTTTTATAGGAGAACAAATTGATATTATTTCTTGAAGTTTTTGCAGAATTTTCTTCGCATTGAGAAGAAAAATCATGACAGTTTTAAAGAATTGCCGTGGAGTAGTTTTCCATTTAAAAAATAAAGTATGACAGGAAGTATGCGACGTCGCAAACCGAGTTATGTGATTGCCGACTTTCACCGTCGTTATATTTCTCCATAATACTCAATGTCAGAAGTAAAATTCAGCGTTCAATCTATTTAAGCAGTGAACAATATCAGGTAGATTGAGTGCGCAATATCTGTCTAAAATTGTGCTGGTTTTTCGTATAATTAGGAGGAAAATTTGTGAAATTTTCAGTTAGAAATGCTCAGTAGTTTCCCGGTATAGTACGATTTCTGAGAGGAAATTTTGTAACGTTCAAATGTAGTTACGTTCCTTCATGGAAAACGACGGAAAGGAGCGAAAATGAGGTGACATACCTCCATTTTCTTTCAGTGCAGCATCTCCACAGCCGTTTTATCTTGGTCATGTCACGTGCGTCGTGCATGTCGCTGAGAGCGCAAAAAAAAAATCAAAACGCCTTCAAGTGTCCACGTATGCAACATAGACAACGTAAGAGCAGTAATAGTTGCATCGGCGTTGTCATCGACTCGACGACGACTATCGAGAGTCCATTGGTTCGACACTGACTAAAAGTGCCTCTATGCAAGTCAGTCATGTGTAGATGCACCTATCATTATCTTCTTCTCGTTATTCTCTTTTATTCAAGGTCGATGGCATGACAAATTGAAAGATAACTTTGTTGTTCTATTGATAGAAAATCTAAACTGACCGTAACTTCGAAATGTATGCGTAAGTAAACGCCTGCAGTAGTTTTTGACAGTTCTTGATGATACGATATAATTACATTCAGAATACACATGAAGAAAACTTTGCCTGCATATATTTTTCTGGCACATTCTTGTAATATTTACAAGAAAACCATGCAATCCTCACTGAATTTGTGTGCGTTTTTTGTTACCTAAGAAAATTCCCAGTTTCAAGATGTTTGAATCAAGTCTGAGTGAATTTTGTAATTTCAAAGCAGAGTTACGTTTCCTTACCTGCAAAATGACAATTTTCAGTAAAAATTTTCTTTGAAAAAGACGAAAAAAAAAGGGAAAAAATCACGAAATAAGGGGCCTTCATAAAGTATAAAATCTGGCTCAGATTTCATACAAATTTAAAACTCATACATACACGTGGTCTCGAAAAATGCAAGCAATATAAACTCAGTAGAGTGAATCTAAGTAGAGCCGACGACTCGGCTGGCAAAGCTTTCCCTCTTTCGCAAAACTTCCTCACCGTAATAGGGAAATTCCTCGGACAAACTCAATTTTTTATACTCAGCCCCCTCTGTTTTCCTGCAACTTTGCGTTGGGAAAGTTTTACGAGATCCGTATTAATTTTCATTCAAAACTAACCAGGATCCATGCCATAGGTGCTCTGCCGTGTTGAGGAAGAACGCCGTATGAACATTCGAAGTTGCCGCATTTCCCCGGGTAAAACATGTATTTTCTTTAAGAAAAGTTATGCATATTTTTCCCTGAAATTTGCAGAACCTTTAGAGCAAACTACAAACAAAATTATCTGAGAAATTTGGCGGAAAATATTCACAAACTTTCCTGAAAATTAGTGATTTTCGAAAGGAAATTTGGCAACGCCTGAAGGCTCATACGACGTTTTTCCTGAGCATGGCAGCATAGATGCTGGTCTTCAAGGGGCCTCCGCTATCTTTGCCGCGATGCTTTGAAATCCCTCGGAGCAGTTAGTTGAAACGATAAGTTACCCACTCTGTAAGAGCGGACATGAATCGCATTTCAGCCGGTAATTATGCTCATTTTCAAAAGGCACAGCGAACTACGCGGGTCCAACTTTTAATTGCTGCGTTAATTGCGACTTTTTTCCTGTGTAGCTTCGGCTCGATGAAGTGCCCGAGGCTTCGTCCGTTTATTAAAATTTCAGCGATCACGCATCTTAGAGAATCTTAACGCTCTGTAGAGGTCTCATCATTAAAATGTCCCTTCGCTTAGACTGACACTTGATTTAAGATGTTCCGCTGATGAACCTTCAGACTGAGTGCCATTAATAGTGTTTGAAGCTGTGTTTCAAGATGTACTCGATGCTGTTGCCAATTTTGAGCCTGAAAGATCTTATGATTTCGATTGGTAAATATTTATATGTATAGCGGCCTTTTAAAATTTTTTTTTTATCACATTTTGTTTTTTCACGATAGAGTCTCTCAATCTCATCACTTGCTTCCGAGGAAAATTTTTTTATGTTTTGTGATGTAAATACCGACGGTGAAAACTAAGCAAATCATTCTCATTATGATGCCTTAGGAAGGTAGAAATAGAAATTTCATAGTTTAGAAATCCATCTCTACCTGTGTACATTTTTTTCTCAAACAAAATCGAATAGATTACATTTTGCAGGAAGGAACCACAAGGTTGTATACTTATAGTGATAGTACTTATAGTAGAAAAAAAAACATACATAATTTATAGACTCTGATTATAATTTTTAGAACTTCTTGGCTTTGATTTCCCCGCGAAATGGTGCGTGGACCCAGCACCATTTCTCCACCTTTGTACATGAAGTATTCGGGCCACTTCTTCGTGGTTTTTTCCCCTCTTCTTCTTCTTCTCACCGATAATGATGTCTACTCATGAATAAAATCAAACTTTAAATATTGCCCCCGAGAAAATAAATAAATTAATAATCTAAACAATACAAGGAAATCGACAATTTTGCATTGCTGCGCCAAATTTTTGACAACAATGCAGAGTCCTCTCCCACTTCAATTCGCAGGGATTCCATTCGACGCTCAAAATTTAACACCGATAATGAGTATTTGTTCAGCAACATTCCCGTTTGAATCCCCCTTAAACCGTCTAGCAATCGATGTCAAACTTCTGCCTCTTCTTAATTGCAATGAGGCACTTTTGTTAATTGATTTCTCGAGTTTAACATTGAATTTCGACTGTTGCAGGTCTTACTATATCCAGAAGAGGGTTGGGCTCGAAGCGCAGCCTCATCTTACTGGATGCTTCGTCCGTCCTGGTGGAAACCTAGTTCCTGTAAAGTTGTTGAAGTGGCCGGCACGAGGAGGTAATGTTTTTAATTACTTTGCTAATGTTAGTTGGACTGCATTTTGCAATCAGGAACTATAAATTCCGTCCCGGTTTAAAAATAACGTATGTGCCATTAGTTTCCCTATGCACATAAGTATTTTATCAGATGCGGCAGAATGTATAGTTCCAAATTTCAAAATGCTAGTCCAGTTCAATTAAAAACTTTGTAAGGGGACGAAGCCTCTCGTTGCAAAACCGTGGATCACATATTATTAATTATTTGATGGATGGAGAATGATTGGATAGAGCTCATAGAAAAAATGAATAAAATGATTAAACGTTAAAATTAAAATAATTTTCTTCTACTTGAAGAACATACTTTTGAGGTAGAGAAATTGAGGGGCTTGGAAGACAAACCGCATTAGTGTAGTTTTTAAAAAAATTGATGTATTAATGATTTCGACTGAAACTAGTCTTAAAATTTACTCTGTGAAAAATTCGCTTCCGAATTCCAATTTTTAAATATCAAAAAGTCGGTTTGAACTTTCTTTCCGCCATAAGGATCTATGTCATTTCGAAACTTTAAACATTTATTTCTCGAAATAGTGGAAACTGCACTTACGCGCCTTGTCCTCCCAGCCCCTCAATTTATCTCGTGATCCATAAAAGGGACCTTATCTACTTGGAGAGAATCTTTCTCAACTTTTTGCAAATGTGCGAAGCAAGAAAATTGGGGCATTTTGGCACAAATTTTACCATGAAATCTTAAAAATTGAAGGAGGCATTAGTCCTGAAATTCTGAAACGAAAATCCTTCCGTTGTGGAAAAACGTGGTTTAAATTTTTGCAAAAAGTCAAGGAAAACTTTCTCCCCAAAGATAAGGTCCCCTCTCACAGATCTGGTGACTCTTTTACTCAAATAAAATTTCTTCTTATTATAAAAGATAACATTTTGAGAATGAGGAATTTTTTGTATTATTTTACAGGATTGCACCCTTTTTCTCTTCTTTTTCTTCTTTAATGAAAAGTGATTAGATTAAGAGCATTACGGTTTCAATTGTGTATTTTTTTGTACCTACGTGTAATGTAAATAACATTTAATGTACACACGCGTAATCTGTATATTTGCGTCACATTACTGTACTACGTATCGTCTGGAGCTGGTTTTGTTTTATTTTATCCGTGAATTTCACCTGCTCTCAAGTTCTCTTTTTTAAGGGCCGTAAAAAAAAAAGAAAAAGAAAAAAAGAAAAACGAAGCAGGATGTGTCTCCCCAACGTACACGCGACGAAAATAATGATGGCACTATCAAAGTTTTCGTCATTACCGCGACTGTTATTTTAAAATGTAGTGCCTGCGAAAAACAAGAAGTCGACGAAAAAAATAATGGGATGGAATGACTCACGGTTAAACATGCAGAAGACTCGGCGGAAAGCACAGCTTCAGACTTCAACTTTTGAATATGTGCACAAGTTTTCCCATTCTCACGAATTCTCCAAACGCGGTGTCGAGCCTCAGACACAGCGTTGGATTGATCGAATCTCCCTTCCATGAACTTTGATGTTACAGTATATTCCCTAGATCTTGAATCTTTTCTTTCGAAAAATAAATCTTTTCATGGGAAAATAAAATCTTGATAACCGAAAAAAAAAAAAAAAATCCGTCCATTCGAAAATAAGAACTTTTCTATTAAAAACAAGTTTTTATTTCCGAATGAAAAGTTCTTCTTTTCGGATGAAAAGATTTTTCCTTGGGACCGTCCTGCCCTCGTGGTGTGCTAGTGCTAATATAATCATTTCATTTGAAAAAAATCTTTTCATGGGAAAATAAAATTCTTTCATCCGAAAAAAAATGTTTTCATTCGAAAATAAAAACTTTTTTATTGAAAATAAAATTTGAAAAATTTTGAAAAGAAATTTTCAAATGAAAATATTCGGCTCGGTCAATTGTAGCTCATTTGGTAACTTCAACTTATGGACATGTTTTCGGTGTTGAGACAGTGGTGTATGTGCTTTGAGTTGATAATAGGACCAGGGCCGGATTCACCTACTTGCCGCCCATGGGCCGCCTATATTTTGCCGCCCCCTTCTCATTCGTTTTGAAACTCGATAAAAACCATCAAATGAACGTGCCACGTGAACGTGAACGTAGGAGGGGTGCATAAGACGCATTCACTCGTGTTGAACACATTTTTTTGGGAAAGCCCTGTCAACACTACTTGCAAAAGTTCTTAACTTTGCGCGAAAGTTAAGTTCCGTAAACCTATCTCTGTGTGGACAACGCCTTCCATTCATAAGAAATGAACGAAAAAATTATGAAAGAATAAACATAAATGTGGATCAATGATTTTAACTTCCGCCGCCGCGCCGCGTAGACCGCACCGGACGGACCGTTGGACGCAATGCGTGAAGTATTCACGCTTTCTTGTAGGCGCTATCCGTTGCACGCTGACCGCAATGACCGCACTGTGTTGGACGCAATGCGTGAAGTATTCGTGCTATCTTGTAGGCGCTAATATATGTTACATGCCGATCGCCGCGCCGAGGGCTTCTCCTTTTCATCTCAAGTCCTCGTTATCATTTCTCTCTAAGTCGCGCCGTTCTAAGTGCGTGTTCGGTTTCTCTCGTAACTCGGCTTATTGAGGGTGCCGTATCTTGTATCACTAAGAGACGACAAAATTAGAAATTACTATACTCTCAGGAAATGAGAGATTTTGTCGCCTTTTCTCGCTAGTAATTTTATTTTTATGAATCCGATTTTTTTTTATACCGACACTTAAAAAATTGCAAATTTTTGCCGTCCCTTAGATTTGCCGCCATGGACCGCGGCCCATGTAGCCACCCCCTTAATCCGGCCCTGAATAGGACAGGACTTCGATTAGTAGAAATAGAATTAGCACGAGGATCATAAAACGGTTCTGCCTTTAGAACTGAGCCCCTATTGAAAACTCAAAGTATTCAAGACATTACGTTGATTAATTGAACTGCAAATTTACAACAATTCTACAATTTCTGGCTCATCCGTAGAAACACTCATGTGCTGCAATTGTGCATATGGAAACTAATGGTACATCCGTTGTGTCTTAACCGAGCCAGAAATTGTAGTTCCTATTTTCAAAATGTAGTCCATTTTTTAAAAAAAATATGACATGAAGAAGCGTGTAAACACCATTGAAAAGGTTACTAGAACCTATAAATCTTATTTAAGACTTATCTGAATTTTAGTCTTAGTTAATTAATTTACTCAAATTATTAAACTTGACTTGATTTATCTTTCTATTTAATTTTGTATTTAGTTTGCAACGTCGGAAACGGAGATACGTCGATACATCGCACTTTGGTTGTATCGATTTGAAAAACGTGTAAATCATGAAGTAACGGATTTGAAAAATTCATCATTCAGAAGCGTCTGCGACCAATAAAGCACAAAGAATATCGACGGTGAAACTACCAAAGTACGTATCTCGGTTTGCGACGTCGCAGACTTCCTGTCATACTTTATTTTTTAAATGGAAAACTACTTAACGTCTAGTCTTGAAAATTTCTGTAATTTTTCCTCTTCGTGCGGAGAAAATTATGTGAAAATTTCAAGGAATGATATTGATTTGGTCTACTTCAAAAAAATAAAATGTGAGCGTAGATTTTTAAACACAGCAAACGAGATACGTGGTTTGGTAGTTTCACCGTCGATATATTGTTGAGCAACAGCAAACGGAAGATGCAATGGAATATAGAGAGCGGGAGCATCCTCTGAGCGCCGCGTGGAGGTCGAGGTTTCCAAGTCCCAGCCTCTTCGTCTAAACGATGCGTTAATATCCAAGAATCCCCCTCTATTGTTTAAGCAAAGGGCACATCTGTTCCCCATTCCGGGGAGTGGACTTAATAGCGGGGGACGCAAACGTCCTTCGCGTGCGCCGGCGACGCGTTTTTGGGCGGAAAATTGAATCTTGATTCAAGGATAACGCGGCTCCAAGCTCGAATTTTCCGCCAATTTACTTGTTTGCGGAGCCACCGGGCTCCACAATTTAATAATTAGGCCCTTGTGTGGAGACGATAATGACGGTGCTCCTGGAAGTCACCATTAAATCATGAAACATTTAATTTAAGCTTAATGAATTTAGCGCTGGGCTTAATTAAGACTCATGCTTTAATTAATACCTGCGGCTCGGAGTGCCTGCTATCCTAGGACGCCATTGCATCGCATCTCGCATCGCAACGCCAGTACCCTTCCCAGAGCCGTGCATTTTATGTAACCGCCTCTTCTTCTTAGTAAAGCATCCTCTTTTCAGAGCCCTTAGGACTGAGTTTCATCGAATTTCAGCAATGGAAAGCAAAACTCTCGAGGTCAATATTCACAGTGGGGAAAAAAACTGCTACGACCACCACTTGCTTCCATCAATAGAATCGTTCCGTTTCCCCGTTGCCTTTTTGTCTGTAGCCGTATCTATCGCTTTGCCTCATGTTTTGTCTATCGCATTGCCTATTGTTTTGTCTATTGTTTTGTCTATCGTTTTGTCTATTGTTTGGTCTATTGTTTAGTCCATCGCTTTGTTTATTGCTTCGTCCATAGCTATGTTTATCAATTTTAATAATGAGCTATCTTTCTATCAACATTTTTGTTTAAAAATCGGAGAATCGCATTGCGCGTGTTGTTACTAAAATAAAATGAGGAATAAATGGACTGCATTTTGCAATTTGGACCTATAAATTCCGGCCCGGTTTAGAAACAACGTATGTGCCATTAGTTTCCCTGTATGCACATACGTGTTTTTCCAGAAGAGCCAGAATTTATAGTTCCAAATTGCAAGATGCAGTCCAAATATCGACGGTGAAACTATCAGACCACGTATCTCGGTTTGCGACGTTGTAGACTTCCTTTCATGCTTTATTTTTTAAATGGAAAACTACACAACGCCAATTCTCAAAAGTTCCCATGTTTTTCCTCTCTATGGGCAGAAATCTCTATGAACATTTCAAGAAATAATATAGATTTGTTTACCCTCAAAAAAATACAATGGGAGCGGAGATTTTTAAACATCGCAAACGAGATACACGGTCTGGTAGTTTCACCGTCGATATGTACCAGAATACGCATTTTAAAATTCAGTCCGAACGGTGCACTCGTTTTTCTTTTCTTTATATTTCAATTTTTGATAGTTTTTCATTGATCCTCCCCGGTAGTTTTGATCATTGTTTTACGAATCCATTATGACACATTTTTATCTTGATAGTGTTTGATGTGTCTTGAAAAATTGTTCTTGCTGAAGATGGCATCTTGCCGAAATCCATCCAAAAAAATAAACAGTTAATTTTTCCAAAAAATTGAAATTGCTGCATGATTTACCAATTTTGTTGAAAAAAAAAAAGTGACTGCAACGTTTCAATGTAGATTTAACAACAAAAAAATGCTACTTCAACACGCCAGTGGTTAAATTACCTTCCCATTATTGTAGAATGTACATTTGAAACATTGCAGTCACTTTTTTTTACAACTGAATTGTTAAATTAGCAATCCACTTTTTTCCGTGATGCATCTTTTAAATTGCGTGCTCTGGTAAACATTTTATTCCTTTATTTGGACTACATTTTGCAATTTGGAACTATAAAGTCTAGCCCGGTTTAAGAAAAACGTATGTGTCATTGGTTTCCCCATGCACGTAGATGATTTTCCAGAAGAGCCACAATTACACTGCATTTTGCAATTTGGAACTATAAAGTCTAGCCCGGTTTAAGAACAACGTATGTGTCATTAGTTTCCCTATGCACGTAGATGATTTTCCAGAAGAGCCACAATTACACTGCATTTTGCAATTTGGAACTTAAATTCTGGCTCTTCTAGAAAAACACTTACGTGCATAGGGAAACTAATGGCACATACGTTGTTTTTAAACCGGGCTAGAATTTATAGTTCAAAATTGGAAAATGTAGTCCAATTTATAGATCCAAATTGCAAAATGCAGTCCATTTTATTTTTGTTAAAAGAACCGGAGGATTCGGTTCGAAATGCGGTGATTTCGCGGTCGATTCGACAAGACGGACCGGGACCTTTGAACCGCAAGAGCCGAGGGACCGAGCGAGACGAGGACCGCAAAAGATGCGAGCGAGGCGCGGAGCAGAGCCCGGCTCGGGCGAGCCTTTAATTTTCAAATTCCCCACACCCCGCAAATCGGGCTCCGTGATTGGCAGGCCGGGCCGGGGGAACCAACCGCGGCTCCGCGCTTTTCCCGCCAATGATAAATAGCCGTCCGAGCCGTGAAATTGTTATCGAGCCGCCCGCGTTTTGATTCCCTCTTGCTCCTCGCGCCAATCAAAAGGTGACCCCTCGTCGAACCTGTTATCAATATGAATAGGTGCCCGCCATGTTGCCGGATTCCGGGTGGAATTTCGATTTTTAATGCGAGCTTTCACGATGGTGATGAAAGTTGAGTTATACTACACTAAAAAAAAAAAAAAATACATTGGATTTAGATTCCAGACTCTTGAAAACATTGACAAGAAAAAGGACTCTTGATTCAATCAGATTTAAGCTTAAATCAAAAGGAAATCCGCTCAAATTAAGAGGCTTGGTTCTTGATTTAAGCTTAAATCTGATTGAATCAAGAGTATTTTTTCTTATCGATGGTTTTAAGAGTCTGGACTCCAGATTCAATGTGTTTTTTTTCTAGTGTATTGAAAAAGAAGATCGGGCTTGCGCAGGAACATTCGGTCAAAAAATTAAAGTTTAACTCACTTGCTCGCGGATATTCTTTCATCAGACGCGTTTCAGTCGCGCTAAGCGACCATCTTCAACGACCTCTGAAGTCCTGAAGTTTTGCTGACGGAGGTTGCTCGGCACGAGCGAAACGCGCCCGATAAAAGAAAATCCACGTGGAATTTTTTGAAGCTACCGCCACACTGTACTGAAAAGGAATTTCGAAAAATTAACAACTCCTCCGTCAGTTATTAATTGCCCATCGTTTCCGGTAGTTAAACATTAATCTGTTAAAGAAGGTTTTTTTTTTTTTTTTTTTTTTTTTTTTTTTTTATTGGGTCTCATCTTATTTATGCTAGCTTTCAGTAAGGATGTTTTTCGATATTACCCATCAGTCCGACAGGCATACATTACTGAAGCAACTGTCGTAGAGGCTTATCGATGGAACTGTTGACGGTTGCCTTTCAAAGATCGTTAGCTCGACGATCTTCAATAATAATCGATGTCTTCGAGACACATCATAGATCAGATCTTGAAATCTTCAAGGAATTTCGTGCAGAAATGGCAGATAAATTCAAGAATTGGTGCCAATTGAAGAACCCCAGTTTGTGTATAGGACAGGTGCTTGAGATGGATAGATTGCAGTTCTTCGATCCTCAAAAAGAAAATATTTTTTTTTGTTGGCCTTGCAAATGCACAAGAAGAATCAATCGAGAAGTTAAGTTATGAACTTCCCGTTTTTCAGCGCCGATTGTTGTTTCTCGTTATTATTTATCGTACAGCGCTCATGTCGGAAATGAAAACACATAACACTGATTGAGCACAAGAGTACGATATCACCAAACATTTTCCGGATCGGTTATAAAACCACCTTTTTTTTCTCGGAAACCGTGAATTTTGGCAGCGAGTCCGGAAACGGCCGTCTGAATCGGAAACGAACGAAGTGACGTCATGAATAACGGATGAGGGTGTGTGAACTCTTCTCAGGCCTCTCGTGGCTCCGTTTTGTGACGTGACTATCAACCCAGGTCTTTGACGCCCCCCCCCCCCCCCCCCCAATGCCTTTTCCCTCTTTTTACCTTTAATCCGAGGAATTAGCCGAACGATTCAGACTATGATTACCGGCGTGAACACCAAAGTTTAGCGAAAAAAAGTAGAGAAAAAGAGGCAAAATGTGAGGCAGTTTAGTAGGTAAGAAAGCACGTACCTCGGTAGTTAGATTCGCCCTTGCAAGGGTGGTGTAACTGTTGTGATGGTGGTTGGCGTGAATTTTCAAATATATTAAAAAATCAAAGGATTTTTTCCTTCAGGGCCAGTAATTTGGAGTGAGCTTTTAAGAAAAGAAGAAAGCTCAACCACTTTCGGATGCAATATAATTTAGAGACCTCGCGAGAAAAAAAGTTCGGTCACATGAACCGAATAGGGTGTTCAATATTGACCGTATTTTTCGGTTCATGTGACCGCTTCCTCGGTTCATGCAACCGAGCATTCAAGCCGAACAGAGTTAACGAAAAAGCTTGATGGCATGAGCCGAGGATACGGTTCCCAGAACCGGTAAAGCGGCCCCACGAACCGAACAGTACGGCCGATATTGAACACCGTGCATTCGGTTCATATGACCGAAGTTTTTTTCTTAGTGAATCCTATTTTGCAAAAATTCGCCTGGTACATTGATAAAAATACTTGTGTTCTTATGTTACTTTCGGTTAATATAGGAGGTGAAACAAGCTGAACATATCGTGCTTTTGAGTAAACGGCTTTTTTGTAGAATTCAACATTAGTCATTAGTCAAACGATGATCTTGTTTTTGATCACAAAGACCTGCATTGACTATGGGTTTTCTTTTGAGCGAGGATTTTGAATTTTCTGATTCTAATGTAAACTATAAACTTTAGTTTCGTATTATCAGTTGATTTAAAGATTTTTCATCGCGTTTCATGTGCTTTGAGTGCAATTTTGCCGATGGAACGTATCTCGTAGTTTTTTCCTCGCCCTGTCGAGTAGCCTATTATTGTTGACCTGTGTTATAAGGTCTCTTTCTATATCAACGACGTCTTTGTCTCCAGAAATTAAAAATGTAAATCTGAAAATCCCTCCCATCATGTCGCAGACCATTCGGAACGATGGAAGTGCCTCGGCAAAGTTATTCGCGCAAAGATGATTGAAGCTTAACTTTAATTCCAGCTTGTTTTCGTTTTATTTTCCGCCGAGGCGTGCATTTATTTTCTCTTCCTCATCGATTTTCCCGGCGGACGATTCGCGTCTTCAAAGACAGCGGAGGAGAGATTCCCACGATTGGAGAACAACTTCGCCGAGAGGAAAAGAATTTTAAGAGCGCACTAAATGCATTTTATGAAACGCAAGAATTCCAATCTCGATTAGATCCTGTCGGGATTGAGTGCTGCTGTCGTGCTTTCCCCACTGTCACCTTTAAAATTAAACCCTTCTTTCTCTGAGCGAGCAGAGAAATGAATGGTTCTTGAAAAACCTTGAAAAAAAAGTGATTGAATTCTTTGAATCCATGTATGATTGAAAATCTTGTCCAATGATGTTCAGTGGTGGTGAATATGTACGTAATTTAGAAGAATTTTTAATAGATATTGGAATCAGTTGTTTTCAAAAGGGAACAGGTCCATCTCTTAACGAGCCTTCGTCAGCATGTCCTTTTATGCGACTCAAGGCTCATGCAAAAATGGACTTGTTCCCTTTTGAAAACAACCGATTCCAATATCTATTAAAAAATTCTTCTAGATTACGCACATATTCACCACCAAAAGGTTGTTTTCAAAAGGGAAAAAATCCATCTTTGCATGAGCCTTGAGTCGCATAAAAGGACATGCTAACGAAGGCTCATCAAGAGATGGACCTGTTCCCTTTTGAAAACAACTGATTTAATTTGAAGAATGAGCCAACATGTTTTTTAAATCTTCGGGGACGCATTTGTTTTTAAGTTGATTGAGATTGCAATCTCAATCAATCTCATTGTAAATTTCACCAATGGTGACCACCATGATCACCATGGTGATTTCATAAGAAATTTACAATGTTCGTAAACGTCAATATTTTTAAACATGTTTCCGTAATTTGATTGTTTCAGGTTTAAAACAAATGCCAAAATGGTAGACTCAGGAACTGGCCATGTGTTCATTGTTGGGTCTTTCAAAAAAACTCCGGAACCTGATTTTAAGGTGAGTTTAAGACCAGATTAATCACAATTTCCAGCCCTAAAATCTTAGTCTACGTTGAAGATTCTTTTACTAATGCATGGTCTTGATATTTTGTTTTACATTGAACTCAAAGAAGAAGAAAACTACAAGGATTTTTTTCTGTTTCACCAAATGTGACTTGGGCTCTTTCTCTAACCTCGGTCCGGGCACATAGACAAGATAGTTTAAAGACCTTGTACTGCTGCCTTATTCCCTATAGTGCCGAAGTTCTGGTTTTATGATTTTTGAATATTGAAAATTTGATTGAGAATTCGACTTTGTCGTCAAAAAATACCCTCAGGCACCAAGTTTCACGAAAATCGATCGAACAAGAGTCGAGATATCATTTTAAGCCACATCCACCATCTTGGATTCCTTAATTGTGAAAATTTGAGTTGCAATTCAGGTTTCTTGTTAAAGAATGTCGCCTGGTATCAAGTTTCATAAAAATCGATCGAACTTGAGCTTCATGTCGCAGGATCAGTAGATCGCTACGTAGTGGTAAACGATACCAGTCAATTTACGAACGTTAGTGCGCCTTCAATTACGTCTGATACTGTGCAACACCTCCGTGGTGGAATAGTTGCTCGGTGCGCCTTCAGCGGTATCGCTTCAAGTCGTTGGAGGAAGATCACGATATCCGCTGAAATTAAACCCTACCGCGTGCGCAGTTACACATTCTCCCATCACCAACGGTGAAGGAAAAAACATTCATGCCTCAATTTGCGACGTTGCAAGTTTTCTACTGCCTACTTAATGTGAACAAACCAATGTGCTCACTTTAAAATCCGTCGTGAATTTTTCGAGATACGATAGGATATATTATTTTAATTTTCATTCTGGTCCATCTGTATGCTTTCGTTAAACAAGAAAAAGAAAAAAGATTTGAGTTTGAACCAGCAAACGCGCTTTTATGGCAAATTGTCGAGATTTCAGTTTAACAATCCTTAATCAATTTTGATGAACTAATATTCCATGAGCATTGCACACTGATTTAGTATTGTTGCCTTCCTATTATTGTCAGATTAATTCCTTCAATTGTACTCACGAATCAATCGCTTCCTGTGGAATATTTTCTTCCGAAGAAATAAAAATTTGGTGCTTTGATTCAGCCGTATCAGATTTTCATTTTGGTATAGCACTGATCTACTTCCCGTAGAATTCACGTCATAGAGAAAAAAAGGCCTCGTCAAACTGTTTCATTCTCAACTCTTTTTTTTGCCTCAGCTCAGCGATGTTTAGTACGATATGTAGGTAATTCTTTAATGACCAGAGATAATTTAATAACCCCGAAACGTCCAATTCAAAGGCATCATGATTTTTTTAATGTTGTTTATTTTGTTTTCATTTTTATTTTTCCACGATGGTCTTCTGATCACGCAATTTTCAAATTAATATTCCTCGACAACATGCCCTCGAGCCTCGACAAACAGTAAAAAAACTGAGCAATATGCGCTTCAGAGGGGGAAAAATTGGTACTGTCGAAAGAATAGCGTGCCAGAATCAATTCGATCTTTGAAAAAATGTATGCGTGATTCGCCATCACTTGTATCAGATTGATTACACCCTTCATTGGCTATTCTGCTACTTACTTACCGCAAAATCTCTATAAATGAAAACTATCGGTTTGATACACGAGTAAATGACGCGCCTTGTCAACATATTATGTTAGAGTTCACTGCTTGTTTTTGTATCTGTCTAGACGAGAGTGCGTGGTAAATTTGAAAAGCGTGATATGAACCTCGCAAATTCTGCTCAAAGGAGTGAATTTCACATATATTCGATTGCTCACCGCGATTTTCGTGTGATTTTACTTTAAAATATGTTCATCCATACTATCCGTGTCTGGCAAAATCTGTCATGCGACCTTTGCAACTATTCAACTCCGACCAGAATGCCTGTACTTTCGATTTTTGGTGTCACTTTCCTTGTCAGATCGTCAAATTTTTTGTCACTTCTGTAACTTTTTTGTCATGTTCAATACTGCTATAAAAATTTCACAAGGATGAGAGACATTTCAATCCTTTCTATTGAACTTTGAAATTTCAAAATGTATTCCCCCTGCTAAAAATGACACGTCGGCTATTCAGAATTCGCCAACTCACATGAGTAGAGCTTCCTACTTATATGAGTAGAAATCCTACTCATATGAGAAAAAACTCCACTCACATCACAAGAGTATTCTACTCATAAGAGTAGAAAAGTTCAACTCATATGAATTCAATTTTTTTCATTTTTCAGAAGTGCTGTTTCTGACCAGGAGGCACCTATGTAATGTAATATGTACATTTGACATATAAAAACATTTTGTTCTTATGATTTTTTTGATGCGGTGACTAGTTTCTGAGATATCGGACACGGTAGATTAAACGCTGAACTCATGTGAGTTGGAATCTCTAGTCATACAAGTTGGCGAAAAGTGAATAGATTCTGCTCATATGAGTGAAATTCTATTCATATAAGTTGAACTTCTATTCATATGAGTTTAAATTCCATTCATATGAATTGAAATTCTAATCATATGACTTTGATTTTCTATTCATTTGTACTCACCATTTTTAGCAGGGCCCCGGACATTATCAAGAACAATACATTGTCCAACAAAAATTTTAATTCAATTAATCGTTCGATGGATTTTTTTTGCCGCTTTATATCTTCAAGAATATTCTCGGGAAATTCCGTAAATACACGTAATAAAAACAACCACCATATCGATGGTGAAAGTGCAGAAGTGCGTATCTCGATTTTTGACAGGTTTGAGTCAGCTGCATACACGTGTTGTTGAAGATGTCGTCTATCTGCTAACAAGAGACTATAATCGGAAAAAAACGGGAAGTTACCTAAAACAGTAAAACTTTTTTCGTGTATCTCGGGCTCAAGTGCAGAAATGCGTATCTCGTTCTAGGGCCCTTCATTTGATCCGGCGCGGCGCGCCTTACGCACAACGCGCAATCCTCGGCGTTTCCTGCTTGAAGCATACGTAAGCTGATCAGCTGTTCTGCACTTAACAGCTAATCAGCTGAACAGCTAATCCACGAGGTGGAGCAGCCCTCGATGGTTTTGCCTCCCTCGGTATCACTATGCTGAAATTCGTACCCTGTTGCCTCGGTCAATGATTAGCCTTCAATTAGCCGGCTATGCAATTTGACTGTCGTGAAGCACGAATAGTGGTATCAGAAATTTGCATTGATATTACGGAGTGGGTTGAAGGCGCATGCATGTATCTTATGTAAGTGGCCCTGTACAATGATGTTGACCAAACATTTTTATAATTTCGGTGTCTTCAGTTGAGCCGTAATTTTGAAAAATGCCCTAAAAACATTAATTTGAATAGCAAGATTTTTTCTTCATCTGTAAGTCTAATTTCAAATAAGAGAGCCCAAACGCTTGGTTCTGACAGTGGTCTTCTTGCTTTGGTCATCGTCTTCTCATGCAAAACTGAGAGAATCGCCGCTTACATAATCGCAACTTACTCAAAAGCAGTTGTGAATTTAATAAGTTTCGCAAGGACAAAAAGAGCTTTCACAGATGATCTGTGAATAATCAAAATTGGAGGAAAGGTACTTTGTCCACTGGTCCAATTGAAAGGCATAAAGCGTGGATGGATTTAGCATGGATGTCCTCCGGATTTCCACGGGCACTATATCTAACTTAAACACATAGATGGCTGTAGGTTTCTAACGGTATATATGCCGTAACGGTATATTGGAGGAAAAAAAGTATTACCCATATAATTTTTGAGGATCCAAGCAGAGACGATATATTCTAAAGACTACGCACCGTCTTCTTGCCTATCAATGGTGTAAAAGTTACTTAAGGAGGCCAATTCTCTGATTCACTTACTGATGACACACGGTATTGGATCTACTAAAACTTGTTTCGAACAAGTTTTAAGTACGAATCAACTCTATCTTTAATCTTAATGATCAAGAGCAGGTTCAAAACGTTAATAATTGCAGAAATGCGTATCTCTTGATCAAATGTAATTTTCCAATCATACAATGCTTGATCTGGCCATATGAGATCAAACTAAATCTTATGTGATAAGGAATTGTAAGAATGAAATTCTTTTTTCAGTCTTTGAATGATCCAAATCCGCCAACAACAGGTTTAAATCACTAATTGAAAAAATGCGTATCTCGTGATGAAGTGTCAATTCTTAGTGCCAAAAATGCGAATCTCGGCATTTCTGTCGACTTTTCTAACAGTTCGAGAAATTATTAAAAATGCTGACGGAGTTCGAAAAAAAATCTCATTCTTGGTATCCTTAAGAATTATTACTAACAATAAAGAGGAATGTAAACAGGTTTTTTTACTCTCTTGGAAAATCGTGTTTTCGGAGATACGCACTTCTGCACTTTCACCATAGATGTATAGATTATTCACCTTAATGAAAGAGAAGCGAGCATTTTTAAATACCTCTAGGGCGTTAATGGTTTTACAGTTTCATCGAAGAAATGGAGCGCTTTTAATTATTTTCATACGCGGATTTCCAATTTTGTTGGACGTTCAGCTTCGTCGTTGTCGTTTTGTCAAAAATCGATTGTAGAAGAACACTCTACGCCGCCTCAGTGGAGATAAGTGATTTTGAACTCTAAACGCTAAATTTTATATCAATAGTTTATGTCAGAGCATGTGTACATTTTTCACAACATCATCTCCAATACTTTGATTATATTCTATTTTCTTTATAAGGAAACTGCTCAAAATATCTTTCTGGCTTTGTCCATGAATGAATTTTAATACGCGAAAAAAATGTACTGTAAATTTTAAATAAAACCGTTGGTCGTGATGGTTGGTCTCCTCTAAAAAAAAATAGTAATTTGAATAATACTCCGAGAACATGATCGGATATTTGCAATGTTCAAATCGGAGATACGCATTTTTCGGTTTCAGTAATCGATATAGTGGATACGAATCAACTTTTTTGCAAATGAGGTGGGCCGATGGTGGCGTGCAGTTAAAAAGAGATGTGCACTTTCTTTTACACGCAATCCCGATTTTAAAACCAAATTTTTCCTGTTTTGATTTAGAGTATAGACTTTTAAAGCACTCTAAGCCTGAATAAAAATCTACCGATTATCAGAAAAGCATTAAAATATCAGAATGTCAAAAGTTTCATTAATTTTGATTTTTCCATCCATTTCAAAAGAGATGAACTGAAGCTGGAATCTGAGTTTCGCTGAACGCCCACTTAGTTTCTACGTTTTATCGCAGGAAAATTTTTTCTCGCTCACTTTTTTATCACGCGAACTCATGTCACGTTTAAAGTCGTGGTGAACCTTAAAAACCTGATGAGTTCATTTTCTGGCGAGCTCCGACCTACATAAGAGTGCCTTTATTCAAGGGCTCATCATCCAAGGGACAAGTACGATTTATAATCGACCTCTTCAAACACGACTTGTCAGCCGAAATGAATATGATGGGATTTTTTTGTTCCTCGTAAATCACATCTGCCGTTCATTTCATAAAAGGTTGCTCCGGTTGGAAAAAAACTCAAGGACACAGGTAAAAACATATTTTTGGTGAATGCAGTTAAAATATTTTCATAGGTGATTCATTTTTACGTGACAGTTTTTTGAAGATAAAAGGTGAAAAGAAATTAGACGAATTTTTTTAGGCGTTTTTTTAGGTGAAACGTCTGTGGGAGCTCAATCGGCTGTAGTGATTCTTGGCAGTTGACATAACTGTTTTTGCTCTACCTAAAATGCATTCCTCGAATATTGGGCATCGAATTTTTTTTTTTTTTTTAATTTAAATGGAGGAAACAATGTCGTTGCCATCTTCATATAGAATCGACGCAAACCAGAGACGAGGAAGACTAAAACCAAAATCATTTTCGAGACAAGAATTTTCACGGTTGGAGATAGGAGAAAACACATTTCTTTTTTTGATTTTAAAAATCAAAATTTATTCAATGATAAAATAACAAAAATTCTCAAATCTGAGAGGAGAGTTTGGAATACATTTTTTGAACAAAGAAGTGGACGCAATTACCTCCATTTTCACTCAATTTCAGTAAGTTTCCATGTAGATAATAAAATATGGCAGAGTTTGCATCGCCGTAAACCGAGATATGCAATTTTTCAGTTTTTTCATCGTAATGCTTTTCCTCGTAGCTCAGGCTGATCCTGTATTTCGGCCCTCGAAAGATTGACTGCTCTTTTGGGCCCTAAGTGCTCAATTTTTCGATAAGCCCATACTCTCTATCTACCAATATGGTCGTTTTCAGCGGGGCTACGTCACGGTGGGAACAAACCGGAAACTCTGAAGTGAAAGCGAGGAGAGCAGTAAGTGTCAAATTTTAGAAATCGAGTTTCCTTCAAAATTCATCTAATCTCCTTTAGATGAAATCACAAAAAAAACTATAACAGCAAAATTCATCTTATTTTTATTAAAACGAGACACACACGGACGTATTTCTACCAAACAGACCTACGTGGAGGTGAGAAATATTGGGTATGCTCGTTAGTTCTCTGGCCGTAAGAGTGAATGAGAATAATAAAGCGCCAGTGACGTCAGCGGTAACGAACAAGGGTGTGCGCAGGGGCGCGGTCCCGGGGACATCGTCGTCGGGGCACTTTAACTCATGAGCCCTGTTCACAACGCTCTCTTGCTATACCCGTGGCTCATGAGTTCCGCATTCAGTCGGCACATAGGTCTGTTTGATAGAATGTAAAATCCCGCTTTTCCAATATTCTTCAAAAGGAATTACGCCCACTTTTACATTGCTTCTAATACAGCTTACTAGAGCACACCCAATATATCTCACCTCCACATAGGTCTGTTTGGTAGAAATACGTCCACATGAAAGTTGTGAGTGCACAAAAAATGACGCGGTTTCAGACAAATCAGCAGTAAGTGACATTATTCCCCCCGTATGAGTCAATGAGAACAGTGCTTTTCACAGTGTCGCCTTCCTCTGCCGATTTTTAACGTGAAAATGTGTTTGCGCGTCAAAAACGCAACCACGAAAGTATGCAGAGGATGGCACTAACGGTTGTCTCGCCTAACACTAGCCTAACATGAAAATGAAAAATACCCTTTTTATGTAATTGGAATAAAATTGTTCGATTATTAATCATCCAAACGATTTCCAGGATTCTTTCGGATGATTAGTGGCAATTCGACCAAGAGAGAATGGAGACCTTTTTCAATAAAATTTCCCCATAGAAAGAAAAAAAAGGAGGCGTTTGCATTTCGGGGATCTTGGATTTTTTTGATAAAGTACGTCGGTATGGATAACTTTTATCATTAATTTTTCTAGAAATGGTGTAGCTTATGGAAAATAGTCATTCTGCAGAAAGTTTTTGAAATTATATCATGAGTCAAAAAATCGCAAAAAATCGGACTTTATGGTTCGTTTTTCATACTTTGAATTCCGGATTTTGTTGGCCATACTGTACTGACGTACGTCACGGGGTCCCAGAGGATGCAAATACCTCCTTTAATTCTCGATGAAATTTTCCGGCCGGACGCCGTTTTCCCGTTTTCTCAAAACTTCATTTTTATACTTACTACTATCTCTTCGTTATTACGGCAGAACTGCGACCACCTCAGCCTCTCTCTCTACGGATTCATTGGTCGGTTAATTTGTGCGACGATGTTGACAAGATGCTTGCACTTGAGCCTTTGGCTAAGCGGACGATTGGCGAAGGCGGCAGCGTTCACCTCCGATAGCGTGGGCCGGCACATGAACGTGCAGCCGTAGCGGACCTTCCCGCACTTGCGACACTTTGCCTGCTGGGCCTCCGGGCAGATGCGATCCTTCTCCTCGTCGGTCAGACTCAGGAAGGCGTTCCTCGCGTTGCGACAGTTCTGCTTCGCCAAAGAGTCGTCGAAAGGCCACGGGCATCCGTCTTCTACGTCCCACGGCTTATCCCTGCATCCATCTTCCGTGTTGTACCTCCTCAAGTGCATCCGAAAGAGCTCAATTTGCTGATCCACTTGCGGCGGCCCCTAAAAAAATCGGCGTAGTAGATCGGAATCATAGTAGTTCGATGTATCGTGTGGTTCAAAACAATACACAGAAAAGAATAGATGGTGCTGACGACAGAACCTTCTGTTCTCAGGGCTCCTGCAGTTTCTTTGTTACACTTGTAGAATTTTTCTGTTGTGAGAACAGAATTTCGGTCGTGGAAACAGAAATATTTTTTTCAGTGTAGAATATAACTTCGAACAAAAATTGTAGGATTTAAGTTGAAAAAGCTGAAAATGAGAAAATTACTGACAATTTCACTTTTCATTGCCATATTTTACTCATATGGATCCAAATATATCACAAAAAACCCGTTTCCTCTGATTGCTCGATTGAATTTTGAAGCTATGTTTACATGATGAACCAATCGATACGATCTCACCTAATACGATCCGTGACACAGGTCTGCGGAGAATGGGTCTGTTGTACTCCAGAGGTACAGCCATGTGAATAGACTCTCTACGAATTAAATCATACGGTACCTAATCGTGGTAGAAACATGAAAAAATTTTGAAATCAACTTTTAAGCGCGCAATGACCAGTAGACAAGGTACAAAAAGCGTTCTAGTGCATCGACGGTTAAAACGAATTAAATCACACGGTAATCATGATGGGAACATAAAAAAAGTCTGAGATCAACTTTTAAGCGCGGAATGATCAGTAGACAAGGTACCAAAAGCGTTCTAGTACATCTACGGTGAAACTACCGGACCATGTTTCTCGTTTGCGGTGTTTAAACATCTCCGCTCCCATTTTATTTTTTCGAGGAGGGGATGACCGGATTCACCTACTTGCCGCCCCCTTCTCATTCGTTTTGAAACTCGATAAAAACCATCAAATGAACGTGTCAGCGGGGGAGGGGTGAATAAGACGCATTTACTCGTGTTGAACACATTTTTTGGGAAAGCCCTGTCAACACTACTAGCAAAAGGTCACGGAACTTTTCGCGAAAGTTAAGTTCCGTAAACCTATCTCTGTGTGCACAAGGCCTTCCAATCACAAGAAATGAACGAAACAATAATGAAAGAATAAACATAAATGTGGATCAATGATTTTAACTTCCGCCGCCGCGCCGCGCAGACCGCACCGTGTTTGGCGCAATGCGTGAAGTATTCATGCATTCTTGTAGGCGCTATCCGTTTCACGCTGACCGCAATGACCGCACTGTGTTTGATGCATCTCAAGTCCTCGTTATCATTTTTCTCTAAAAGTTGCGCCGTTCCAGGCCAAATTGCGTGTTTGGTCTCTCTCTCTTAACAGACTTATTGATGGTGCTGTCTCTTGTATCAATAAGAGACGACAGAATTAGAAATTACTATACTGTCAGGAAATGAGAGATTTTGTCGCCTTTTCTCGTTTGTAATGGACCACTAGACAAGGTACGAATTAAAGGATTCTAATACATGATTCTTAACCAAAATTCCACGCAGAACACGATTCGCGCAACGAAAATGACTGAAACCAACTCCTAACGAAGAAATTAATGTTTTTATTTCACATTGGTTACAAGGAATTTGAACTGCCAGCTCACAAGAAACTCGAAGCACTACGTGAGTCAAATCGCGCACTACAACGGTTTCAGCAATCTACTCAATCGAGCAATGTTCATTTCCCACCATGTGTTGTTCCAAACTACATGCAATTTGCTATAGCTGAGACATAAGCGTCAAGATTGAGGTTGCCAGATTTTTATATCGCAGAGACTGTCATGATAAACGTTTAGCGCGCGATGTGAATCACGTACGCAGAGCATTGAGTTTTCATAAGCGGGTGGTTTGAATTCACGCATCAAGAATCATTAAATATCTTCGTAAGGAGTCGATTTCGGTAATTTTAGTTGTGCGCATCGTGTTCTGCGTGAAATTTTGATTACGAAAAATGTATTAGAATGCTGAAATTCGTACCTTGTCTGGTGGCCCATTTTGTTTTTATAAATCCGATTTTTTTTATATCTATACTTTAAAAAATTGCAAATTTTTGCCGCCCCTTAGATTTGCCGCCATGGGCCGCGGCCCATGTGGCCACCCCCTTAATCCGACCCTGGAGGAGGGACAAATCAATATTATGTTTTGAAATTTTCACTGAGTTTTTTTCGAATAGAAATGAAAAATCATGAAAGTTTTCAAGAATTGATGGGCTTCAACAAGTTCAGACAACGTTTAACAGCTGAGCCAAAGTGCCAAGATTAAGGGTACAACATTTTCTTACGGCAGAGACAGTAATACGGTAGCATTTAGTTTGCGATTTTACTCAGTTAGATTATGGGTTTTTTATGAGCGGTAATTACGAATTTATAAACGTATCGAATGTGGCTACTTTATTTCGTCCAAAAAACGACGATTTGAGAGCAGAGATCGACCACAGCGTTTTTCTAACGCAAATCTTTGTGCAATACAAATCTTTGATGTGTACTGATGTGTGGAAAAAAAATTGACAAGTAAAAAAATATCGAAGGTGAATTTGTTGTGAATGAAAGTTCTCCCCGAGATTTTTTATTAGTGAACAAAAAATGCACATTTTCAATTTGATCTTAATTTTTTTGTTAATTAAGTTATAATTGTCTATCGTTGCATGTCAACATTGTCAACTCATGTGATAGAATAGTATAAAAGTGAGGAGGTTCATTTTATAAACTCGAACAGTACAAAAAATTGAAATGTCAAATAAAAGTCACATTCATTGAAAAGAAAAAAACTTGTATTTTCATTATAATTTTTGCTTCATATTCCTAGTTATCTTGAAAAACTTTTAGACGCGTTGCTTCACCAAGTTATTTTTGCTTTTGACATTATGATTTTATTGAGCATTTTTTTTTCTCTATAGATGACCTTAACAACGATAGTCGGCTAAGATCACACTGGCGATACCGTAAACAATTTCTCAGATATTTCTCCCTCGCAATTTTAAAATTTCAGATTTCAAAGTTAGGTTCTTTAAAATGTCCTTTGCTGTCCTGAAATTGAGAAACATGTTATGCCCTCTTATTAAATATTGTTACCTACCACTACTGTTGAAATCAGCGACGCAAGGGATGCGATGACAACCAAATTGAGTCGTATGAAAAACATTTTCAACTATCTTCTTCAATATATTTTGTAAATTTTTGTTCGCAGGGAACCTAAATATTATAACAAAATATCTGGGCTGCAAATTTTTAATATTTTTAATGAAACTCCGGAAAGTTGAGAGATCTCACTCTAGACAGAGCAAGATCGCGCTGTAACGTTAAATCTGTGCACTTTATTCAGTTTCTAATGGAATCCGTTTCTTTTATACCAATAGGTTTCAATTGTTTCTCTCATTGCGTTCAAGCGTCATGCGCTTGAAATTCTAAGAAAAAGAGATTATACCGTGGTATAACACCAACTGGACGTATTTCTGCCAAACAGAACTATGTGCATTATGACGTGAGCCCTTTTATGCATATATTCTTATGGGTCTCAGGGCTCATGTTAAAATGCACATAGTTCCGTTTGTCAGAAATACGTCCAAATAATCGCGTGTACTGCGACGTCGCAGCCGGGCTATGGAGAAACGCATGATGAAAATGCGACGTCGCCAAAGTTGCTCCTGTTAAATAACAATTTTCTGAAAAAATTGTGCTTTCTTTTTCTTCGATGTTTCAGGAACTCTCCTCGCAATTTGAGGGTGATGCTCTAGTCATCAACATTGCCTCGATTACTGTTATACCGTTCATTGAAAAAAAATTAAGCTACTCTCATTGCGTATTGATTAAGAGAAGATTTTTAAAGTATAAATCTCTTAAAAAACAACAACACTTTTAACGGACGTTTCTTCAATACGAGGAAAATCCTAAAATAATTAAAAATATTTTTTCTTCGCACTGTCAAAGTGTTTTAAGAGTATTTTAAAATTACACAAATATCTTTTTTTTTGAGACCAAACTTGAAAGAGATTTTTTTCTTAAAATTTAAAACAGCTTTACCAAATCTAAGAATGCACAAGTTGTTTTATAGAATTGCTCAAAAATATTTTGAAACTAGCTGTTAAACATTTGTTTCTCGAAGATGAAAATGAAACATATTTTAAAAATAATGACTTGTCTTTTGGTGTACTATTAGGGAAAATACGACGGGGTGAGTCTGCAACAGCGTATCTTAGTTTGTAACGTTGCAGACTTCCTGTCAATATTTATTTTTTAAATGGAAAACTACTCAACAGCAATTCTCAAAAATTGCCGTGATTTTTCCTCTCTGTGTGAAGAAAATTCTGCGAAAACTTCTAGTATTTTGTCGATTTGTTCTCATTGAAAAAAAAAAAAAAATAAAATAGGAGCGGCTATTTTCAGGGCCGGATTTACCTACTTGCCACCCATGGGCCACCTGTATTTTGCCGCCCCCTTCTCATTCGTTTTGAAACATCAATAAAAACCATCCAATGAACGTGCCAGCGGGGAAGGGTGCATAAGACGCGTTTACTCATGTTGAAAACATTTTTTGGGAAAGCCCTGGCAACATTACTAGCAAAAGTTCACGGAACTTTGCGCGAAAGTTAAGTTTCGTGAACCTATCTCTGGGTGGACAAGGCCTTCCATTCATAAGAAATGAACGAAAAAATTATGAAAGAACAAACATAAATGTGGATTAATGATTTTAACTTCCGCCGCCGCGCCGCGCAGACCGCACCGTGTTTGGCGCAATGCGTGAACTATTCACGCAGTCTTGTAGGCGCTATGCGTTTCACGCTGATCGCACTGTGTTTGCCGCAATGCGTGAAGTATTCGTGCAGTCTTGTAGGCGCTAATATGTGCTACATGCCGACCGCCGCGCGCCGCGCCGAGGGCTTCTCCATTTCATCTGAAGTCCTCGTCATCATTTCTCTCTAAGTCGCGCCCGTTCCAGACCAAATTGCGTGTTTGGTTTCTCTCTTAACTCGACTAATTGAAGGTGCTGTCTCTTGTATCACTGAAATACGACAAAATTAGAAATTACTATACTCTCAGGAAATGAGAGATTTTGTCACCTTTTCTCGTTAGTAATTTTTTTTTCCTAAATCTGATTTTTTTTTTTTTTATACCTACATTTACAAAAATTGCAAAATTTGCCGCCCCCTATAGATTTGCCGCCATGGGCCGCGGCCCATGTGGCCACCCCCTTAATCCGGCCCTGGCTATTTTCAAACACCGCAAATGAGATAGATAGTTGCGGACTTACACCATCGAATAGGTAGGTAGATTTTTTTGAAAATGTTGCGTAAAAGTTTTTCATTGATTGACTAAACTTGACACATATTTTGAAGTCTATAGATGGAAGTACTGTGCAACAAATATAATAAATAATTAAAAAGTCTACCGGTAGGAATCTACTGTGTCTGCTGTTTTGATTCGTTACAAACCACCATATATATTTTCCAAAGGATATTTAACGTCATTTACCTATTCTTGAAGTCATGAGATATTCTTACTAGTTTCAGCGATTCGTTCAATTCTTGACTGAAATGAAGGGTTTTCGCGCAGTAACCACTTTTTTTAGTTGATGAATGAGTGTAGTTTAAGTATGGTGAGAATACTGGAATGGAAAGTCACTCTCTGCCCAATAAGCGGTTGAATGTAGCAAGCAAAAAATTCATGATGGCGCAATTATCACTGTTACTGCATGACCTTCACATTGAGAGGAAATAAAAATGTCAATGCATTTTTATATGTGTATGCACTCTTAAGAAATAAAAAATAAATCATGAACGACATTGTTGGAAGTATTGACACAACATTTTACATAGAAAATCAGTTTTCAAGAAATAATTTTCATCGGTTTTCCTGTGCAAAATATAATAAGATAATGTGACGATTGAAAAAAATCTGCTATGCCGCAATGGTAATACTTTTTTTGTAAGTTTCTTCTCTTTCCGTTCTTTACTCTCCCCCTAACCTCGAGCAATAAAGTGCTTTTTTCATGAGATTCTTCCGTTCAATATCCGTGGAATATAACCAAAATTACTTGAAAATTTCAAGGCCGAATGAGGCAGCCTTGTTTTTTTGTAAATTAATATTAAGTAAAAGGGGACGAAGTAATTTCTGATGTAAATTGGTTGATTCCGAGGAATGCTCTCTATTTGAAAGTCGGCTAATGTGATTTCAACATCGTTATATCCAGCAGGATTGCAGCTGTTCATTAAAAAAGAGTTTCTGAGGAAAGTTTCATGCTAAAATGGCGTGTGAAAATCTCTCTTCTTGAGGAATGAGAATGAATTACAAAAATGAATGTAAAAACGCCAAGTCGCTGGCCAAAGTGGAGAACCATGTATGTCCATTGCAGCGTTTTAAAATCTCCGCTACTTTTTAATTTTTTCAATGAGAAACAAGCGAAATTCAAAGATTGAATTTTACACAGCCAAGAGGTGATCATAGCAGTTTTCAAGAAATTAAACTGACTAGTTTTCCGATGAAAAATAAAACATGACAGGGAATCTGCAACGTCGCAAATGGAGATGTTTCCTTGTTCGGCCGACGAAATTTATGAAATTCAATTTCACTTCAAACGTAAATAAAAAATTTGATAATCCAAATCATAGCTTTATTATTGGCTATTATATTACCTAAGTAGAAATTATTAAGCACCGGAAACTAAGAGTCAAAATTCTGATAACCGCGAAACTGCCCCCACCCTTTATAGTTGTTCTTTTTCAAAATACCTCCGCAGCACTTGAATGAAAGCTAAAAGGATATGCAAACGCAATTAGCCGTTCGATTTGACTGATCGAGTGTAAAACTTTGCTTTGGCATACATGATCTTTACTTAAGGCTAATAAACGGAATTATAGATAAAACAGGTTTTTTGGAAAGAAACTTGGGGTGGAGGGGTACCATGAAATCCTGAACTACGTCGAGAAATCAAAGAGCGAAACCTTTTTAGGTATTAAAAGGATTGAGACGGCAAAACTTAGCCAACATTACCGGGTACCACAAGTAACTGACGACTCTTGTGCATTTCATGAATGGTGAGAATAGCGAGACTGCCTTCAATTTTTGAACATGCATCACGCACATCAGCGGGACACGAATAGTTGATCAAAGCGTCGCAACCGACTTAGCGTCGTCTTTGCAGGTTGGGATAATAATCGAATTATTGGCCTTATTGTTAGATACTATGGTCATGTGTCACTATGACTGGCAATACTCTCCCTACTTAAGTGCTCTATCATTCAGGTGCTACAACAGACATGTCCTATGCATCTCTCACGAAGTGATAAAAGCGGAAGCGCCTTCAATTTTTGATCGTGCAACACGCACATCGATTTGACACGAATAGTTGCACCAAGGCGCCACAATCAACTCGGTGAAGTCTCTTCGTAGGGTAAAATTGAAGAGTATGGCTTTGGAGGTAGTTCTATGCAAGGGTTTAATGTGACATGGCAGAAAATGCAAAACTCGAAAGAAAAAAAAAACATGATTTTTATATGCTTTGAAGTAGATTAAAGAATTACTTTAATATTTGCGAAATTCTTAATAATTTTTCTGCTTCATTTTGTACTTTCTGTAATGAGCAGTGTTTTTAATCTCTCGCACATGTCTCTTCCTAAGTTTCATCCATATTTTACTCCAAATTCGGCGAGATTGCATGTTTAATAAAGCTCAGCCCCTTGAACGTGCCTTCATCACCCTATACGACCATACGGGACCCTCCTAAAGGAAGAGGGAGGGACTACAAATACGGTCTTAATTTTTTAATTAGTCTGCTTGGGATGGGAGGTTCGAAGTATTTATGAATGATTCGAGGCGGCATTTGAAAACGATTTAAAAATTTTGGCAACAGAGCCTTTCGGTTTTACAATTAGACAGACGTCGTTAGGAAGAGATGTGTATTTCTCCGATGAAGAGGAAAGAGGTTTTTTTTTCATGGAAAAAGGAAAAATGAATTTTCCTAGTTTTTTTACACAAAAATCTCTGTGCATCATGGAAAACCTTTAGAAACGGAATTTCAAATGCGTGATATGCTCTACATCTACAAGTTGCTCGCCTTTGATTGTTTTTGCGGGGATACATTATATCCATCAGGGAATGCATTAAGAATCGCAGTTTTCTTCGCGGTTAAAGCGACACCAGCCTGATTTGTCGAGGATTTCGAGACATCATTTCTCTCCACGTACGAATTAATAAATCGCAGAATAAAATGGAGAGCAGAGTACTACGAGGAAAATTTCTGGAATGCTACAGACCCAGAACGATTGAATACCTGCGCAACCTTACTCCGAATCACAGCCCGTACTCAGTAATGTCATGCTAAGTAAGAACGTCGTACGAGCCATTAGACGTTGCCACATTTCCTTCAAAAAATCACGCATTTCTAGGAGAATTTGGGAACATTTCTCGTCCGATTTTTCGGAGGATTTCGTTAGTGGTTCGATCTTAAAAGTCGGAAAATTCCAAGGAAAAATACTCATAACCTTCCTCAAAAATACATATTTTCCGAGAGGAAGTTTGGCAACATTCGAATACTTATACGGCGTTTTGACTTAGCACGGCAGCGTAGCAAGCGAGGGGGCAGCCACCCCGAAGGAGAGGGATGGAAGTAGCTGCAAGTCAACTTGCAAACGATCCCCCCCCCCCCCCCGCCGACGGGTGCCGCGAAGTTGTTTACCGGCCATGGGAATGCCTTAATTCACATTTGATGTAACGTAGAAAATATGAATCTTCCCTCTCTAAGTGGCTGCGAGCACTGTGTCTGTCAAAAAGTTTTATCCGCGTCTTTCCCGGGCACGAGGGGTGGAGGGCAGGATGTGTCACGTGCTCTACAGTACAATTCGGTTTAGCAACTTGCGCTGCGACGTGAATTTTATTTTCTCTCTCTTTGCATTTTCCCCCGTTCCCTTTCTCGCTAGTCTCACTTTTCTCTGCCTGCTCAGAAAATGTTCTACCGTGCTAAGTAACAACGTCGTATGAGCAATCAGGCATTGCCAAATTGTCTTAGCCAAATCACGAATTTAAGGACAAATTTTGAATATTTCTTCTCGTGATTTGATCTACCTAAAAAGTCTGCAAATTTCAAGGACAATTACTCATACCTTTCTTTAAAAATAAATAATTTTAAAGAGGAAATTTGGCAGCATTCGAATGCTTATATGGCGGTTTAACTTAGCACGGCAGTGTAAGTCTCTGTCCTGTCTCATGTCTTCAGGCTTCAGAAATTTAAAGCCTAGGGGTACAACATTGTAACTGGAAGAATTCACCGGAATCAGCTTAACAACATCAAACGTTGCCTCATTTTCTCTGATGTCTCAGAAAACCAAGCAACACGGGAACTTAAAATTTTGCGAGTATTTTTTCATAACCGAGGGCCAGAGAGTTTAAAAACGTCAATAGTATACTTTAGTTCTCGGTTACAAAAAAAAAAAAAAAAATCAAGAGGGAAAGTTAGACAAAATCATGACGTTGTTGCGACGCAGTAGCGATTTTGCAAGTTGGTAACCCTGTTTTTCCTCCAGTTAAAATCCATTAAAAATATCAATTTTAGGTGAGGTAAAGCTGTCTTACCAAGAATCAATTGTTTCACGTACATATAAATGGGGGAGGGGGAGGAGCAGTGTTGCCAACTTGCAAAATCGACATTGTATTACGGTCATTCTGATTCAATCCGTTCAATTAAGGAGAAGAAGGGAGGGGGGATTGTTGTTTGAAGTTGCTTCGGTTCATTTTTGCCCCCGAGAAAGTAGTTGTCGATGATGTAACTACTAAATTTTGGATCTTAATTTGGGTGTTTAAGAAATTCCTGCTAATATTTTACTTTTTCACGAAAAAACTGCTCGGCAAATTTTCAAAGAATATTTTCGAAAGAACGAATAAGAAAAGCAAAAGAATGTGCAAAAACGAAGATCATATGCAATGGTGATATTTGAAAAGACACTTGTAACCGAGATACGTGTTTTGATACTTTCACCATCGACAAGAGGCCAAACCACGAAAAAAGCGCCTAGCAGTCTGTGATGACGTAAAATTCCATTTAAATTCTATTCTTTATGCAGGAAAACCAATTAATAGTAATTTATTTTTTCGCAATACCTCTCCTTGATAGAAAAAAAAATCATGCAAAAGTATAATGATGTGTTTTCTGGAAAATAACACAAAAGGAACGGATTTCTTTCAATCACATTTTCCGACGTAATATAATGAATATAGAACATAATTATATTCAATCTACTTTTAATCATACGCACGAAACGGGTCACTCTTTTCGAAATAATTCTACGCGTGTTGGTACGAGAAACGGTATTGATGCTCTTCATGCAAGTGAAGCTCATGTCAAAACGTAAATTTTTCTCACCCAACTGTTTTAATATATTTTATAAACTCAATCGACTGATTTTCTTGCAGTTTTTTTCAAAAATCGGCAGTGTTGAAAAACCATTCATTCCTTTATATTTGACAAAAATGAATACCTCTCAAGTCCTCGGCGGAATCTTCGGTCCAGATTCAGTTGATACCACCATACACGCACCGAAGGCGCTTAAAATTGCATACCTTGAAAAGTGAAGGCAATTTATACGGCGCATGCGTCGGTAATCTGTGATATCAACAGATACCCGGGCGGAAAAGTGCTGCAGCTTCTCAGCATTGTTAGATGAAGCAAATGGGAGTTTCTTCGTTGTTCTCTTTGGTATGTACTTGAGCCGGATTTTGGGCGAGTCGTCCAAATAAGTTAAGGGAAGTTTCAAAAAACAAGTTATCAACGAGTTTTGAGACATTTTTCCGAGGACCTCGGAAAATCTACAAGTTACTTTCTTTGCTTTTAGGGGCCAAAAGATCGTGATTAACTTTGAACTTAGTTGGTGAGATCTCACTGAAAATCTTATTTTCAGTAAAAGACGCGTTTTGCTCCTTTCACTGTTATTAAAAGGGAATTGCTTCACTAGCAGTGACGAAGCATCAATGATTGATTATCGATTTTTCCCCATTTGAAGCTACGGTAAAAGATCGATTCACAAGGTGTTCGTCGCGAACACCCTTTTTATCGATCCATTTCCATAGGTTTAAAAGGCAGATCAATTGTTGCAGATCAATCAAAAGCTTCAAAGCACGCCACGCCACTGTACACTAGGTTTGCTTTGCTAAAAAGCGTCTATTTGCATTTCTATAATATTTTCAGGACAAAATTAAATTGAAAATAATTTTAACTAATTTTTAAAACTATCCTCAAGTCGGTGTATTTTCTTTTCTCCCAAACTAGTCAACGAAAAAAATTTTCAAAGTGTTTCCCGTAATATAAGTCGATATCCTTATCTGTATCCCATTAATCATGAGATGTCAAATATTTAAGAGTTCGTGTACTATAAATCTCTTCATAACTTCGCGCCTTTTGCTAAAACCGTTCAAAAAAGAGAAAAAGCTAAAAAGCGTAATATACGAAAGACCGAGAACAACTTTTGCTGGTTAGAAGGGAGTTATGTCGTGCGATATTGGCCGCACTCCAACGAAAAAGGAACCGGTCGAAATCTTTTCGCTTTGTCTTGAATTCGTGCCACCATAATTTTTATGAAACATTTTCGTCGACTATTTCACTCGTGTTTTTCATTACGGGGGTTAGCATTTTGGCATCGGGGACTGTTTCCACTGCAGCTCGAGCTGAAAAACGCGGCTCGGGATATAATTCAAGAGTTGTGTTCTTCAGCACTTTGTTTTAAATATGGAATTCAGAACAAAGAACACGTTTTTGTGACGTACAAATACTATCCAAATTTTACTGTTCTCGACCTGTCCGCCTGTTTTAACGAGTGCTTATTTTCTCATTTTTGCTACCGCAGCTCGCAGCCAAGAATTTCAAATTAAGAGACGACTCAGATTGAGAGACAACTCATATTTCAACTTTCTTGGGGGCAAAGTTGCATTTTTAGGTAAAAATTCTACTGCTTGTTACAAATTGGTCAGTGAACATCATAGAGAGAAATTTCTTCATCGAAAAATTAGAGGAATTAGCGAACTAAAGGCAGAGATATTAATCTCATGAAATTTTCTCACGTGAAATTTCACGAATATGGAGAATTTATTCTCTTTGAAAGAAAAAAAAAATAGACATAATAAAAACGAATATCGAGGGCGTAAGTCCGCAGTCACATAACTCGTTTGCGGTGTCTGAAAATCTCCGCTTCTGTGTTATTTTTTTAAAGGAGAACAAATTGAAATCATTCCCTGAAGTTTTCGCAGAATTTTCTTCGCACAGAGAAGAAAAATCACGACAGTTTTTAAGAATTGCTGTTGAGTAGTTTTCCGTTTTAAAAATAAAGTATGACAGGAAGTCTTCGACGTCACAAACCGAGTTATGCGATCCCTGGTAAAAATTGGCAGTAGAATCTGTGTTCCAAAATACCATAGACCTAAAGCTAGCTGTAAGATTTTCAATAGCTTCTGTAGCCGGCTGTACGATTTCTTATAGCTTTTTATAGCCGATGGCGATTAAGCAACAGCCAGACGATAAAGTTTATGTTAAACGTTACAAAATACGGATACTAGGACTTAGTTAGTTTTTGACTACCGCTCTCTTTTTGTGCCGTAGTATCTTAATTTATTTTGCGAGGAAAGCTCCGTACTTTTGAAGGATGCCTGTCATTCATAATATGTTGGAGCGCCTTCAATTTCTCATGATACTGGGCAATACCTCTGGTGTGAAATAGTTGCTTCAGACGCCGTGGCACGCTGCGGCGCGGCGGGCGGGCAGAGAGTGCGAAACGCGCATTGGCGCCTGCAAACCTAACAGGAATACTTCACGCATTGCGCAATGCGTGAAGTATCCCTGTTAGGTCTGTAGGCGTCAGTGCGTCGCCACTCCGCTTTGTTTTAGGTTCCAATATTTAATCTCGCGGAGTCAGCGTTTTTCAACTCATGATTTTGAAATGTTTGCACACTCTGTATGGATTATTCTCATTTTAATTGATGAAAAAAATATGTTTTAAAGGAAAATATAATGTGTGTTTTGTAAATATTAAGGTAGTTCCGTATCAAACTTAATGATTTCCAAAGCACACGAATTTCTACACAATTTCTTATAGCCTTTTATAGCCAATGGCGATAAAGTGTAAAGCCCGGCGATAGGAACTATAGCCCGACTGTATACTTTTTTATAGCTTCGTGTAGCCCGCCTATATGATTTGCTCCGCTTTCTACAGGCAGCTATATGATTTTCAATAGCCTTCTTTGGCTATAAGAACTCCTATGGTACTTTGAAACGCAGCTCCTATCGCCAATTTTTACCAGGGATTGCCAACTTACGCCGTCGATATGCCCAATTCCCCATGAATAATACAACTTCACTTTTGATTCGATGGAAAATGGAAAAAAAGGATGAAATGGACAACATTTTGCAATTAAGAACTATAAATTTCAGCCCGGTTTAAAAACAACATAAGTGCCAATAGTTTCCCTATGCACATAAGTGTTTTCTCAGATGAGTCATAATTTATAGCTCCAAATTGCAAAATGCAGTCCAAATAAGGATGGAAATAAGGTCGATCGTCTAACACAGTAGATTCCTGGTTGGAAAATTAGCTCTTGATAATGACTCAAATCCCTTTTCAATTGATTATTAGCTATGTCCGTCTTACCCAAAATAGGCCTTGTAGAATAAGTGCAGCCAGGGAGAGAGAGGGGGAGAGAGGGAGGGAGGGAGGGAGGGGGAGAGAGAGAAAAAAATTATCTGTCTGTGTTGGAAAGTCAGCCATCAATCAATGCAGTACCTTTTCATCAACTCTTACGGAATTATCTTCAGAGAATAAATTCTATTTTGAATTTTTTTCAGTTAGCAACTGAAAACTTTCTTCATAGCTTTTTTTCTGCCCTTTGATTGAGATAAACCGTGAAATAGTGATTCACTCTTCGTTGTCATGCATATTCAGAGTGTCTCATTAATTGAAGGCTGAAAATGTACTCGGTTTGTCCTAATTACTAGCCGCAAAGCGCAATTTGAATGGCGCTAATTTAAATTTTACCCCCATTTTTTCTTTGCCTCGTCTCCTCCGCACGATTTTAAGTTTCAAAAAGTTCTGGCGAAAGTCCCCGGACCACTCTCATTATTCAAATGCCTTCTTACTTAAAATTCTTTTGATGAAGTTTGTATAAGCGCTACCGCTAAGTGGTAGCGCACTCTCGGCTTGATAAAAAGTTTTGAAGATGAAACACCTTGGGTACTCCAGTGTTTGCTCTTTCTCAGGCTAATAAAAAAGGAGAAAATAAAAGTTCCGCGGCAAATTATGAGGGGAACGAGTGGAGGCGTGGCACGGAAGGAAGTATCAGGGATCGATACGAGTTTTTTTTGTTTTGTTTTTTGGAGGGAAGAAGATGGGGTACAAAAATAGTCGTCTCCCGCACGAAGGAACGTCACTCCACTCCGATGTTGCAAAATTAACTTAAAAAATTCAATTTTTCTACAAGAATATACCCATAAAATTTGTGTCCAAAATTTGTCTGATTTTTGCATGTGGACCGAAGAAAAATCAGTGAAAATATCGGTCAGACATTCCTAAAATTCCCCAGGTAAAATGCAATATTTTATGAGGAAATTTGACAACATTGGAATGTAGTTACGTTGTTTCATGAGGGAAACGACGAAACGCACGTAGTAATTTCTATTCACTGTGCACACTTTTGATAAGGGTGGTGGAAATATCTGGCAGCTTTATTCGCGTTCGAGCACACAATGGTGTATCGAATATTAAATCCTTTCAGCTGCTCGTTCATAGGGTGTATTTATCGAGAGCATTAAAATATTAATTAACAGTTTCAGGTGGGTAGCAATCAGAGTTGCCGATTTTGAAAAATATCGCTTTTCTTCTACGATTTAAAGAGGAGCGTAAAGCATACGGGATATGAGCAAAAACTGGCACATTTGAAACCATCAAAAATTAGATACCGCTGCAGAGATTTATTATTTTTATCTGTTTGAATAATATTCATAAATAACATCGAGGCTTTGTTTTGTCAACCTATAACTGGTGACTGAAAACACTGAATTCCAAAAAATGTAATATCATTGAACCTCTAATACTGCAGTCGATACTGCCGTTTAAATAATGTCTTATTTTCTGTGACGTCATTTGTCAGGCAAGTGAAACGAAGAAAATCCTGCTCTGAGAAACATAGAGACTTTCCTGGAATTTTTTTATAATTTTTTTTTTTACAATTTTTGAACCGCGATAGGTCAAAATACCCATATAAAATATCTCGATCGAAAAAATTCCAGACAAGAATGTTGCACTATTGACGTGTTCAAGCCAGTGGCGTGGCGTGAATTGCGATGTATCGATTGTTTTGCCATTTAAACCTATGGTAAAGAATCGATTATCAAGGTGTTCGCTGCGAACACCCTATTTATCGATCCTTTTCCACGGGTTTAAATGGCGTAACAATCGATATATCGCAAAGCACGCCACGCCACTGGTTCAAGCACCTGGATTGTCCTGTAAGACCACCATGACCAAGAATAAAAACGACCAAATTGCCACTCACTTTCATGGTAAAATATAGTATAATAAACGTTATTCACCTGCTCCTAAAGACTTATACACTCTCTGAACTTCATTATCAATTTTTTGGGGAGTTTGGGGAGGGGGCGGTTTGCCGAGCTTACGATCACTGGAATTTTTATGCAAAATTTTACTACCAAAAATGTTCACAAGCAATTTCTTGCAGCGTATTTCTTCAATTTAAAAACCCTGTATCTCGGGCCTGATAGTATAAAGGTATATCATAACCAATTACTTAACACTTAAAGATCCCTTTCCAATTATGCCAAGAATGAAAATATCTCGATTTTTCCAAAATTCTTTGTTGCGTTTTTCTGGTTCTTAACTACGGATTCGTTTTGGACATTTTTTTTTAAATCTTTTGACCTACAACCCTCTAAAGCACTCTTTAAGGGACTTGGAGGACGAGATACATGGGTGCAGTTTTTGCTATTTCGAGAAGTACGTGTTTGAAGTTTCGAAATTACATGGATCCTAAGGGCGGAAAGAAAGTTAAAACTGACTTTTTTATGCTTTAAAATTGGAATGGAGATGTTGCATGTGTGAGGAATTTGCGATTTGACTACTGTTTCATAAGTAAAAGTTCGCGAGAAACACGATGGCGCCACTGGTTTTCTCTGAAATCAACTCCCATGCTCAAAAAAAGCTCTTAAGTTGAGGCCAACATGGAGGGGATAGCCCACGCTATCCTGAGAGTCCACCTCTACATTAAGACCAACTCTCCATGCAAAGATAGGGAGAAAATACATTGACAGGGCTGCCATTTTATTTGGGGACTCCAAAACTGAAAACACGGCAGCCCTGCTAATGTTTTAGCTCCCTATCTTCGCATTAAGAGTTTGTCTTGATGTAGAGGTGGACTCTCAGGTTAGCGTGGGTTATCCCCTCCATTTTGGCCTCAAGTTGAGAGCTTTTTTTGAGCTTGGGAGTTGATTTCAGAGAAAACCAGTGGCACCATCGTGTTTCTCGCGAACTTTTACATCAGAATCAACAGTCAAATCACAAATTCCTCACACATGCAACATCTCCATTTGGAAGCGAATTTTTCACAGAATATGCATTAAGACTATTTTTACTTGAAATCATGAATATCTCACTTTTTTCAAAAACTGCACTTACCCGCCCTATCCCCCAAGCCACTCATTAGGCGTATCCAGGCAACAAGTGAACGACGCCAACGGATCGGGGTTCGCGCGATGGGAGTGGTCCGACCAAACCTTAAGAGACCCTTTTACTATGGGTGTGGCTTTCCCTAGCCGTTTAATAGCCTTTGCTATTCTGTTTTATGTTCCAGTTGTGTCTGACGTCGAAAGTGAGCATGGCCGATTTCAACATGGGCTACTGCATGACGGGCTCGCTGGAGAGGGGCACGAAGAAAGACAACTGCTTCCAGACGACGCACTTTGCGGTCATTAGGAGGAGGGACTTCGAGAAGTACTGATCCCGCGAGATATGCAGCGCCTGACGCCTTGCTCAATGCACCACCAACGCGACACCGGTCTGTCGGGGCCCCAGTGCGGCGCCCCACGGGTACACACCCGCGGAAAAGGTGGGGCGCCCCTCGCTTCGCCGTTGAGTGGTTCAAAAAGAATCCTTTTGTTTTGTTTTGTTTTTCGTTGATTGTGTAGAGTTCTTTTTGGAATTTGTGTCGGAAAAAGAAAATCGACGGCTGAAGTCGAAAAATGTCTACATCCGCTCTTGTTTTATTTTTTTGAGAGAAAGTTGGATGACGAACCAACAGCCTAACTACATTTTGCGTTTTCTAATTGGCTCTCATGTTTTATTTGTTCTTGTAACAGGGAACCAAACGATTTAGCAGCTTTTAACTTTTTGTGAATTTACTTGACTAATCATAATCTAGAGTTTCAGCTTAAACAAAAAATCAAGTTTCTGTTTAAAAATAAAAAAATAAAAAAAAATTAGGTACCTAGTACCTGATGTAGATACGCTGGTTTTGGTCGATTTGGTCCACCTAATCAATCAAAAAATGTTCTTGAAATTTTCTGTAACTATTGTCTCGTTTACTGAGGTATATTTATAGAATCTTTCAAGGAGATGATTTGGTCAATTTCCTCCAAAAAAATAAAACATGATCGGAGATTTTGAAACGTTAAAATTAAGATGCATATTTTTCGACTGTAGTCATCAAAGTAATAGTACGTACAATGTCTGTTTTACTTGGAGTAAAATGGAGCATCATTTACTGGAAGGTACGTCGTATAAGGAGGCAATCTACGGCAAAAGTCTCAAAACACAAATCTGAATCTGTGACGTTGCAGATTTCTCACCATGGTTCAATTTTCTAAAGGATGAACCTTATTTCTTGAAATTTTTATTGATTTCTTTTCATCTCGTGTAAAATATCATAAGAAACTTTCAAACAATCCGTTTGTTTCTTTTTTTCTTATATAAGAAATAATAATAATAATGAAGCAAGAGCAAAGATTTGGAAACGACAGATTAGAGATATGTGTTCTTTGACCCTCGCCATTGATAAGGGCTTGATCTAATGTTAACCGTTGCTATTGGATTGGGTAACGCAAACGTGCATATTGTGTAAAATTTAACAATTTTAGTCAATCATTTTTACGAGGCTTAATTTTATTAGAACTTTTCAAAGTTTGCGTTGCCTTGGCCTTTATTCCTGCGAAAACTGTATAATCATCTTACATTTTACTTCGATGTACTCGTAAATTTGGTTTCAAAGCTTAAGGATTTTTTAAAGATAAATTTTAGAATTTTCCTCCTGTCTAACTTTTCTTTAAACAATAACAAAAGTATGGTTGCAAAGTTTTATTGCTTATGATTCCCATTTGTTCTGAGTAGCTTTTTTAATCATTCATGTTTTTTAAACATTCCGTCCAAAAGTATTCAGAATATTATTAATCGCTTTCCCTCATCCTACAAGCAGGATTACAGAACCGAGAGTGTTTAATTTTTTAGAATGCTGTTCTATTTTTTTCTCTTTTCTTTCAAGTCCATTCCGCTCCATTTACCTATGCATTCAGGGGTGGGTTTTTTGACAAGCCCTATAGACGATAGTCTCAAATGGTCAATTCTGTTTTGCTTTTGCAAAATTTTGTGAAAATAGAATACACACGCACATTCCATCTACTTTCAACTTATTTTATGGTAGCATTTACTTAATAAAATTTGTGTTTATTTGGTTTGTGAATATTGAATTCAGTTTTTTATTTTCCAAGGGTGCCCTGTCCTCCTGCTGAAAAAAAACGTCTTCTTAAGAAGCAGCAAATGGTCTTTTTTCTCCGACGGCTTTGAAAATCTACCCCCAGAGCATAATTTTTTAAGTAAAAGCAAAACAAAAACAACAAACAAAACAAGGAAACTAGCCACAATTTTCCGTCCAAACTATTTTATTAATTGAATTTTCATGTACACAAAATTCACCACAGACCGTCTCATATTTGTAAACTTAAGTATTCCATTTTAGCATTTTATCAGTAGAAAGGCAGCAAACACAACACTCCAATGAAGTAGCAATAATTGAGGGGCCTGGAGGGCAAGGCGCATGAATGCACTTTTGAAAAAAATTGAGATATAAATGATTTCAGGTAAAACTAGTCTTAATGCATATTCTGTAAAAAATTCGCTCCCAAATTCTAATTTTAAGGTATCAAAAAGTCGGTTTGAACAAATAGCAAAAACTGCACTTATGTGTCTTGTCCTCCAAGTCCCTCAATTATTCCAAGTGATTGCAATTATTGCAATCTGTGCTACTCACAAGGTATGATATTTCTGTACGGAGAACACAAAATCGAAAATTTGTATTCGAGTCACATTTTTTCACTGCCCCGAAAAACTCCTCCTTGTTTTCCCTGATTCGATGAAAAATGACGCCAGCAGTGGCGTGCCGTGAATTGCGATGTATCGATTGTCATGCCATTTAAACCTGTGGTGAGGAATCGATTATTGAGGTGTTCGCTGCGAAAACCCTGTTTATCGATACTTTTCCATGGGTTTAAATGACCGATCAATCTATATATCGCAAAGCACGCCACGCAACTGAACACCAGAGTTCCTTGAAGCCATCGAAACGTCTCTCTCGTGTGCGAGACATTTTACTAATTGCCGTCCCGTCAGCAGATTACCCGGCACCTGACATATCGTCGCTCATCTGACGTGAGGGCGTATCCCTATTTTCACATGAGCCCCGGGGAGCATGTACTTACACAGAGAACAGGGCTCACGTTGAAATCAGATACGCCCTTACGTCAGGGGTGCGACGATATGACAGTTCTCGGTGCCAAGATGTAGCGCCACCTGAGCTCTCCCTCGACTTTATCAACGGATAAATCGCTGATCGCTAAGCTAGAACGCCCTATGAGCATTCAAATGTTGCCAAATCTATTCTCAGAAAATACTAATTTTCAAAGAAAGATATGAACATTATTCATTGAAATTTTCAGACATTTTCGATCAATTTACAAACAAAATCCACCAAAAATGCAGAGGAAAAATACTTGGAAATTTCCTCGAAAATTCTTGAAGCAGCGAGAGGAGTTTGGCAACTTCTGAGGGCGTTTACGATGTTCTGTCTTAGCACGGCTGAAATTTCTCTCCATTATATTTTCACACCCTCTCCACCGGAGTATAATCAGTTTTAAAGGGCCTCGTGTCTAGTCCCTGGGATTTTTTATCGATCCGAGTCCTTTGTATCCAAAGGCCGTTTATTACCTTTTAATTGAAAGCGTGAGCCAGCTAGCATTGTTTTTCGCATCTGACGCGTTCTTTTTTTTCGGGTGGGATTAGCTGGCGTCACTTTTTTCCGAACGTAATTGATCCCCAATCGATAAAAGGGTTGTCCCATTGTTTGCTCAGGGACTGCGGAGCCGAAAACGTGGGGCCATAGCGCAACACCTGGCGTATGCTATACGTTTGCAGAGACTCTGTATGAATACTCCGTGTTTGTCGTGCTGTTGTTTCAGGGCATGATTCTTTCCTCTCCGATGTTTGTTGAACGAATTTGAACTCCATATACTTTTAATTGATTTTGAGAAAACCAATCTATGGGCTTACCTGTTAGGGAACCTGTATTGTGATGCCAAAAAACTCAGTTGGAAAAATTCGATGATGAAACTAGATACTTGATTGTACTTTTTCAAAATACATGCTCAATTTTCAATTGTGCAATAGTTCAAACTTCTTTTTTTTGGGCAATCCACAGGAAGTATTTTGGACAAGCAAAGCGAAATAGAAAGAAATTGTATCCAAAAACCATAGTCTTTAAAGAAAAGTAAAATAACAGAGGAAATCTGGAAGATTCCAATTCAAGATGCGTATTTTTTTAGTTTCACCATCGAATTACAATTTCTTGTTTTTTTAAATTTGCTGTTTTTTCCATGTGTGTAAAATGATTTTTCAAAACCTTAGAATGTCTCAATAGGCACGATAAAGTATCAATCACCTCCTAATTATTTTAAGTGTAAACATATTTCTATATATCATTCGAGGCTACGGTATACTCCTTAATTTTTGACTTATGAGGAATAACTCATCGTCACTAAGTACCCACTTGAATTATCCCCGAAATTTCTTCCGGCCTATCAATAAAAAATATTATTAAAAATTCTCCTACGCAAATGACGGTTGTATTTCTTATGCGAACGTAAATTTTGATACGTAGCGCTAACATGCGCATTTTTCTAATTTTCGAATAATAATAGCTTATTCCATCCAGATTTTATGTCTTATTATTTAACGGTATGCCCATCAACAAACAGCAACTTGTAAATATTCTTGATTGTACAAATAAATTTTTGATTTTTTCAGCTGAATCCATTGTTTCTTTTCTGAAATATCTATTTTTTTAAATTGATGATTAATTGATATTTTTGAACCCAAATCAATTTTTTCGCTATACAGAGCGATTAGAGTTCCCACCTTGCGGCACTTGCTTTCTATCTTAGTCACATTTTGCCAGGGCAGAGTTTTGTTTCAGCTTATTTCGTTTGGCAGGCTGGATGGAGTAATAATTGTTGAAAAAATGAATCTATTTTATGAGCCACCGCGCACAAGAATATGTAAGTATAGATGTCTCAAAGGTAAACGCGAATGTTTTCAGAATCAATTTTGAGATCAAAATAAGACCTTTTGTTCTACGACGTCTACCCAAAAAATCCCCTCTCCCCGTAAAGTTGCAGCCCCCAAAAGTTTGAACCGAGAAACCGTTTTTTATAATTGTGAAGACACTTATGATAGAAAATTAGCACTTCTAAGTTTTTTTACAGACGAATTGTAAGTATATTTCAGTCCCCAAACAAACTGACATCATAAGTCAAGAAGGTTTTGGGAGAGCTTGAATTTTTTCATGGGGAATAATTTGAAAAAACGTAGTGAAGCAAAAAAATCTTAATTTGATCTCAAAAATTTATTCTGAAATAATTCGCGTTTAAATTTGGGACACTTTGTATGGTGCCAATCAATAAAAAATGTTTTCGATCATATTTTTTCCCAAATCATATTTTAGGAAGGCTTTGGGAGAGCTTGAATTTTTGAAATGGGGATATTTTTGGAAAATGTTGTAAAGCAAAAATGTCTTAGTTTGATCCCAAAAATTGATTCTGAAAAAAGTTTCGTTTAATTTTGGGACACTCTGTATGTTGCCAATCAATAAGAGAATTTCCTTGATTTTGCCGCAAGCTTCAGATTATCGGAATGACGGTTGGAAACATTTATTTAGGAGCTTTCAATAACATCTAGCTTCGGAAGAGAGGATGAGGGGATGAGTAGGAGATGGGGAGCTCTGAGCAATTTACGGAATGAAAATAATCCCGGATTATTTAAATTAGATTCTCCTCCGTGAGACGCATCTGATTATTCGGGCTCGCGAGGAAATATAGACTTCAATAATACATACGCTCAAGTTACGAAACATATTTCCTCGTTTTCCACCTAACCTATTAATAAGCGATTTTCTATCACATATTCTTGAAACGGTAAGAATTTTTCCAAGTGGCACAGTGCGACGAGAATTGTGGAATGAGGTAGCATTTTAATGCAATGAAATTGCGATTATTTTTTGCTATAAATTGCGATATTTTCACATCATTTAGTGAAAAAATCCGGTCAACAGAATGAGCGCCGAGTATTGCAAATATAGGCAATTTGCATAAAAAATTGCAACTCATTTTAATTCTCTTGCAAGAATTTTCAATAATGCGAGCGCCTGTAATTAGTTGACGGGCAACATACTCTACACCCCGATGCAATAGCAATAGTTGAGAACATTTTCGGTAAAAAGGCATATGGGGCTTGCATGTTGCTAAGATTGTGCAATTTTTTGTAGCATTTGCGGTAGACGAAATACATTCACAGTCGACCTACTTCCTCAGAATAGTGAAGGAAAATTCGGAGCAGATTTAGAGAAAAATTTATAGCAGAACTGTCGGGTAAGTTACTTTACTTGCAACTAGATAACTACGTAGCACAAACTTAGCAGCGCTGGGAGTCCCATACGCCCTTACACTAAAAAATATCTCAATTATAAAAGTGGCGCGGAGACTTGTTTTGGGATTGAGATAACACTAAAATGAGTATTAATATTACTTGAATTGTTGCATCTAACTCTGAAAAGTATCATCAACTCAAAAAAACTCAACCCTGGTAAAATGGACATCAGCGGCTTTTGCACAAGACGACATATAGGAACTGAAATTTCGTCTCAGTTCAGAAAAAGCGTGTGCACAATTAGTTTCCGTGTGCACCTAGGTGTTTTCAATTGAAATTCATAATGCATCGGAAAATCAGCTATTTTCCCTTACACACCCTTATTATTCGACAAAAGTTGGAAATTTAGCCGGAGGGTCTTACAGTAATGATATTAAAAAGTAATATTTGCCGCATAGAGACTCATATCGCACATTTTAAATGTTCCACCTATGGACCACTAGACAAGGTACGAATTTAAGTAATCTGATACATGTTTCTTAACCAAAATTTCAAGTAAAACACGATGCACACAACGAAAATTACTAAAATCAACTCATAACGAAGATATTAACGTTTTTATTTCACATTGGTTATGAGGAATTTGAACTGCCCGCTCACAAGAAACTCAAAGCTCTACGTGAGTCAAATCGCGCACTACAACGGTTTCAGCAAGCTTCTCAATCGAGCAATGTCCATTTCCCCCATGTGTTGTTCAAACTATTAGCAATTTGCTCTAGCTGAGCGAAAGCGTTAAGATTGAGGTTGCCAGATTTTTATATCGCAGAGACTGTCATTATAACATTTAGCGCGCGATGTGAATCACGTAGAGCATTGAGTTTTCATGAGCGGGTGGTTTGAATTTACGCATCAAGAATCATTAATTATCTTCGTAAGGAGTTGATTTCGGTTAATTTCGTTGTGCGCATTGTGTTTTACGTGAAATTTTGGTTGAGAAACATGTATCAGAATGCTGAAATTCGTACCTTGTCTAGTGGTCCATTGCAATGCCCAAAAAGGCTCTTATGGGCGTCTAGCCTTTCTCAAAGAAGCGCGGTGCTTCCCAGTGTTTGAGACTTCCCTGAGGAAATGGGTTGTTCGAGAAGCGACTATGAATAATATGGCCCTCAGACTCAATGCGATAATTACGGAATGAAGCGCGGCGCACCCGCACGCGGAATCTGTGCACGCATCTCGGAGCAGCGTTTCCCCGGTGATGTGTAACGTCGGGATGAATGGAGAAAATTTGAGATCGATAGCGCATCACTGTTCCGATCCGGACGAGAGCGCAGGATCACAAGTCGGAAACTACATCTCGTTTAGCGCCGCCACCGCGCCGAGGCCCCACCGAACCTCCACCCCCGCATGAATTCGTCGGGCGCCGCTTTTGCCTTTTGATGGAGCGAGGGAGGGTGCACCGAACGCTACAGACACGGCCCTACGGCTTCGGTTGCGACCAGCCGTGGATAAAATAACTTAAGTGCTTCGTGTGAAAAGGACTTGAGTGCTCTTGGAGCGAATTTTTGAGGACGACGGATTTCGTGAAATTGGTTGTGGTTTTGAACGAAGATGGATCGAGTTTGGACTTTTTGGTATCGAGAGCTTTGGTTGAATTCGGACTTATTGGTATCAAGAAATTTGGGCGAATTTGGACTTTTTGGTATCAAAAACTTGGGTTGAATTTGGACTTTTTAGTATCAAAAACTTGGGTCGAATTTGGACTTTTTGGTATCAAGAACTTTGGTCGAATTTTGACTTTTTGGTATCAAGAACTTTGGTCGAATTTGAACTTCTTGGTTTTTCAGAATCTATTGTTACTTGCCGTGATTTTTGGCGACGTAACCAAGCGAGAGGTCCAGGGGATCTACTCCCCTTCCCCGACTAGAAACTTTACCGTAAAAATGTAATTTTTCGTGATTTGAAGAAACTTCTCAACCCAAAGACTCCTTTTCAGAATTGTTTTACCGTAATTACCCCTCCCCCATGACAAATTTTTGGCTATGCCAATAGTGCTTTCTGATATTTATCGAAAAATCTAGATATTTTGACGAGAGCCCTCAAATCAATGGCTGAGGCAAAGAAATGTGTATCTCGACTGCAACGTTTCAAAATCTCCGATTATTTTGTTTCATTGTTTTAAACAAAAATTGACCGAGGTACCTTCTTAACATGTTCTGAAAAGTTTTTGAAATGAGGGAGGAAAGTTTCTTTTGAAGTAATCTCCTTTTAAAAAATGAAAAATGAGCGGAGATTTGCTAGATTGCGACATACTGGAGCACGAGCACGAATCTAATACACGAACATGTAGCTATTCGAAAACATTGTAATGCCACTGTATTCTTTGACTGAAGCAATAAACAATGTGTGATTCTTGGTACATGAAATCAACTTGAATTTTGTCTTAAATTTTGGCATAGTTGCCTTCGAGTAATCTACCTGCGAGAGTAAGAAAATTCTTAAAATACACCTCACAGGTTTTCCTCCCCATAAACGCTCCTAGAACCAACAGAAAATGCGTAAACATATTTGCTGATATCTCTCACTTAAGAATTGCCTTCAATTTGACAGCATAGGCATCATACCTACCGCGGAGCACGAATAGTTATCTGTTCAAAAACACACAATTATGTCGCTCCAAAAGCCCTGATTGAGCTGATAAACGATGATGTTAAGTAGGTATCACCTTTCTGCAGTTCGCTTTCAAATGGATGAATAGGCAGCATACCTACCGGGGAGTACGAATAGTCGTTATCAGGCCCGCCACATCCCATCTCGGGCCCTGGTACCAATTTTCTGGCCCGGGCCCCCAGCACAGGGGGGGGGGGGGGGTTGGTGGTTTCCGGGGGGCCTCCCCCGGGAAATTTTTGAAATTTTAAATCTATTTGGACGCATTATGAAGCTCTTATGATGGAGACCTTCCATCAATTTCTGCAAAATAATTACGCCTTTTTGTTTACTTTCAGCACCAAAAACTTTCGAATTGTTGCATTCAAAACATCTATAAATTTTTTTTTGAGGGGGCAGATGATAATTTTCAATTCTATGGGGAGCCGGGCCCCCCTGGACTCCCCTTTCGTACGTCTATGGCAAGGGAGTTAAGCCATTGAAGTCGAGGATGCCCAGAAAGGAGCCTCTTAGCATCCGACAACGGAAGAAAGTGAAACACAGTTACTAAAAATATCATTCTACATATACTCAAAATCTTGAAAATCTCTAAAAAAGTAAGAAAAATTTTACAGTGCCCTAGCGTGTTTTTGAAACTTTATTCACCTTTAGCGGAATTTTTAGGATAATTTTTTCACTTTTCCCTACGAGACAAGGGTTACACATGAATTCGTAGTGGTTTGTAACCTGCGTCACGGGCCCCTCCAGGGCCCGGGCCCCGGTACCAAGGACCCAGTATCCCCCCCCTTGTGGCGGGCCTGGTCGTTATCTATTCGAAAAACACACAATTATATCGCCCCAAAAGCCTTAATTGAAGATAAACGATGATGTTAAGTAGGTATCACCCCTCTGCAGTTCACCTTCAAATGGATGAATAGGCAACATACCTACCGCGGAGCACGAATAGTTATCTGTTCGAAAAACACACAATTATGTCGCTCCAAAAGCCCTGATTGAACTGATAAACGATGATGTTAAGTATTTATCACCCCTCTGCTGTTCGCCTTCAAATGGATGAATAGGCAACATACCTTCCAACGAGTGCGAATAGTTATCTACTCGAAAAACGTAAGCACCGTCCACTTGAGATTCTCCTTCAATTTCACCACTTAGGCAATATTGCAACATACCTACCGGGAATTCTATTTGAAAAACAAGCAACTGTATTTCTCCATAAGCTTTGATTCAACTGATAAACGATTATGCTGTATTGGTAGGCAGTTCTTTTTCGAAGCATTCGCAGCATACCTGTGAGTAAATAATACATTTGCTTGAATATGACCGATTTCTGAAATTCTCAACTTCAAACGCATTATCAATTAACGAGCGTAGCCCTCCATCCAAACTTTGTTGCAGTTGATAACTCAATGTTTACAGAATCGGCGCCGACGAAAAATGGAGACCGGAAATAATATCCGATCCTAAAAACTGTTTCATGAACCTTTTTGTTCCTACATAAATATTTGCACTCAAGGGGTCTCAAAGGACAGTACGGTTTGCGTAGGTATTATCTACGGCTCCATCAGCGGAGTTTCGACGCCGTTCCGAACCCTTCACCTTTCAGTGTAGACTAAGAGTATCAATAGGGCATATTTCCGTCGAACTGAACTACGTGCATTAAGACATGAGCCCTGGCACCCATTAGAATGTATGCATAACAGGGCTCACGTCCTAATCCGCATAGTTCCGTTTCGCAGAAATACGTCCAATAGGCACTCTCACCCACCCTCCGGTCAGAACACGACTTACGCTACAAAAAGTCCTCAGGTTTTCAAACGCAATTTTACAAAATTATTTTTTTACATTTGAAATTATTACGAGTGCTATTATTATGAGCTAAAGAGTTCGCTGTATGGGAAAGTGCAAATAAATTTTCACGATTTCCCATTTCCTTATGCGAAAAGCAGGTTTGAAGTTGGAAAATCACGCAAACAACTGTTCTGAGTGGCTAGCATGTTAATTTTTTTTATTTTGTATCTATTTTTTTCAAAATGCATATGTAAGACAGGCTACACGGTCGTGAATATTAACAGCACATGAGCGGTTCGAAACGGCTACTCAGTTGCCAATTCGTATGTAATTGCTTTGTTGGACTGCATAAGTTCATAATGCAGATGTAAAGTAAAAGATTCAGGAAAAATACTACATGAGCGATCAATAATTGCAATTATCCTTTGATATAGGGCCTACTTTTGAAACAGTTAATGAATGCATATTGATAGCCAAAGTGCCAAACCGCGTATCTCCGTTTGCGACGTTGCAGACTCCCCATCACACTTTATTTTTTCCTTGGAGAACTAGTCATCAACATGGTTTCTTGAAAAATTCTTTGATTTATCTTCTCTCTTGGGAGAATATTCTGTATAAATGTCAAGTATTAAAGTTGACTTGCTTCCCTTGGGAAAGATAAAATAGGAGTGGAAATCTTGGCACATCGCAGGGGAGATACGTGGTTTCGCACTTTAGCAGTCTGTGTATTGCCTAAACATTTTCACATGCAGTAGATAAAACTCAGACGAAAATTTGCAGAAGTTTTAATGAAAAATATCCATAAAGTTGTCCATAAAATACGTATTTTATCAATATACATCTGGCATCGTTCAAAAACGCATATGACGTTTTTATCTCCGCACGGTAGCTATACCACATAGTACGGAGGGTATAACAGCGGCATACGTAAAAGCGAATAACCTATCGCGGGACGATGCTTAACCTACTTCATCTCACATAATCGCATCCCGCAATCCCGCATCATCGCTGTCAAACTGTGCCATTTCGTGGAATTTCCGAGAAATCTTTATCATCGGTACTGTGAGTAAAATACTATTTAGTTCTAGCAAGCAGGCAACTGTGCTGTAGCTCTCAGGTAAAAATGAACCTGCCTGGATATGCAGTGGCCTTTCAAGTTTTCCCAGATGGAATCATGCAGAAAATTAGAATATGGACGTCGCTGTGGAGCTCATCTGGACGAAGACGAGAGGTTCTGCCGTTTGAAGACCAAAAACACAACAGCGTTGACAGTAGCGTGGCGGGCTTTGCGATCTATCGATTGATTTTCCATTTAAACCTATCGAAAAGCATCGATAAACAGGGTTTTCGCAACGAACACCTTATCACTAGATTCTTTACCACAGCTTCTAATAGGGAATTTTGATAATTGATCATTCACGCCTCGCCACTGAGCGTTGGAAAACATCGATGGCTGATGTGCTAAACCACTTATTTGCGTTTACAACGTTGCAGACTTCCTGTCGTGCCTTAGTGTTTCTTCGAAAAATTAACCAATGTCATATCTTGATACCTTCCGTAATTTGTTTTCTATGTCATCAAAATGTTTTAAACAGTTTTCCAGCTATAAAGTTGGCTTGCTTCTCCTCGAAAAAGTGTAGTAGGAGCGAGGATTTTGAAAACACCACAATGGGGATACTTGGTTTTGCACTTTGGCCATTGATATGCCTATTGGCCTATTGATTGAACCTTACATCCAAGCGTCTCTCAAGAGCAAAGTTTCTAAATTTCTGTGCATAGTTTCTTCTTTTTTTGCGGAAAGTGAATAAAATCCCATGTTGTCAGTGGTAGACTGAAATTTTGATTTTTGTTCACCCAATTCGAAAAAAACCCTGAAATATTGTAAGATTACTTACGTGCAATCAAGGAACTTTTCCCGAAAATTTTCCTCTGCACATGACTCTTGAAGCTCATGTGGTCTTGAAGCAAAAAAGAAATGCGACAAAAATGTACCCTAAAACGCTTTGTATGGGATGAATCTATCGTAGGCGCAGACTTCAAATCGCGGAAAATCAAAATCTTGGCGAATCCTATTTTCCAAATATCGGAATTTGAAATTTTCATAGTAAATGCAAGTTTTCTACTGTTTTTGATCCGGGTTTTGTGTCAATTGGTTCACGTTGATCGATTCATGATTTTAATTTTCGTCCGATTCATGTCAATCGAATACATACCCTCTCGTTGCATGCAAACTTCCCGTCATTTTTTTTTCCTTAACTGAACAATGCACCCTCTGCTGCGTCTGCAGCAATTGTTGTTACGAATATGTTGTGCGTGCTGAATTCAGCCCATTACATACTAGACTCTCTGAAGGCGTTTTATATGCGATAGCAATTCGCCTTCAGTTGCATTTTCAGCAATTGTTGTTACGAATATGTTGTGCGTGCTGATTTTAGCCCATTACATACTCGTCTGTCTGAAGGCGTTTTATGTGCGCTAGTAGCGCAGTCTATTGGAGGACGAACGAAGTAGGGATTGAGCGATTCATTCAATCTCACTTCTCCTGTTCTCCAACAGGATGCTCTACTTTCGAACATAAAACGCCTTCAGAGTAGTAAGTATGTAATGAGCTGAGATTAGCACGCACAACATATTCGTAACAACAATTGCTGTAAACGCAACTGAAGGCGAATTGCTTTCGCACATTTAACGCCTTCAGAGAGGCAAGTATATCATGTGCTAAAATCAGCACGCACAGCATATTTCGACGGTGAAACTACCAAACCACGTATCTCGGTTTGCGACGTCGCAGACTTCCTGTCATACTTTATTTTTTAAATGAAAAACTACTTAACATCCAGTCTTGAAAATTTCTGTGATTTTTCCTCTTTGTGCGGAGAAAATTCCGTGAAAATTTCAAGGAATGATATTGATTTGGTCTACTTCAAAAAAATAAAATGTGAGCGTAGATTTTTAAACACCGCAAACGAGATACGTGGTTTGGTAGTTTCACCGTCGATTTGCAACAACAATTGCTGCAGACGCAGCTGAAGGCAAATTGAAAACAACCGTATACTACACTTTGAAAAACATCTTACTTCCTTAATTAATATTGTTACCGATAGAGAGTTGTTTTTTATAGTCTTTTTGTTGGAGATTCTCCAACAACTTTTCACGATAAGGTAAGTTTAAATGAAAAATAAAACATACTGTGCTACTAATATTCAGTATTTGCGGAGAGTTTAGACGAATCTGTCTGACAAGAATAAAAAAGCGCCAACACCACGATGGTCTTGAAGCAAAAACGAAAAAATTCGGCAAAAAAGTACCCAAAAACGGGTTGAATGGGGTGAATCCATGATACCTGTAACGATTCCAGTGCTTCAAAAATTTAGCGTGCAATTTACCTGAAACTGGAATGTGAAGCCGCGTCCAGAGGCACCGTTCATCCCTCGCTTTAATTTTGGAAAGTCGGGCAAAAACATAACCTATGCTTTAAAATAAACCTCGAGTTGGACTTGGTAATAGATTCTCATCTAACTGTCGAAAAATCACCTCAAAACGTATTTCCGTTCACGCACCTCATAATACTCAGCCTGAAAGTGCGTGCCTTGGGACAGCACCCGAGAGAATCTATCATAGAATGCATAGTATAGTATTGTTCACGGATGGACGAAACGTAAACAAAAATAGCTCCGCGTCATTTCTAGTGCACGCTTGAAATATAAGAGAATCTCTTGTCGGGACACTTCCGGCATATGGATACCCAAGAGAACGATATTGTTTCGCGAATTTTTATTTCATAACTGATACCAAATTCACTCCAAGACAAGTAAGTTTTGCGTTTTGCTGACTTGAGAGCAATTTCATATTCTTGCAAGCCCTGGAAATCATACAATTATGAGAACAATAGAGTCCATCTCAAAGTATAACAATGTTGTTGTATCAGCGCAGCAAAAAGTTGTCATCGTCTAAATAAAATGTATAACGCCATGACATTGATTATAAGTTTTAATTTCGTTGAATTTGCGATATGTGTCTTTATCTAAACAATTCAAACATAAATATATACTTAAGAGACCGGACAATTGCTTCAATTTCATACTCGTGAACCTGCTAGTGTATTAGCCGATCATCAATCTTTCAAAATGTGCCCATCCAAACTTCTCGTAAGTTATTTCATTTTTATCTACGGCCTCTCTCCTGTTGCATTTTTTTATATGCTGTTCAATTTCATCCCACTGATCATAAAAGCCAACTATCGAAATTCAAGGATGTAAATATTTTACGTTTAAATGCAGGAGTGAAAAATGGAAGAATTTGACTATAGATTTAGCCTAATTGCAAGTCATACGAGCAGTATGACTATAAAATAAAAAAAATGAAAGAAGAGTTAGAGGAAGGAAAGGAAGTAGGGCATACTTCCTTTCCTTCCTCTATCTCTTTTTTTTCTTACAAGTAAACTTAATGCTTTGAAACTTGATAATCTTCTGGATTGTTAGGAATATTTTCACAAAATTTCAAAACAGAGAGCTGCTCACTTAGTTTCCGCGTAAAAAAAAAGAAACGGGGAAGGGGGAGTCTGGCAACGTCTAATGTAGTTACGCTGATTCCGGCAAAGTCGTCCTAATGTCCTAATTGTAAAAAATTAGAGCAAATTATAAAAAATTACTAAAAAAAAGTCGTAAAAACTTCATTGAAATTTGATGTATTTCAATATTGAAGTACCTAGTCCAGTTGCAACCTTGCCTATCAGTCTTTTCCTGGAGTGAGGGTTTTCCCCTCCTAATGTTATTTCATTTTTTATCTGTTCAGGTCATTTTTGCTTTTGCCTCCTTAGTCACCCTTACTCGATATGCAACTGCAAAACGATCAGTGTCATCTGATGTCAGTTCCGATGGATCACAAGTAGAAACAGTTGACAATCAGAAAGCATCAGATTGCGCCTAAGTCGAAGAAAATGCATAACTACGAGCAATCTATACGTGACAATTTTCCATAGCTTTCGTCTAGAATTGTGTGCTTTTACCAAAACTGCACGAGCTCAGGAATTAAATACATATACTCACCCTTAATCGTAACCCTGTCTCCTGCCTCATTAACAGAGGTATTTGGGCTACATTCAAAAATCCAATTAGCTCATTTTTTATTTTTCTCTTAAAACTTTGTTTCTTTTATTTCTGTTCAGGTTTCGTTTACGTTCGTCTTCATAGTTGCCCTCGCTCATTTTGCAACAGCAAAACCATCAGTGTCATCTGATGTCGTCCTCGATGAAGAACCAGTAGAAACAGTTGATAATCAGAAAATACCAGAGCCGATTGTTGGTGGTCTTTATGGGGCCCCAATGGATGTAAATGAAATCTTTTTCGGAAATCTTGGAAAATGTGCTAAGCGGGGTGAATTCTGCGATGAAAATAGAAAATGTTGTCGCCGTCTCAAATGTACAGCCTTTTATCGTAGTCCATCGATCTGTTGGAGATGAAGCTGAAAATCGATTATTTTTTGTCTGATTGTACATAATTTATTGTTGTCTCTCTAATTTTTTAAACCAAATATTTTTCTAAATTTTATAAATAAAAAAATTGTAAGCACCCAAGTCGTGGTGTTTCTTCTTTTCTTGTTCTTTCTGCAACTGACGCGCATACGACTAATGTGAGAGGTATCCTGAATGTATACAATGGTCATTAGTTCAGGATCTTGCGTCTCGAAGTGAAACTTTTCTTTACGATTACATTTTTGCGATGAAAGCCACCATTTTGCAGCCCCAAAAAACGCAAAAATTCATATTTAATTTAATTGAATTAAAATTGTAATTTAACTTTGGTTGAAATGGATAATTTGCACGCAATTTGTTTTTGCTTCATCTGAGAGTGCTTAAGAAGCTGATTGGACAGTATTTTTTATAATTTTTTTCTGATATGGAACATTGTATAAAAATAGATTTAAAAGTGAAAGACGCACCACCTAGTGACGTCATCTAGCGGCATTTCCGATTTAAACACATAATCTTTAGGAAATTATTAATTTTGTTTTATTAATTAATTATTTAATTGTCATATCTCCTCCAATATTTGTTCAATTTATAAACCAAGTGTACCCTTGTCTTCAGTTCACTCAGTAGTTTCCACTTAAACATGACATTCATCGAATTTCAGACTCATGCAAAATCTCCATTTTCTTGGACAGAGTTTTGCTTTAAAACTGTCCAACTCGATTTAAAATTCTTAATTATTGAGCTACTTAATAAAAATGTTCGAAATTTTATCAAATATTGTTGCGTTTTTAAAAACAGAAAATTAACCGAGTAGTTAAATCAGAGAAAGTTAAAAGTGAGGAAGTATTTACCTTCTCTTGAAGCTCCTAGATAGGGCGTGGAAGGAGGGGGAGGGGGTGAAAACGTTAGACCATAAAATTAATTGCCGTCAAGTTCCACCGATAGCTCCTTTTGCCAACACGAAAATAATAATCAAAGACGCATTTGGACTGAGTTCAACTGAAACGCAATAAGTCTCTTTGGGGGAAAAAAATTAATTTTGGGGTAGTTTTGAATACAACAAGTTGTATATTTCACCCTATCAAAAATTCAACGTCGAGAAAAAATTCTTTAAACGTGAGAACAGTTGTTAAAATTTACCTGTATCATTGATTTGTTTGGAAAAACCTAAATAAATTCAAGGAATAATCTCATAATTGTGTATTCTTCGTAAGATCGGCACGATATATTATCGAGAGTGTTTTAATTCAAAACTGAGATGAGAGGCACTTCAAACACAAAAAATTCGCCGCTCCAATGACTAGAGAGTATACCTACTTCCATTTTCACGTAATACTTGAAAAACATCAAGTTGTTAGAACGGCAGAGTCCATCTCAAAGCTTATTTACGCTCTTATATCAAATCGACAAAAAGTTGTCATCATATGGATTAATAGATGACGCCACACGTGTGAGTCTGCACAACAAAAAAAGACCTCCCAAAAAAGGTGGGACTTGTATATGTCATAAGTTGCAACGTAATCTTCAGCGCCACGTGCGAAAATAACCTTAATGTATTTCTTTTCTACCCATCGCACCGGAAAAATTGCGATTTTTCTTCATGAGGGGACTTTCCGATGGAAAATTCGTGCATGAAAAAAATGTCAAGGTTTATTTGCGAACTCAGCCGTCAAAAATATATGAGAGGTATCGTAATTGTACCGGAGGGTCTTATAAGGAAACTTACACTGATTTTTTACTGCTGAAGTAGAAAATTACCTCATCGGAGGTTTTTCCCTATTATTTACCAATTTTCTGAAAAATCTAATAACGAAGCGTTTCCCGAGTAATGTAAAAAAAAATGTATGCCATTCAACAAAAAAATTCTATAAATCAAAAAAACAATTTTATTGATTAATTCAACCATTTTTTTCATTGAGTAATATTCGACCGAGGTAGAATCGATATTTTCTCGGGTTTCTCTTCAGATCAAACGAAGTAAAGAGAATTTTCAGGACTGCTTCGTATCCCCACCCACTCATTTTCCGGGGGCTTTTCTATCATAAACTAATTTTCGTCTCGGGATGTAATATTTTCCTCAGAGATGAAGGATAAACGAGAGTGATGGTTGGCTAGTCAAAGGTTTACTAAATTACGTTGGAAGATCGCCAAGTGAATTACCAGCCTCTGTCTTTGCTCCTTTTGTTATTTTTCCTTCTTCCTTTTGCACGTGTGAATCCAGCCAAGACTATGTAGTTTAAGAATTTACTAAGAAATCATAATTTTTCGAAACAAAAGTCTAAATACAGTGGACTCTCGATAGTTCGAAATTGAAGGGAATCGGCTTTTTCTTCGAATTAGCGAGGTTTCGAAATAAAGGGAGTTCGAATTAAGGAGATTTATGTGGAGAAATTTCGAATTAGAGAGGTTCGAATGTAGAGAGGCAAATGGACGGATTTACGTCAAAAGGAACCAAAAATATCAGTTTATTTCTTTACGGAGGTAAAAATTACACTAAGTTATTATTAAGTATTAATTATTTTTATTTAATTTTAAAATTATTAAATACATGTTTACATTTTGACAATCCTATCAGCTCTTTCAGGCACCCAGGTACATAAACAGTTGACTTCGAATTATAGAGGGAGGACCATATTTACTTCCCACACTTCGAATTACAGAGAGAATTTTCGTCACAATTTCGAATTATAGAGGGGAGAAAAATACATTGATTTTCTTCGAATTATCGAGAGATTTTCAAGGGAAACGGACTTTCCTTCGAATTAACAAGGTTTTTGAATTATAGAGATTCGAATTATCGAGAGTCCGCTGTGTTGTTGCAAGTGAGGAAAAAAATTACTTAAACAATATAGAATTAAATAAAATATTATGTGAAAAAAGTGAGGCGGGCTTAGCTACCTTCAACGCAGCGTATATTATTCTTGTTAATCTTTGAGCTTGATCATAAGTTCTCAAAATCATCTGAAAAGAAATTGACTCTTCGACTTTTACTATAGAATGGATTTTGATTTAAAATTGAAAAGTGGCTTGAAAACTGGGGTCACAAAGATTGGAGAGCAGTGAAACACGTGTTTTTATGAAATACCAGGGTTTTCTAAATTTATAATTTGGTATGATCGCGGCTCAAGCTTGTCAGGCTGAAGTAGGTACAACTTCGCGGGCGCCGTTGAAACAAAAATGAACTAAACCGTTCGCGGATAACCGCAAGTTAACTTATTTTTTATGACAGTAGAGAACGCTATGTCAATAATTCAAATTTAAAATTTTTTTGCCCGACTTCACACTTCACTAAAATAATTGATGCACTATGAGTGCACTCGGGTTCCTCTCCCTAAAGGCGGTCACATCAGTAGCAACTCCTGAGAGTTGGCAACACTGTTTTTCCTCCATTTGAATGTATGTAAAACAATCGATTTATGATAGGGCAGCATGTTTCTTTTACAATCGATATTTTAAATGGATTTAAATGACGGATAAATAGTGCTGCCAACTTGCAAAATCGCCACTGGGTTACATATATTAAAAAGTAATGGTTCTGAGATGATATCCTAGGTAAGCATATTGTCAACCTGACAACATTTAGCCTCAAACAAGAAACATTTATCTTTAGACAAAACTAGGGGCTTATGGGGCTGCTTCGCAGCCCCTTATTTTTCCTGTACACTTTTCACTTTCACATGTTTTTTTTTTTTTTTTTTTATTTATTTTCATTTAATTTTCTGTTTTGTCTTTGAATCGGGTCTAATTATTTTTTTGAGAGAATAAATATAACAAATGTTTTCAAAAATTGTAATTTTATTTAGTAAACTTTAAACTAAAATTTTGTTTTAATCTTCATACAAAATTATTTTTTAGGTTTTACATTTGTTTTCAAACTAATTTTAAAGAAGATCTTTTTTTATTTTTTAAATACTTTGCTTTTTTTTTCGATTAAATTGTTGATTCTTCTTTTGCCATTTCTGTCCTGCTTTTCTTCCTATATTTCCTACAACTTTGCTCTTCTTCTTTCCTCCTTTTGTCTTTTCTTTTTTTGCTTCTTCTTTTTCTTCTTCAGTAGCTGTTCCTTCTGGTTCTTCTTCTTTTTCTGCTCCTGTTTTAACTTCATCTAATTTTTCCGCTTTTTCTTCTTCGTTTTTTCCATGTTCAGTCTGCTTTCTGGTTTCCGGGGAATGCAGCTGCATTCCGGATGCGTTAAGGGGTGGGAAGGAGGGAGGGACGGACTGAGAAACTGAAAAAAGTACGTTACGTAACGGTAAATATTAAATAAACTTACCTATATATGGATCCTTGAACTTTAAAGCAATAAGGTCCATCACCCGGAATATCAATTCGATTTACAGAGAAAGAGGCAAAAGCAACAGCACTATTATAATTTCTGATACGCTTTATGAAATTTGGAGAATATAAATACTCGGTAAAGAAATTAAGCCATTTTGGCAGCAGTTATTAAAATGACCATTGGACATTTCACCCTGAAAATGGCGAGCATCACAATGATGACAAATTATATTCATTGAACCGACTGAAAATTTGGTAACAAAATTTTCATCAAAGTTCTGATCATCACTTTTATACTTCCGAAATGAAGAAATGAAACTTTGATTTTCTATACTAATGACAGAGTTAAGTTCTTGCTTCACTAAACGAACATGCGAAGAATTCTGGAAAACGCGACCACGTTTTGGAGGACGACCGCCTCGGTCATTGAAAATTTCACTCATAACAACTGTTTAAAATTAAAATTAAAATTAGTAAAAATTATTATTATTTTAACAAAATCATAACTGAAAAGTTCAATTTTTAAATTAAAAAAAATAAATCAGAAGAAAAAGGATGAAATGAAAATGGAAATTAATAATAAACATATTTATACACATTGAAAAGAAACAGCGTGAAAAGTTCTGATCGGAATTTTTTTTTTTTTTTTTTTTTTTGGTATGTTAAAATGAGAAAAAAACTTGGAGGTTATTGACTTAATGAGGAAAAATTGGCAATAGGAAAAAGATGGAAGCAATCATGAAAAACCGTAAAAAAAAAAAAAAAAAAAAATAAAAAAAACGCGGGAAAAGAAAAATGTAAGTTGATGGCAGTTGAGTGTTGGAAGTAACCTCACTTAATGATGATTGTTGAACGAAAACAGCTGATAAAAAGACAGCAAACAGTAAAGTAAAATGCGTAGCAACAAAACTTTTCCGAAAAACAAAAAACAAAAAACCCCCACTTCCCCTCATCCAATTTATGAGTTTTTAGGGATTTAAAAATCGGGGACGAACCCCAGAAAATAATTTATAGTTTTCCCGAAGCATTGAGAACAACACCTTTCAAATGAACCATTGCCCCTCGCAATTAGTACAGTGGTTGATTCACAATTTCATTCTATTTTTCAAATTAAATATTAAGATATTAATGGAGAAGGACCGCTAATTTTTCCTCGTGTTTGAAATAAAGGAGTGAAGAATTAAACACCTATGAAACTTATCAAAACTGAAAATCTAAGAACAATGAAATAGAACGTTGATATGGCGATGCTATGCTTGGCCTCAATTCCGTTTGACTTCCACTCTCTATTATTTTAGAGAAAGCACCGTTTCTCCACCTTGTTATTTACAGTATTCGGACCATCTCTTAGTGTTTTATCCCCTCATTTTTTTCTCATTATTTTAGAAGCCGATATCACTCTATGACATTTAAACACACATCTCTATCATTCAATATGTAACATGCACGTGCAAGATGAACAATTATGTATATTTACAAGTATTTTATCTCTTACACATTCGTCTACCCTACTCTGAAGCTACTCTTCATGGAAATAGTACAGGTCTGTCCAAAGATTTACACTTTCTCGACTTTCTAACGTCGTCACAGAAGTTCAGGACAATGACCGGAATTCCTGCCAAATGAATCAATTGTTTTCAAAAGGAAACAAGTCCATTTATGCATGAGCCTTGGCTTGCATAAAAGGACATGCCAACTAAGACTCATCGAGCAATGGACCTATCACCTATTCCCGTTTGAAAAAAACTGATTCAAATACCTGTACTTAAGTTCAAAAATATCTTTCATATATTGCGATATGAGTGAATCGAGAGTAATAAAAAATATAGCATATATTTTGTTCCGCTTATCCTCAAAAAATTTGCGGTAGAGTTCGATACACCTTTTTTTGATAACCCATAATTGGAAATTAAGTCATTAAAATTATTATGCATCTTCATCATCGTGTCATCAAAAAATGATGTTCCGAGCTTCCGAACCTACGACACATATTTCTTCTTCCATCGTTCGTCCGTGGGTTGACTGCGTATCGATGACTAAAGTGCGAAACCACGTATCGTTATTACGGTGTCTCAAAATCTCTCCTCTTATTTTATTTTTCGAAGAGAAGCAAGTCAACTATATAGCTTGAAATTTCAATGAAATAATTTGCTAACGTTGAGGAAAAATCACGGAAGTTTTCAAGAAATTACGTTGTCTGGTTTTCCAAAGATAAATAAAGTATGACAGGAATTCTGCAATGTCGCAAATCGAGATATCTACGGTGTAAGTCGGCAATCACATAACTCGGTTTGCGACGTTGCGGACTTTCTGTCATACTTTATTTTTTTAACGGATTATTATCTACTCTCAACGGCAATTCTTTAAAACTGCTATGATTTTTCTTCTCTGAATTGACTCTGAATGATTTTTCGCGAAGAAAATTCTGTAAAAACTTCAATGAATGATGTCGATTTGTTCTCCTTTAAAAAAAAAAAAAAAAAAAAAAAAAAAAAAAAATAGCACACATTTTCAGACACCGCAAACGAGATATGTGATTGCGGACTTTCGCTGTCGATATACCAGTTTCTGCACTTTTCCGTCGATATCCAGTAAAACTGTTTTAAAGGCAGCTGGAAAATTTTCTCATAAGTTTCATAGGTTGCTTTTTTCACGTATTACAAAAATTATTCTTAGTAAGCAATCATAATTTATTTTCCAGACAAATCTACGAGAGGCCTACATGTCACAACACACAAACCGTCCACTTTAGTGAGTGATCCATTTCAGTTTAATTTTGGGGATAAAGTGTGAAAATGAACAGGGGCTGAAGAGAACAGAACTAAAAACGATAAAAGTCGTGTCCAAAACTACTAGATTCCCGCTGGAACCCTTAAAATCCCCTTCAAAACAAAAAATATGCAACCCCACGACTGCTTTATGAGTCCAGAATTCAGACCTGTCGTCATATTTTACTTTTCATTTTTTTCCTGCTCATAAAACATAACCGTTGAGTTGCTATGCTACTGCCCTTTATTGAGCCAAAGCAGCCCTAGATATTGGCGTATTGTCCGAGCAGAGTGTGAGCAATGGTTGATTTTTGCTTATTGTTGTTGTATCCTTATGCTGCGACGAGTGTCGAAAATGAAGAGAGAAAAAAAAATCAATGCGAATTGAAGCGTTGGGTGCAGAAAGAGCATTTCTTCGTTGCGGTGTCTTAGGATCTCAGGTAACAATTCATCCACTGTAATTATAAATAAAATGCATGAAATTCGTTGAAACCTCCTCTGAATTTTCTTTATGATTTTAAAATGCTGAAAACTACAAATTTCAGAAAATTTACCCAACATTTTCCTCTCTAAAATAAAATTAGCAGTGGCGATTCTAAAACCAAGATATGCCCTTTCTGCATCCAACCCCTCAATTTCTCTTTTCTGAGGATTGCTTTTTTCTCTGTTTAACAGGCAGTAGACAACGGTAATCTAACATACTTTAGTTTCAAGAAAATTAGAAACTCGCCCGAATACGTGGACAAAACGCATTTCATAAAATGGATTTTTAGTCCTTCCTGCGCGCGATACCAAGTCATCCTTGCACCGAGCAAGTTCGGAAAGTCTACCAACTTCGCCATGCTTCGGGAATTCCTTCATCCGGCCCACTACGGTCACTCGGACAGCATAAAATCACGCCAGGAAAAGTTATTCCAGAATCTAGAGATCATGAAAGACACAAAATTCGTGGCGAAACATTTAATGAAACACCCCGTCATGTACCTAGACTTCACCCCTTTCAACATTAATCCCGCGCACTTTCAAGACGACCTCGCTGACCTGTTGCGAAGGGCGAGCGATCCGATCAGAACCATGACGTCAGGAAAAGAGAATCTAGATAAAGCTCTATTTGCCAACATAACGTGGAGAATCGACGCGAACTGGTCCAGACCGTCAGATGGCCGTGCATTGTCATTTGCGTACAATCAAGTGTACAACGGACCAATCATAGTCCTCATCGATGGACTCAACGCACTTCTGTCCAGATCCTGGGTCATGGAAGAAATTATGCCCGGACATGTTTCTCTCGTAGTAGAGGCGATCGGTTCGTATTTATTTGAGGGTATATTTAGAAATCCAAACGTGGAAAAAATATTAATGACAGGTAGAACTCGCATTGCTGGACCATGGAAAGAATTCATTGCAGACCTTCAGTATACAAATATTTTTGACGATGCCGAGTTGGCTTCGTGTTTTGGCTTCAGTGAATTCGATGTTAGACGCATTGGAGCTGGAGTTTATGGTCTTACTGACTATACTTTGAATGGAATAAAGCAGTGGTTTGATGGTTACTCAGTTGTAAGTGGAGAAAAGAGGTATGGTTTTTACCCTTTGGTCAAATTTTTCAAAGATCGTGAGTATGTACCGTTATCCGATTATTTAGAGATTCCAATTTTCGAGTTGCGGCATCTCCGTAACTTCACGAGGTCCGTTGACTTATCACTTCAAGGACCTATAACAATCCCTGTCCCTGAAGGAAATACCGGGGATGAACTCTGGGATTTAGGGATGTACACGATTGAGTCAAATAGGAGGAAAAACATGATCGAAGGACATTTGTATTTAGTGCTACAATACCTCTACGAAATCGGCGTGTATTCCAAACTGAGCGGAAACGCAACGAACATGACGATGGAAGTTGCTAACTTACAAATCGCGCAAGATCTTAGAAAACGAATTTACACGGTCCAGTACATAGAATTCTTTTATAAAACACCAGAACATGCTCAACTTTTGTACGTACACGCGTTGAGCTCTTTAACACAGAAGAATTACACTTTGTTTCAAACCTTCGCCCAGAGCGTACAAAGACTTCTTACTCGCTCAACTCTTAGAAATAAGGAGGAAGTGCTAGTCGTAATGCATAGTGCAATTCAAAATATGTATAAGAAGAAAAAAATTAGCCTGGCGAAATTGAAATTGCTTGGAGTTACGTCATGTATTAAAAATACAAAAAAAGTTGCGGGAGATAATAATTTTTCGCAGGAAAAGACGGATTCTCAACATGTTAAATTGGACATATTAGTGATAACTCAATATGATGTGGGAATACTGATTGGAGTAGAATATGGAGAGAAAACTTCTCAAAGCGTACTTGAAAATATGGTATACAATGATTGGTATAAAGCGTTTTATGGTGATTTGTGTAGTCGGTACACGGTACAGAAAATGTGTTTAGTTGGCGTGAGTTTCGACTCTCACAATAGTATGACATCAGTATCCTATTTATTTAATTCTTTTGATTTGTCGTTTTCTAAAACTATACGTGTGTCCCTCCCAAGCTAGCAGTAGGTTGAATACTCGTATATATTAAAATAGGAGTATACGTATAGGTGGCTGCAACTGGGAGATGTGCGTATCTCCGCTTGTGACTTACAAACGGAGGTTAATTTTTTGTACTGTCTATAAAAATTAACTTTGATTAGCTGTCTTCAAATAAATTAATCAGAAATTAAAATTGCTAGTGGCGAAACTCGAAGAAAAATGTGTTGTTACTTACAACCCTTTACGTAATTTCATGGGTGCAGTGTTTAACTCCTACCATTCACTTTTTTTCGCTTTGAGAAGGATACAAAGCGATGAAAAGAGTCTGACTAAAAAGCGTAATATACAAACACAATGAAACTTGGTTTTTATAGATTGTGCAAATTTTCCTCCAGTTCAAAATCAGATAAGGTGGCCAAAGCGGAGGAGTTGAAGTTGCTTTTTCAACCCTAAAATAAAAAACTCAAAGAAAAGGGTGTCATCGTGTGAACACCATTCATCATTTTGTGTGTTTGCGTTTAAACTTTTATCGAACGATAAAGCGGACAAGGGTTGAGACCATTCTTGTTATGACATGATTTTACAAATAATGAAACCGAGAGGGTGAAATGTGATGGCTTAACTCCTAAACCACTCATGAAGTTTGCATTTCTTCAAAATTTCCGCGCGTACTGTATTTTATAAGAGAAAAATCAACATTTTGGCTTGAGATGATTTCGTATTTTTCGATACCATTTCATGGTCGAACAGTAAAACCTTAAGGTACACAGACTTTATGTCCACTTTTTTTTTACGTCGACACACTTTTTGTCCACAACTTTTACGTCCACAGTTCTGAAGCCCACACTATTGTTAAGTCCATTACTTAAACGTCCACGAAGTTAAGTCCACAAATGTAAAGCCCATTAAAATCAAATTCAAGCGTCATATTTTAGTCCGTGTGTAAAATTATACTGACAATATCGAAATGAGAAAATTAAGAGAGAATGAGGTGTTGTTATCGTAACTCATATTTTAAATGAAATGTTAATTTCTTCTTTTGATTCATCTTTTCTAATTGTCTTTGACAAATACTTGGTTTCATTTCTATCCTTGAAATTTCTGATATAAAATATGCCTTAAATGTGCATTCTTTTTTTTTCTAATGAAATTGATTACTTCATTTTAAAAACATTTACATTTTTAAAACGTGGTAAATATTTGTAAAACTTTTTCCAAGCAATGGCATCGATATGAATCTCAATGAGCCGTAGTTGTGATGAAAGAAACTATACAAAAATTAATAAAAGAGGAAAAAAACTAAGAAGCACGCAATTTTTTGTTTTTAACTTATTTGTACATCGACCTCCTTGAGTCAAATACGTCAAATTTTGAGCGTTTAGTTGCGCTTACACCACGCTGCAGCACAGTAAAAGCCCAAAACATTAAACAATAAATTTGAATGCTTTGGAAATCATTAACTTTGACACGGAACGACTATTATATTTACAAAAAACACATTATATTTTCCAGTAGTACATATTTCTTTTTCATCAGTTTAAAAGGGAATAATCGATGCAGAGAGTGCAAACATTTCAAAACCATGAGTTGAAAAATGCGGACTTCGTGAGTTTAAATATTAGCCTAACACAGAGCGGAGCGGCGTGTTAGCAGCGCAGAACATGCATAGGCGCCTACAAACCTAACGGGATACTTCACGCATTGCGCAACGCGTGAAGTATCCCGTTAGGTCTGTAGGCGCCTATGCACGTGTCACGCTGGTTGCATGCCGAGCCGCAACGCTTTAAGTAACTATCTCGCGTCAGAGGCGTTGCACAGTATCCTACAAGATTGATGGCGCACGAAATAACTAGTTAAAGATGGCTTTCAATTTTGACTGCATCTGTTACTGAAATATGTTTAATTTGGCGTTGGAGCGTTTCCGAGGCTCCCGCTTTGGTTTTCATCTTATCATATCCGTACAGTGCACACATGAACATATGTTATTATCTGCTCTTAGAATCTGTTCTCTTTCATGACTTGATTCATGAATGAAATGTTTTTAAGAATGAAGGTAGTAGTAGTATGCATTTATTTTTGAAGTGGTTCCTGTCATTTAAATGAGAAGAAAAAAATGTGGACATAACATGTCCACAATTTGGACAATTTTGGGCATATTCATGGTTGGACATTAAATCATGTGGACTTGATAAAGACTGGACGTAACGTTTAGTGGACATTAATAGCGGTGGACATTTATTTAATGGGCGAAAGGTAGGTGGACATAAAGTCCTGGAAGCAACTTTAAAGCCAGTTATTGAGTTCCTTTCCTTAAAAAAAAAATAAAAAAATAAATAAATCAAGTATGCGAGAAAACATTGAAACGTTGCAATAGAGATACATCCTTCAGGAGTTCAGACATCGAATCGTCGAAACATCATCGTGCAAATCTCGCTAAAATATTCGTGTTTAAAAAAGCAGCCTTCAATACTGAGGATAGCAATTTGTCATGCAGGAACGATTAAATGTGACAATTTATTGTCCAAATGTTACTTGAAGCTGAAAAATTAAGACTTTAACGGAACCATAGGCGGCCTCTTCATACATTATCTATTTCAATGGAATCATTCTTCTTTCTCCCTCTGAGAATAGGTTCTTTTTTTTCTTCTTCTTTTGGGTGCTTTTTAAGACAATTGTCCCCAGTTGAAAAGCATAAATAAGGAAAAGATTAATTAATTGAATACATAATGAATTCTTTAACAAAACACATTTTAATCAACTTGGATATATACAAGTAAAAATTAACATTACCAAAGCTCCTTTTTTGTAGTAAATTTAATTACTTATACTGGAGGATCTAACAAAGTTAAATTTATCTATACAGGTTGTATCTTCATATAAAGATAATTAAGTATTCCCATGTTTGACATGGTATTTGATAAGAAAATATAGTAACGATAAACCACGCACATCATAAATTTACAAATGTACACAATTTGTTTCTTTTTACAAATTAATATCTGCATATTTACAAACACTCTACAAAAGAGTAAATGCGGTTTACTGTGACAGAACAACTTATAGCGTACCACATGTGCTGCATTTCATTTTTAAAAGTATTGCACTTGATTTTTACAGAAGGACACACTGATTGGAGTGAAATATATCTTTACTTAAACTTTTCTTGATATTTTTCTGGAAAAACAACGTTGAGGTGAAGGGAAGACATGACAAAAATAAGGTTCATTAACGCGGTGCACCATTGTACACACCGGAACACATCCAGATTTATCGCTGGTCTGTCAGTAAAATCGCCTGAAATTAGGAGGTTAGGCAAGAAACTGTACACGGGCGTGCAAGCAGTCACCTGTGCAGAGTTAAAAACTATACATGTTAATTTCTATCAAACTCCTGCAAACTGACATGACTGAGTTAACACCAGCTACTTTTCCTGCTCCACATATTTTCGCAAAACAATTCCTTACAAATAAAAGGGATGAAGGGAAAAAATTATTCAGCTCTTCGATACAAACAAATACCGAGATATTGAGCAAACAAATTCGTTACGATGGTAAATTATCACGGTGGACAGATCCTCATCTGCAGGCACAGGACCGGACGCTCATGGCGGGATACGTTTTCCTAACGATATTGCCAATTTGATCGATGTAGGTGATCTTGACCGGGCTTAAACTGTCAGCCACACACCTCGGCTCTGGAACATCGCGGCCGCCGACAGCTCTCACCATACTCTGAAGGGTCGCATGGTTTGTCGGCCTCATTGACTGAAAGAAATGAAAACTTCACATAAAATTGTGACACCTAATTAAGCTCCTGTAAAATGCGGGAATTTGCGATAGCCGCAATTCAACTTGTTACGTGTGGAAAATATGCATTAAAAAAGAATGACGAGATAACATCGTTTTAAATTAAAACTAAATTCTCTTCGACTTTAAGGAAACATTTTATGAGAAATAATTATTACTTTAATTAAAGCAATTTTTTTAGGTAAAATAATTGGTTTTTTCAGTTCACATGAGTTCATTTTGATTTAAGAAACCTAATTTTGGCGGCAATTTCAAATTTTCATTTTCTTGGAATTAGATAAACTTAATGTGAATAAAAAAAATTTTTTCTCAAAATAACTTTTTTTCTGGAAATAAAAAAAGCGTGTTGTATTAAAAATATGTGAAAGTAGAGAAACTCGGCTCCAGTACATTCACTGGAAAAAAAAAAAACACATTGGATCTAGAGTCTAGACTCTTGAAAACATTGACAAGAAAAAAAACTCTTGATTCAATCAGATTTTTGCTTAAATCGAAAGGAAATCCGCTCAAAATTATGAGGCTTGGTTCTTGATTTAAGCTAAAATCCGATTGAATCAAGAGTATTTTTCTTGTCGATGTTTTTAAGAGTCCGGACTCTAGATCCAATGTGTTTTTTTTCCCGCAATGTTCTGTAAAAAAGTGACGTCATGCGGAAAACTGATTCTGATTGAGTGGCTTCATCCGTAATATGTAACGTTTGCTGAAACATGCTTTACATGTGGCTGAACATCCACCTAGAAGGTAGCTCCACAGTTGAATATTTGAGTCCCAAAGGTGAGAGCTGCCACAATTACCGAGATAACAACTAGGTCTCTTTTTGTCTCTGTTCTGCAAGTATAAAATTAAAACGGGAATTTTGAAATGGCAAAAGTTTAATGTGCGTTTTGGAATCGAAGCTTTCGTGTCTTAATGTACCTGAGGGATTACGGCCATCAAAGATACTCACCCTAATAAGTGGATAAGAGCAACCGCCATCGCAGTAATAAGCTTCAAAAGCATCCGGAGAAAGAACCCATCCGCCCCATCCAATGTCGGCAAAGTTCACCGTGAGCTTTTTTCGCCTGCAGTCTTGAAATCGACGCCCCTGCAACACAGATGCAACGTGATGAAGTCACAGTATAAAATAATAAATACAAATTGGTACGCTCTCGTGAGGAGCGAGTATAAATTTAGTAAAATTATTTCGACTCTTTGTCTTGTTTTTAACTTAACTGATGTGGGATTGAATGCATTTAGGTAACCTTCAACTTTTTAAATGTTATCAAATGGATTTTTCACAGCAGGTAGAAATTATCATTTCAGCAACCTATTTTACACATAACCACGCGAGGAACACGCGGTGGCAACGTCTTGCTTTACGAAACTCCGTTAAGGGGCTACACAAATTCTCAATTTTTAAAAAACACAAAAATGTCGATAAACACCAACGTATTCACTTGCGTTAATATTTGTAAAAATGAAGAGATGCGTTTTGGATCCTTAGGAACCAACAGAGGGCCAACAGTTCCCTAATAATAATATAAGTTTGATGGCGAAATTGTGAAAGTGCGTATCTCCGTTTTTGACTTTGTAGACTTCCTGACGTACTTCATGGTTTCCATGAAAAACTATTCAATGTAAATCATGTAAAACTTCCTTGATTTTTCTTCTTCACAAGTAGAATATTCTATAAAAATTTCAGGCTGTAAATTTGGCTTCTGCCTTCTCGAAAAAATAAAATAAGAGCCGAAATGTTGAAACACCGCAATTGAGATACGTGGTTCCGCACTTTCGCCATCGATTTTCTCATGGAAATTTTACTCAAAATTAAAAGGAAGTTCCGTTCTTCCGTCTGAAAAACAACGACACACCGGATCTGTATTAACGGAAAAGCCGCTACGCTAAATGGACTACATTTTGCAATTTGGAACTTTAAATTCTAACCCGGTTTAAAAACAACGTATGTGCCATGAGTTTCCCTGTGCACGTAGGTGTTTTTCCAGAAGAGCCAGAATTTATAGTTCCAAATTGCAAAATGCAGTCCAAATGGCATTACCGATCCGGTGGGTCTGATTTTTCGAGCAACCACAAGGCGGTGCTCCACTTTCTCACGGGAATATGACTGTCCAATTTTTGTCCAAAATTTTACTGATTTTTTTTTGTTTACCTAATCAGTAGAAAATCGGTGAAATCTTCACTTGAAAATAACCAACAGTTCTCGAGTAGGAATTTGATTTGCTAGTGGAAATTTTGCGCCAAATTTAAGGTAGTTACGTGCTTTCGTCTGAAAAACGACGACACACCGGAACTATGTTAGCGGAAAACGCGCTCCACTAAATGGCAACACCGGTGCGGTAGGTCTGATTTTTCGGTGGTCCACTTTTTTACTGGAATATAACTGTCCAATTTTCGTCCAAAATCTCACTGATTTTTGCGTATAATCAGTAGAAATATTGCGAAATTCTCAGTCAGAAATGCCCGACAGTTCTTGGTAAATTTTCTTGTGGAAATTTTGCGCAAAATTAAAGCATAGTTACGGCTTTTCGTCTAAAAAACAACAACATACCGGAACTATGTTAGCGGAAAACGCGCTCCACTAAATGGCAACACCGGTGCGGTGGGTCTGATTTTTCGGTGGTCCACTTTTTTACCGGAATATAACTGTCCAATTTTCGTCCGAAATCTTACTGATTTTTGCGTATAATCAGTAGAAAAATCGGTGAAATCCTCAGTCAGAAATGCCCGACAGTTTTCGGTAAATTTTCTCGTGGAAATTTTGCGCAAAATTAAAGCATAGCTACGTTCTTCCAACTAAAAAACAACAACATACCGGAACCGTATTAGCGGGACACCCGCTCCACTAAATGGCAACACCGGTGCGGTGGGTCTGATTTTTCGAGTGACCACTGGCGGCGCGGGCGCGGGATGGCGAGACAGGTGACGGGGCCGGGCCTCGGTGGATGGGCAGCGGGCAGCGCAGCAGCGGAAATTCGGTGCCGCTGACCGTGCAGAGACCACACATCGCACGGAGCCAGAGCCAGTTGCCTGACATCGCCGAAGTCGCTCCTCCAGCTAGCTCGTCCAGTTGGGTAATGACGATTCACCCCCCCCCCCCCACAACCACCCCTCGATGACTCCCGGCTCCCGGTTCTGGTCCCCGAAGAAAACCCAGGTAGAGCCCGATTTTATGATCTCGAGAAGCAATTAGGAGCCTTTGCTCTTTCGCAGCATCCGATCGCACGATCGGATCTGGGCGGCAACAGGTTATCTGCGCAGGAACAGCCTATCTGCACCTCGACGTGGGCACGTATCTTGAGGGATGCGGGGTGGTCGGGGCTCGCGCTGGAATCGAGATAGGTGGTTTTTGCCCGATACTCGGGGTCCGTCTCTCCGATGCGCTCCGCCCTCGTTTTCGCTGATGGACTGTCGCGTGACAAATGGACCGAGTTCGGGAGAAACGAACCCGCATTAAAATAGGAAAAAAAACGGTTGTTTTGAGCTTTGATGGTGGGTGATAGTGGAGCCGACTCGAAGTAGATGAACGCTCGTGTCTTTTAATTTTTTCTTTTTTTAAAAGAGATCCTGGCAACTATTGTTTTTTCGCCTTGACATCGAACGTTTTTTGTTGAAAATGTGTCATCTCAAAAAACAAATATCTTGAAAACATTCTAGAAACAATAATCGATGCACGACGCCCTACGTCTTTCCAAATAGCGTACGCAGCTCGGAACTTAGCGCGATTGGCGAGTCGAGAGCTAAGACCAACACTAAAGTAGTTGAGTTGAATGGGGCGAAACGTGTGATACGACTATTACGACTTCTAAGTAGGTAAAATTGCATATCCGCGAAATGAAGGAGAACGTGGACTCTTTTCGGCTGACTCAGAGACTTTAACGCATGGGTAAAAAAGTTGGATGGGGCGAAACGCGTGATATAACTATTTCAACTTGCATGGAAGCAAAATTGCATATCAACGAAATGAAGGAGAACGTGAACTCTTTCTAGCTAGCTCAGAGACTTTGACGCAGGAGTAGAAAAGTTGGAAGATTACACAATTTGGGGGGAAAAACAGTTTTGTTCTGAAGAGTGGATGCTCAACGTACTGATTTTTACGAAAACTTATAACAAGAGTGTAATATATGTATTTTGTAAAAATAAGTACAAACTCACGCACTTTTTTTAAAAGTAGTGCGAGAGCGTTGAATTTGTGAGGAAATTACTGCGTAAGTGTTGAATTTTTTTATTTTTTTATTTTTTTTTCATTGAAAATTAATGCTTGAGTGTTCAGGTTATGAAAAATTACTGCGAAAGCGTTGAGTTTTTTAACAAAATTAATGCGAATTAATTAAATTAAGCTAAATTTGTAGAAAAGTAATGTAAACGCGCTATTTTTTGGTGAAAATCACCTCGGTCACACAATGTCATAGTGCGCAGGCTGAATCCGCAAGTTTCTGCGCTTGCGTAGGCCGAAGAACTTTCTGCGCCCCTGAATATTTTTTCTCGACTTTGCATTTTGGTCAGAAAAAATTCACGACTTGCTGAATTAAACAACTCCCAACTCATTTTTTCCAAAATATCAAGGGCTGAGGCCTCACTTCATTTTTGATGCTCAACTCGAAGCGTCTGCAAAATTAATTAGCGCTTAAATACGCATTTTTATCTTGTCCTTGCGTAAATGCATGTTTTAATTTTCTGAATGGCAGTTCAGCAAACGACACGCTTCCTGTCTGAAAATTCGTCGCAGAGAAGCTGCAGTTAATGTGCTGAGACAGAAAATCCTCTGTTCCGAGAATAGCGAAATATCTAGGCTTTTTTCATGTATCTTCGCATAAGCCTTTACATAGCACGTTTATTTAACTAGTACCAGTAGCATAAAAGAGTGTTCTAAAGTGGGATTTACTTTTGTTCATTCATCACTGAGTGATGATATCAGAGTAAAAAAAGTAATGATATACACACTACTACGATGGATGACGTCGCCCATGTGTTTTAGTTCGGACATAAAGCACCATCTATATTGATATTCGAGATTCAATAATTACATTTAACGAAAACACTATTTTTCTCAGCTGAATTGAAACTGTGAGGTCCAGGGCATGGACTTGTCAAGTCATATTCCGGTGATTTCAAGAACAACCGGTTTCAAATCGTATCATTAATAAAACCTTCACATGCAGATCGAAGTGGAAATTCAAAACTTGTGAAGCGTCCTCAAATTATGCTAAAATTGTGCAAATGTCTTCCTCATTAACGGGAATCCGATGGTCCACGAAAATCAATATTTGTCATGAAAAAAGCCCAAAATTGAGGAAAAATATGTTAATAAAAAATCGATGGAACGAAAGCATGTAGGTTCTTTTTCTGTGAGTAACACGACGCCAAAGTTTGCGACACCTGCTGGCACGCACTAGGTTTTAAATTTCCTACGTAATATCGTTCAACTTTTCTCTCGGTATCCAATCCATATCTCATAAAATCAGAAATTCGTCATTTTCCTCACGAATACACAAACACACATTCCTCACATTTCAATGTTGGCAAATTTTAGCTCACATAGTGCATTTTTACCAGGAGATCTTTGGCGTTTCTGGCTGAAAATTTCACTGATTTTTTTTTCTGATCTCATGCAAAAATCAGGCGAATCTTGAACAGAAACGGCACAGGTAAATTCTTGTGAAAAATTAATTGTTCGAATCAATTTTGCGACCTCGGAATGAAGTTAAGTTCAATCGTTCGGGAATCGATGAATTGTTCAACAATCATCATTTTTAAAGAACCGCGCATCAGCCATCAGTCACATCCCTGAGGAACGCGATTTTGGAAGAATCTTTGGCATTTCTGCCGAAAATTTCACTGATTTTTCCTCTGATCTCATGCAAAAATCAGACAAATCTTGGACAGAAATGGCACAGCTTTTTTGTAAAAAATTTAGTTGTTTGGATCAATGTTGCAACCTTGGAATGGAGTTACGCTCTTTTGTCTGGAAATCGACGAATTTTTCAACAATCATCATTTTTAAAAAAAAACGCGTTCCCGATAACAGTCACATCCCCACAAACGCGATTCTTGGAAAATCTTCGGCATTTCTAGCTGAAAATTTCACTGACTTTTCCTCTGGTCTCATCCAAGACTCCGCAAAATTTTGGACAAAAATCACACAACGATATTCTCGTAAAAAATTTAATTGTTTGGATCAATTTTACAACCTTGGAATGGAGTTACGTTCCTTCGTCCGGAAACCGAGAAACTTTTCAACAATCGTCATTTTTAAAAAACCGCGTATCGGCTAACAGTCACATCGCGACAAACGCGATTTTTTGAGAATCTTATGCATTCCTAGGTAAATATTTCACAGACTTTTTCTCTAATCCCATGCAAAAATCAGACAAATCTTGGACAAAAATGGCACAGGTAAATTTTTGTAAAAAATTTAACCGTTAGGATCCATTTTGCAACCTTAGAATGAAATTACGTTCCTTCGTCCGGAAATCGACAAAATTGTCAATAACCGTCATTTCATAAAAAAACCACGTATCGGCTAATGTCACATCGTGACAATCGCGATTTTTCAGAATCCGCGTTCGGTGTCGAATTCCAGATCCGAATAAAATCCGAATCCGCGATCAAAACACCGCGTCGAGGCTACTCACCATCACGTGGTCGTTGAGGTGTGGCTTGGCCCGGCTCTTCTTGCGCTTGGCGGCGCCTTTGCCCTTCCTGGGAAACACGTAGTACTCGTCCTCGGCGTCCTCCTCCTGGGCTCCGTCCTGGCTGTCGTTGCCGCTCACCTCGTTGTCCGTCACGGACCTCCTGGCTCGCACCTCATTAGCCTCCGAATTCGGCGCTGGCGCGGACTTCCCGGTCGACCGGGGAATCTCGTTGCTCTCCGCGGAGGTGTTGAACATGGCCAACGGCAGGAGGAACGGCCGGAAGACGCTCTCCTCGGAGAACACCACCAGGAAGGACGACGCCCGGTGGGTGCTGTTGTTCGGCGACCTCACGCCCATCTTCGGCATCAGCGTCTGGTTGTGCGGGGTCTCGAGTCGGAACCCGATGAGGACGTCGTGCTCCGCGGAGGCGATCGTGTCCAGGAGGTAGGCTGTGACGTCACCGATCACGACGTCGTTGGGTATGACGTCATTGGAGTCGGAGTGGGAGAGCGGGACGAGGCCCAGTTCGACGGGCTTGAGGCCGAGGGGGCCGTTGGCGAGGCGGAAGACGCGGAGTTGGAGAGGGAGGGGCGCCTTGCGGTGGTGGGTGCGTTTGTGGGGGGCGCCGGGGCTCTTGTGGTGCGGGTGGACGAAGAAGTCGTGGGGGTCCAGGTTCAGGCGCGCCGAGTAGACGACTTCGCCGGGCTGCACGCAGGTCAGGTTGAAGATCATCAGGGTTGACAGTCCTGGGTTCTCGTTGCTCCAGTTATCTGTAACAGAAATGGACGCTTTGATTAGGGATTGAAAGTAAGTGTCGGTCCCCTCTGGCCGCTACGCGGTCAACCCCTATTGAGCGCTTTGCGCTCTACTTTCATAGATAGATGAATCGCTAATACTCGTATCACTGTCATGTTATCGAAGAGGGAATATCGCGCATATTTTTGAAATTGTGCTTCCTTCAAAATTCGACTAGATAACCTGATCAAAAGGCCTGCAGGCTGTTTTTGAAATTGATAGACAAAGAGATAAACATAAAAAACAAACTGGAAATGGAGCGATCCTATTGGTGGAAACGGGTGGTTGGAATGGACAAAGTAATAGAATAGCTAACGGCTATCCACGAGGGACCAAATGGTTAGTCCATCAGTTTCCTCCTCGTCTATAACAACCACCCACTTCAAGCAACAGGATCACTCCATTTTCCTTTTATTTTCTTTAACTACAGCTTTGTCTATCAATTTCAATAATCAGTCCATTGATGGATACAGCTCGAAAAACAAAATTCGTCTCATGCGTAAAAAAAAGTGTGTCATGATAAGAGAGTATGAGCGCAAAAATTTGCATTTATAACCAGACAAGACACAGCAGTAAGTCTACATACTTCGGCGGATGAGTTATAATTACTGCTGTTACGAGAACAATTGTACAATTTTCTACTAAAGTCTGGCCATTAAATTGTGTCGATGATTGCCATTAACGTAACCAACGATGAAAGCATAAAGAAGATAGCAAATGCTGTTTTCTTGTCTAGCATAAAATGAATAAGGCCCTTCTCACGTAGCACAGGAATAAATATCGATGGCTAGAGCCAAGAGGAGCATGTCTCTATTGCGACGTTCAAAAATCTCAAATTACGTTACATTTTTTTTTTTTTTTTTTTTTTTTTTTTTTTTTTTTTTTTTTTTTTAAATGAACCATAGTAACTCTTCAAAGTTTTTTGTGAGTATTTTTAATAAATGTTGAGAATGCACAGAAAATTTAAAGGACCTTCTCTGAATAATGCTATCTAAAGAAGATAAAACTTCAGCAGTGATTCTCAATTTCGCAATCTAAGACACACAATTTTTTACTAAAGCCATCGATATATTCGATGTCTCGAGGTTTGCCTGCATCCAATATAGATTTACTTTGAATATTGTACAAAAATACCTGATGAGTTAGAGAGGTGGACGAAAAAAATTTAAAAGTGGCACTTATATTCCCGATGAATTGGAATTCTATTTCCAGCCCCTAAGTATCCTTTTGTTTTACACGAGAGTCTGAAAATGTCAGCGTTAATCAAGGATAAGCTAGTGGCTATTAGAAAAAAACAAATGGCTGCCGAGCCCCGCTAATAGACGGAAAATGGATTTTAAATTCATTGACAGGAGATGTCACTTGCTACGGGGTGGAGGGCTCGAGCCACTAATCGCTTAAACCGAGGGCTTAGCAGTTAAGTGGTTCTCTGCATCCCCTGCCTCTCCCACCTGGGTATATCTCCGACCTAGGAGCATCACATCTTCGGCACCGTTGCCGTGTGAATCTCAAAAAGCACTCACCCCGATTTGAAGCAAATTGAATCGATTTTGTTTGCAGAAGCGCAAGAGTCCATTACACATTTTGAAAATTTCGAGGGAGGGTTTAGTTTTACACGGAGTGACAGTTTGTCGATCGTTTTTCATACGAAAAGACTAGAAAATCTACCTATTGATTTTTTTTCTAAAGTCACGCAAAAATTAGGAGAAATCTGAATGTAACTGGATAGTCATACTGGAGTAAGCATTGATTTTTTTAAAACAAATTTGCAACCTCGGAGGCAAATATGTTTCTTCGTCTGAAAAACGACAAACTTAGGAAAGTTTTCAAGGAAAATTAAGAACTTTATTCTTACGATTGATCGAATTCGGTGAAATTTTCGGGATGATGTTCTCGGCAGTTCATTTGCACTTAAATAAACTAGACATTATATACAAAGTTGAAATGCTTCAATTGACTTGAGTCCTTCACCAAAAAGAAAAAAAAAAAAAAAATCCTTGAATGAGGTGTAGCGTTATCAATCATTGAAACGCGTTCCTGTTGTCACCATAAACCATAACCCTTATCTCAAGGGCCAAGTTTCAAAATATCTGCACAAACTTTTCTTGTGATCTAAGTAGTCGCTCAATCCGATAAGACTTTGATGATGAGAGACCTCTGCCGACGCGAAAAGTGCTTTCCGATTAATCGATTGCTCTACCATTTAAACCAATGGTAAACGATCGGTTGACAGGATTTACCTTGACAATCGATTTTTCATCATAGTTTCAAATGGAAAAATATCGATAGTTACTGATTCACGCCTCTCCACTGGCCACCGCCCCTCCTTCCTGTAGAAAGACTCTCTATCAACCTTCAAGCTGGCAACTGCGGAACTGTCTTCCGTAGATAAACTTAAATGCATATCTATGTGGAATACTGCCGTGCCGAGGAAAAACGTCGTATGAGCCATCAGGCGTTGCCAAATTTTCTCTAGAAAAATCATCGAATTTTCAGGAAACTTTGTGAATAAATGTTTCACTCTCGATTTTTTTCGAAGATTTCGTTTGTATTTTGATCTTAAAAAGTCTGAAATTTCGAGGGAAAATATTCTAAATTTACTAAAAAATGAATATTCTCTGAAAGGAAATTTGGCAACATTCGAATGCTCATACGGTGTTTTTACTCAGCACAGCGGAATAGCGTCTCGAAGTACGTGCCGGATGACTTGGGGGTTGTATCTGGGCCTCAGGTCGAGTTTCACCGAAAGTAGGTTTATTTTCCTTCAGCCCGCACCCCCGAACGGTCAACGGATATATTTTTTTAAACGCTCCTGGCCGTGAAAACGTGATCAACTCCAAGCAGGACGAAGAAAGTATTTGTTTTTCGAGGATCCCTTTGCTTTGTCTCAGCTGAGGACACACCCCAGTCAAGTGCAGCATCCTCAAGGGTTCTGTTCTCTCTCAACGGGACGGATGGCAGATCGGGACGGCAAATATTTTTTATGCGTGCCGTAGCGGCCGTGATGGTGACTGGTTTGTTGGAGTTCTGGCTTTGAGGGATATCTAGAGATTCTGGAGCATGATTTTTCTGTGCCTTATTCCCCCGGATTTTTTACTACCCTTCAGAAAAATATATCGAAAACCAAGTGCGAAATCTCTTATCTCCGTCGCGGTATCTCCAAATTTCTACACAGACCTATTTTATTTTTCCAGTGAGGAACAAGCCAAGTTTATAGCTTGTTTATACAGAATATTCTGCTAACACAGAGGAAAAATCAAGGGAGTTTTAAAACAATTACGTTGACTAGCTCCTCAAAGCAAAAATGAAATATGGCACAGACACAGGAAATCTGCAACTTCGCAATCGGATATACATATATATGTACATAGCATTGTACTATGGTCATAGATATTACTTGAATAGACGCATTCCTAGTGGAACTTCAAAAATTTCGTATCTCATTTGCGATGTGTCAAAATCTCCGCCTCTATCAAAGGGGAATACTAGCGCAGTTGATTGAAAATTTTACAGATTATTCTTCAAATAAAGAGTATGAACATGAACACACGAAGTGCTCAAAAAATGACTTTGAGTATTTTTCCGTGCATAAAATAAATTAGAATTGAAAGTATGCAGTACCGCAAACCAGTCCAAGTTACGCGTTTTTGTCATTTCATTGCCGATATTTTGAGCTGAGGAGTGGAAAAAACTAAGTGGTCAGCTAGTGCGGTCATGCACTACTGATTTTTCATGTGAAAATTTCAATCTTTTATATGAGATCCTATTAAAAAGACAGAGAAAAAGGGTGCGGACTCTTAAAAAACTCAGGAATTCAACTTATCTATGAGGCTTTTTGCGTCTTTCAAGCTCTAATTTTTTTTTTTTTACAATTTCTGAAATTCACTTCCACCCAGTTTTTTCCCAGCGCTTCAATGAGTGTCAAATGGACCACATTTTGTAATATGAGACTCCTGCACTGAAAAAAAATTCTCGGCGTTTTTACCAAGGTTCGTTGGTACCTTTACCATCTCACTTTTTTTACCAATTATTGGAAATTTTACCATGACAGACAGGTAAGCTTACCTAAAAACCGGTATTTTTACTGTTTATTTCAGTTAAGAATACCACTTTTATTGGTAAGCAATTCCCGGTAACCTTGCCACTTTATCTCGGTAATTCTACCACAGTCGATAAAAAATATTGGCGTTTTTACCAAGGTCCAGTAAAATTACCGAGAAAGTTCAATAATTTTACCGAGATTTCACGGTAAAATTACCAATTCCATAAATGGTAATTTTACCAAGAAAAAACTGGGATCAAATAGAACCCTGAATTCTTGGTAATTTTACCCTTTTCTCAGTAAATACACCGATAATTTTTTTTCAGTGTGCAGGTAGGTGCTCCTGCAAACGGGCCAGAAACCGTAGTTCCTTTTTGCAGAATTTAGTCCAGATGATGCCGCTGGTTCCTAAAAGGAGGCTGAAAGGGACAATCAGCGATTCCTCATTTGGATGCATTTATGCTAAAAGGAACTACTCGTACGTTAATATGAATAAATTTACCGCTGAATGCAGTATTTTTCAATTTCCTAGAATTTTCTTATTTTTAAAGTTGGGTGCTCTTCGAAACAAGCTATTCAAATCGGCTCACAGCTAAAAGAGCTAAAAGGAGCGAACGCTTGTTAAAATCCGACGTATTAACGCTAAAACGAGCTATGCAAAAACGAACAAAACCAAAAGGAACTACGGGCCTAGGATTCGCGTGACGTATAGTCCCTTTTGATTGAATCCATTCGCACACAGTTGCTTCCAGCATAAATACGTGCAATTAGGGCAGCGGAGCGGATGAAGACGTGTAATTTAACACGGAGGAAATTGCGCCGGCGAAGCGGGCAAAAATTCGAGGCCCCGCCCGCCCGTGTCAGGTAAAGGCCGGCCGAGGAGTTTCGGAGGTGGAAAGTGACATGAAATTAGTTCAGGTGGAGCGGAGGGTCGGGGGTCGGGGGTTGGGGGCGGGGGGCACGTCGGAGCCTCCGTTGATGCGATCATCATCATCAGGGGAAAATCGGAATGCGAAATGAAGGTTTTCCTGCAGCGTGATGGACTGAAGTAGTAATGTGAATGTGGCGCCTGGCGCCAGCTAAATGTCCCTTCGGGTCCCCCGTCCGGCTCTCACGGGTCGTCTCGGGGCTCCGCTCGGCTGACCCCCCCCCCCCTCTAGCCCTTTCACCCCCCTCGGCCCCGCTGTCGCCACCGCTACCGCCACGCGTTCCACTGAACCTCGACCGTGCGATCATTTCCGCAATTCCACCACCACGAAAGGAGGTCATCCTGTGACCGACTGAGAGGGGCTATTTTTTGGTCAAAGACGAGAAAACTCGAGAAAAGAGCATTTGGGGCATCCCTCAAATGCGTAATGTGAAATTTTCTGTTCTTTAACACCCTCGCCTCTGGAGCACACATACAGGGTGATCCAAACGCCCAGCTCTTGGCATCACCCCTGTAACTTATGAAAAATTTGAGATAGGGACTTGAAACTTTATGAGTACTCCTAGGTCAGCAGAAAACGAATTTTGGAAACAGGATCGGACTGGCCATAAGACCAATCTGCCATTTGCAGATACGCCGAAAACGCGCCCCTTTGACTGATGAAGAGAAAAAATAAAAAGAAATAAGAAAAGAAAAAATAAGAAGAGAGAAAAAATTATGACCGAGAATATACGCGGAAATTTCTTAATTGAACGGAAGAAGAGAGAGTTAGGGGTAAAGAAAGCTGCTTTCACGCATGATAGTGGTGAACAAAGGTCTAAGAACCACTTTCTGAAGTGTAATCAATTTTCTGGGAAATTTTCATTTGTTGACATGCAGGCGCTTTATCATCCCCTTTCTTCATTCACTATGTGTAACTCCCTCAGAAGCGATGGTCGGCTTGATTTTTAGACATACGCACCCTTCATAGACCTCTTGAGAGACCTTTAAACATATTTCTCTTTACAAAATGACTATTGATTTGGACATACCATGGCATATCTCGGGCAAACTTTACCTTAATTTATCTCGAAATTAAAAAATAAGAGACATCTAAAATGTAAACGCGATACAACTATTCGCGCAAGATGGATGTCCACATTATGAAACATGCTATGAAAAATTTAAGACGAGATGGCGTATGAGTCGTGAACTCGCAATGCTCTGCTCTATGCATGCTACTAGTTTGAAGCACCATTACGAATAAGACAAACGGAAACAAACACATTATGCAAATAGAGGGAGAGAAAGGATGCGCGTTCACGACGGCGCAGAGATACAACTATTCGTACTTGATGGCCGTCCGTGCTGCATCTGAAAAATTGAAGGCGCGATGACGCGAAGCATGAGCTCTCAATGCTCTACTAGAATTCGGGAGGAAAGTTAAAAAAGATGTCCGAATACTCTCTCCTGTCTTCGGCTGTGTTGATACTCGTTCTTCCTTCTTTTTTCAGGTTCTTGTCTGATTCTTTTTTAGGATGGATTTGCAGACCCACGCCTTAAGCTCGTGTATACCGCAGCACTGGCTCGGTTCTTTTGGAAATAATGGTGCTTGGATGCGTATAGTGGCTTTAATTTCTTGTGTTTTCTTTAATTTCAGAAGTCTGCCGGTTACTTCAATACGTTCAATTTTGAAATTTTTACTCTGTACGATTAAAAAAAAATACGAAAAAAGCGTTGGTGGGGGGGGGGGGTGTTGCCACCCTGCCACTCTTTGACGTTTATCACCTACTGCACTTGTTACCAAACTTACTGATAAATAGGGCAGATTGTTTGGTTCTTAATCAAACTTTTTCCGCTATTTTCTGAAAAATTTGGGGGGTAAGGAGGTCAATTATGTCTTGTGTAATTAAAAAAGGGCGCAAAGAGTTTCTTTATAAGGGGTCGAGGAGGTCAAAAAGTCAGCTAAAATGTCTTGGGTGAATCTTAAACGGTCTCCTTTTGAACTTGCATGATTGCTCTTATTTTTATCCCTCAGAATTTCCTGGATGTCAAGCAGGAAACTGGGACTCGGGACTCGGAGCTAGAGTTTCAAGACGGGAATTCGCCAAAAAACACCGAAGCAGATTTAATTGGCGGTGCTGATGAGCTCATTTTACTTTGATGTCTTCTCGCGCCAGCTCGAGCCAACAGAGACGTTTTCGAGAAAATTACGTCAAACGCCCTAGCGAAGAAAGTGCAAACTCAGTGTTCAGCGTTCTACGAGACAGGTCTCCTGTTTCGTATGGCTCATACTGGATGCGGCCTACGTTTCACGATAAGCCTTAAATTGTCTTGCTCCAGACACTGGACACTGTCTAGTTCGAAAAATATGGAAATTCAGTTTTATTGTGGAAGTCATGCACATCTTTTTGTTCCCTAGAGCATTACATTGAAAAAAATTATTGGTTCTTCGAAAAGGGCCAACTTCAGGGTTTAAAAGATTAATCTTGCGCTCCAAAGGGACGGCCGTTTCTAAACTCCGTAACGCAATTTTTCGGCCTTTTTGCCCGCCCCCCTACCCCCAATGAAACGCTTTAGTAACGAATTTCCTATCCTTTGACACGTAAAAAAAATTGCGTAACGCTCTCCTCGACTGTTTCAGGGCGTTTGAGGGACGGCCCCAAAACTTCATATTTCTAGCTATCGGGCTCTCTTTAGGAACGGAGTAACGCTCCAACAATTTTTCCCACGCATTAAAAATTCTCGCTTTCATTCACTTTTTCCTGTTTTTTTTTTCTATTTTATTTTTTTTCTATTTTATGTTTTTTCTATTTTATTTTTTTCCATTTTATGTTTTTTCTATTTTATTTTTTTCTATTTTATTTTTTTTTCTTTTTATTTTTTTTCTATTTTATTTTTTTCCATTTTATTTTTTTTATTTTTATTTTTTTATTTTATTTTTTACAGCGTTGGGCACGTTTCAATGTTAGCTTTTCAAATGATGTTTGCAGTCAAAAGCATGGAAAGTCACCTTTTCAACTACTTCTTGCCAGGAACCATTAAACGAGATACCTTAAAGAAGATGATAAAAAATTTCAAAAAAAGAGAGGGAAAATTGAATATGACTTTAAACACCATTTTTGGCACCAATACGAATTTCGGGAAATTCCACGATTCGATATCCCGACCCGTCAGGGCGGCAACCATGCGCGCGCGGTCACTTTTTGATCCACATTTTCCAATCAGCTACTTTGGGAGCCTCCCGATGGATAATGGAGACCCGGACGAAATAAATGCATATTCACGTTCCTTTTACGGATTCGGTGTTTTAAGACAAAGTCCCGTCTGCCGGGGCCATCTGCCGTCCCGTGCCCATCCTGCTCCTGAGATGGCTCCCGACTGGAACCCGTGAAAACCACCGCCCAAACGATGAAAGGAGCTACGTGTTAATTGCGAGTCCTTATTGAAACAGCGCCGAACAACCCGGAAAAAACTCCCAGTATCGATATTGTTCCATTTGAATCTATGGCAAAGAATCGATTTCGTTGGGAGCGACCTGATAATCGATTCTTTACTATAAGTGTAAATGGTAGATCGATCGATTTATCGCAGAGAACAAGACGCAAAAAATCTGGAAGTGATGAGAGGAGCCGTTTTCCAGGAACCTCTGATGATGGTTTTTTACGACCCGGCGAAAAGGAATTAGGTCTGGATGCTCCTGGTTCCAAGCAGTGGCGTGGCGTGCTTTGCGATATATCGATTAATTGGCCATTTAAACCTATGAAAAAGGATCGATAAACAGGGTGTTCGCAGCGAACACCTTAATAATCGATTCTTTACCATGGGTTTAAATGGCATAACAATCGATATATCGCAATTCACGCCACGCCACTGGTTCCAAGGTGTAATTAGGGAAGGTGAGAGACTGTCGCCTAACCCATTTCTGTCATAAACCTAAAAACCCTACGGCTCCACCGCCGTGCTGAGGAAGAAAGCCCTATGAGCCCTCAGACGTTGCCGAAATTCGTTTGATAAAAAGAGAAATTTTGGGGACACATTTGAGGATATTTTTCTGATTCCTATGGAAAATTATATTCGTAATGTAATGTGAAGTCTTTGAAAATGTCAAGGAAAATTATTCATGATATTTTTCAAAACGTATGTTTTATTGAGGGAATTTCGGCAACATTTGAATGCTCATTTGTAACTTTGGCCGGTAGTACATCCAACGAGCACGACTTTTTCGTCTTAAGCGCCGGGTTCTTAAATGCAATCAAGTTGCCAAATTGCTCTTTGTCGGAGGGATTTCTTCGACGATCCTAAAGTGCTAAGGAGGTATTCTGTACTGCGTTCGAATGTTGCTCAATTACCCTCGATAAAATATTAAATTTTGAGATAAAAGGATGAATTTTTTCCTCTGAAATTTGTTGGTACTGTAAACTAAAATGGTAATGGAATCCTCTAAAAACTGATGTGTAAAACTCACAATTTTATCAAGACATCTGTTATTTATTTGAGGAAATGTAGCCACGTATAAATGGTCCTTACGGCATCTTTAGCTAGTAAGACAGCACCATGGAAAACCAGAAACCTAAAAAATGATGATTTCTAACCGAAATATTGTTGGACGCATGAAATGTTGGAGACTTTGCATATATTTTCGGTTACTTCACTTTCATTTTCCAAAATTCGAAAAATTCTTCACTGTCCTCTTAAAAAATACTGAATAGGAAGAAGTATGAACTGTCACGATGTTTGCAGATTTTAAAGCAGGATGATAAAACCTAGGGTAGTAATACGCGATACAAATGTTTTAACGCCTGGGTAGCCCAAATTGCATAGCCACAAAAATGAAGGAGCACTTACGACGCGATTTCAGCTGCGATAAATTTGGAACCAAATTGAAATAAATGAAATGCGTGATATACATGTTTTAACGTCTAGGTAACTCAAATTGCATGGCCACAAACATGCTCTCAAGTTCATTATTTGCGTCTTTTAACACAAGCACATACACGGTGGAAAATAAATGAGCAATTTTTTTTAAAAACCATCTACTGAATCAGGGTAGGATGCGAATAGTATCACGAATGCAACCGGCAACTCGGATAGAGACATTCGCACTCTGACGAACATGTTAACATCAATACAATCGAAGTCCACCGGGCCTGAAATAAATGGTCTGTTTCATCATCGTTGATAAATGAACAAAGACCCAAAGGTGTCTCGCGCCAACCTCCCATCGCCAGTGTCTGCTCCTGATTAAGTGCCCTCAGCAGACTCCAGACCAGACGCAGAGACTCCCGTTCGATTCCCGAATACCTGCTCATTCTCAGAACACAAATCCAACAGTTCCAGCCCCAGAGTATCAATATAAACCCAGTATTTAGCCCAATACAAGAGGTGGCCGATTTTACCAATATTTTCTTTCGTATGGATAAAGATTATGATTTTGTTTCGTTTTTGGGGTTGATTTCATTGAAAGTTTTACATGGGTCAATAAAGAGAGACGAAGAAAAACCCAAAGAAACATGTTCATCGTGCACGAGTAAATGGACTGCATTTTGCAATTGGAACTATAATATCTGGCTCATTTTAAAAACGACGTATGTACAATTGGTTTCCCTATGCAAATAAATGTTTTTACAGATGGGCTAGACATTGTAGTTCCTAATTGCAAAATGTAGTCCAAATGAACTGAGTGGGTCAATTGTCCGGCCATGCGGCTGTTTTTCACACGATGATATCGATGGCCAAGTACGAGATCGCATAAATCCATTGCGGCGTTTCAATATTTCCACTCCTATTTTATTTTTTTTTCGAAAAGGAAAAATCTTCTGGGCATGAAATTTTTCCAAAATATTCCGCTCACAGGGTTGAAATAATTAAATTATTAATTTTTTTTTTTTTTAAAAAAAAACTGCACTTATTCCACTTGTCTTTCAGGCCCTTCATTTCAGAGCCCGAGACGTTTCTACTCAAAACTGAGTCATTTTTAGTCGGAAAATAAATTAAAAATTAACAAGTATCGATGAAAAAACCTGCGACCAACATGTCGGTGGCCGACCGGTCATTTTCCGACTGAAAATGACTCAGTTTTGAGTCGGAACGTCTCGGGTTTTTTATTATTGTATTTTAAGCATGGTTTCCCGTTTTTCCCCCTTGTTTTTCTCCTGACACCATTGTCTCGGGCTGCTTCGTGAAAATTTGTATCTACTTAAGAGCCTCGATAAGTAATTCCCCGTTCAGTGGCTATATGATTCGTCAAAATGGTACAGAAGGGAAGGAAAAACATTTTTCAACATTAATCGGGCTAGTCCCACCACTGGCGCGGCGGGCACGGCGCGGCGCACAATGGATCGAGCCAATGGGAGATGTTGGACAAAATGTGGAAACTTTATAAGCTCAGAACTTCGTTTAAACAAAACTTTGAGGTATTAAAAGTGGTTCCATTGGTTTCCTTGTGAATTCTCTTCTAGGGGCACCCCTTAAAATTTGAAATGTGACGAATCAAACATCAAAATTTGAAGTTTTCGTTGAAAAGTTCATGTGCGACCTCTCTGATTGACTCGATCCACCGTGCGGCGCGGCGTCGCTAGGTATGCCATTTGGGAGCGGCCCTTTATTGTCCTTTGGGAGCATCCATCTCAAATCGTCGTCTCCCGGACGAAAGAACGTAACTCCATTCCAATGTTGCCAAATCTCCCCTCACAAATTGCCTATTAACCACGAGAATTTTGGGCATTTCTGACTGAAAATCTCCCTGATTTTTCTCTAGATTCCAAGCAAAAAACAGAGATATTTTGGACACAAATTGCTTACGTACATTTTTGTAAAATAAATTAATTGTTTGAGTCAATTTGGCAACCTTGGAATGGAGTTACGTTCCTTCGTGCGGGAGACGACGAAATGGATATATTGTGCCGGATACCTTTCCATGCAACCTGTATTTTTTTCACGGAGCATGGGACAAAAGACCTCTTAAAGCGTTCCACGGGGACATGACGCCACTCTTGATTGTGGCAGCGCACGGGTCCCAGCGCCGCACAACGGACCGAATCAATGGGAGGGATCGGACGTGAATTTTTTTTACAAAAACTGCGAATTTAGAAGCATATATCGTCCAATTTTAAATTTTGAGCGTCGATTCTTGTAGTGAGCTTTACGAAAAAACCATTGGGATCATTTTTAAAACCTAAAACTTTTGTAAAAACGGAGTTGTAAGCTTTTAAAGTTTCCAAATTCTGTCAGACCTCTCCCACTGATTCGGTCCATTGTGCGCCGAGCGGAAAAGTGGGAATGAAAGTATGAAAAAACACCCCTGCCTGGCGACAATCCTTTCGCCGGAAGCGGATTACCTCATAGAAATCATATTTATTTTGACCCGACTACTTTTCCCACTTGTCTGAGTTTTTCTTTAATCCTCCTTCGACGGTTTTTTCCTCGTCTCTGCTCTTTCTTTCTTCATATCGACGGGTAAAACCGGAAGATGGTTAACTAAAATTTTGATGTTGCAAATTGCAGAAAAATGCGGGTTGGTTTTCTTTAATGAGAATAATTGGACGACACTTTTCTCGGTTAATCTGAAATCACATACCTCCATTTTTCGAAATTTCTGCTCTTATTTTATTTTTCCGAATAGAAACAAGCCAACTTTACAACTTGAAATTTAGATAAATTATTCTTCTTGCAGAGAAGAAAAATCAAGGAAGTTTTCAAGAAATCACGTTGGCTAATATTCCATAGAAAAATTAAAGTAAGGCAGAAAGTCTGCAACGTCGCAAACGGAGATACGAGGTTTCGTACTTAAGCCATCAATGTGTCATTCAAATTTTGAGGTTGCAAATCGATGGCCAAAGTTCGAAACCACGTATCTTCATTTGCAACAATGCAGACTTCCTGTCACACTGTATTTTTTTTTTTTTTTTTTTTGTGGAAAACTAGTCGCAACGTAATTTCTTGAAAACCTCCTTGACTTTTGCTCTCTGTTAGGAGAATATTTCATATGAATTTCAAGCTGTAAAGATGGCTTGTTTCCGTTTGGAAAAATAAAATAGGAGCAGAAATTTTGAAAAATGGAGGTACGTCATTTCACCTTAACCGTGAAAATTGCCGCCATGTTATATTCTTACTGAAGAAAATTAACCAAGATTTTTCTTGAAAATTGTCGTAAATTTGTTTCACTCATTCAAAGGTATTTATAGAAAATGTAAAGAAAAAACTGTAGTTATAGTTATTTCTCAAAAGAATGAACAACAATCGGAGACTTTGAAACGTTACAATAAAGATATGAAGTTTCCGACTTTGACCATTGATATGACAGCCCATTCCTTAAAATGACCAGTAAACCATCGCTAAAATATTGTTGGTATCAATCGAAACTAGCAACATTTAAATGTTTACGAACAGAGTAATGCAACTGCGTTTTGATATTCAGTTTACCATTTTAAGGGACCCTGGGCAGAGTTGCTTTTTTTCACTGCAACGTTGTAAATTTTCACTTGATTTTTTATTTATTTACTTTAAAAAGTTTGAGAATTTTCCGTGCGGTACCGGTAACCGTGCAGTAACCACTTGGCCCTTTATATCCCTTCTCATGAGATACAATGCTCATGGACAGACACTGAGCTTCTGATTCATCTATCTCTACTATCTGTAAAATCTTTTTTTTTTTTATTTTATCTTAGAAAAATTTTCTTAAAATTAAAGAGAATTTAGTTTCAAGTTAGACAAATATATTTTAACAACTTTTTCAGTAAAAGGTATAATCATCACAACTTTTCACACTCATTTCAAAATCTACATAAATCAAGTCATGTTATACTGAAGTTTAGTTAATAATTTGAAAAACTCGTTCTCAGATCACGTACCTTGCAGGGGAAAAATATTCCTGATTATGTTGTCATTGAGATGCTCTGATGAGTGGTCGTCGTTGTATTGATGTAATAAATCCATCATATGATCAGGGGTCCGAACTCGCGATTTGTCAAATCCAATATCTTGCGGCGGTTGAATTTTCAAAACCGTCTCCAATAACTTGGAGATGGTTGTAGGGTCCTCTGCAAGTGACCATACCTCGAACGTACATAGCACGAAAACGGTAACAACGAAATGAAGTAACATTTTCCGACTTTATGACAGCGAAGATACACAAATTTGGGACAGTCACCTCGTGAAATTTCTCAAAAGTTCGAGGATTTCACAACTCTCTAAACAGAACGCACGAAAAGACACTTCTACGAGAGAAATCCAGATTAACACAGTTAGTATGTAAAACGCCCCAAAAAGAAACCTGTAATTCTTAAAATCGTTTGATTTTTCCGGAGCGTAAAATGTACAAAATCACAGATTAAAGAAAAACCGGAACAGAGCCGAAGTTTCGTCAAATAGCGCGTGAATCTATATGGCTCCTTGGTCGATCCGAAGATAAAAATTACTAAAAAGTTTGCAAAAAATAAATATTAAAAAACAATAATTTTTGACTGACTAAGTTGACCGTAAAGTGGCGAGACGGTGGACGCCTAGCATGGAAGCCTTCAATTTGAAAATAAAACGATGAAAAAAAAGGCGAATCCAAAATTTACAAAAGCACAAAAACCGTTTATATGAGGAGTAAAATTATATTCTAGAAATTATTCATCACCCACGTTGAGTGCTTCAAAAAATTGAAAAAAGGAACGAGAGGGTAGAGAGCTGCAAGCACGAGCTCAATTAATTTTGGCGCACAGCGAAAATGCAATAAGACGCGGGAAAATACTTCGCGTAACGAACAGCGAAATCTGATTTCGAGTCGAGAGAGAAAGGAACGAACGACCGTTTGCGAGTCCTGATTTTCGAAATTCTGACTCTGCCGGGTTTCGAGTTTACCCCGAGCCCAGCCTCGGAGCGCGCCACAAACCTGATTGGCGAAACTGGCGGCCAATCAGGGCGTCTGGAACAGCTGACTCATTCACTCCCTTGTTTACTCGCGAACTCCGGGGTCTACGCATTGCGTGAGTACCAATTATCATCGGTTAATATCATCTCGCTCTGATAGGTAGCTGATTCATCGCAGAATTTATCGCATTCTGCGAAGTGCTGATTTACGGTTTGTTTGGGCTGATAGGCGGGACCGAAATTGAATCCTTGCTCCGAAAACTGCCCAATTCGGAAGAAAACGAGACTTCCTTGTAGTTGCGAAAAAGGTATTTATGGGGTCCAGCCGGTCCAGTCAGCATTTAATTTTTTTTTTTGCTCAAGATCCCTTTTTTTCATTTTGCACTGTAAATATGGCAAGAAGTTGGTTTGTTTCGAAAAGTACCCAACTCTAAATTTAAAAACATTTTTCTTAGCTATTGGAGGACAAACAATTTTTACATTTGAGGGTCTTGGAAGACAAGGCACATGAGTGCAGTTTTTGAAAAAAATTGAGAAATTCATGAACTCAATTAAAACTAGTTTGAAAGTATATTTTGTGAAAAATTGAGGACTAAACAACCTTAAAGCATCAACAAGCGAGTTTAAAGCTTCCTTCCTATTATCATGTAATTTTGAAACTTTAAACCCGTATTTCTTGAAATAGCAAAAACTGCACTTACGCGCCTTGTCCTCCAAGCCCCTAATTTTTGAAGTTGGAAGTTTATAAAAAAATTTTGCTGCAGGGTTTTGTGGAATCTGCATTACATGCGTTAAAAATATGTTTTAAACACTGGAAATTTTCGGTTGAATTAAATTATTCCGTTTCGTGGGATTTTTCTGTTTTAGAGTTCAGCACTTCATTTTGTAACATTTACAAGCATCCATGCAGGAAAGGTTGAAAGAGACCTTGAAATGTAACATGTGAAAGAATTTAGAAACGGTACCATTTTTGCTTTGTCTGGAGAAAATTATCAGTCATGACGAACTTTCTACTTTATAAATGTGAAAAAGAACCACCAGAAACTATGCAAAAACTTTTTCCCGTGACATTCACGATTTTATCTAGGAAATCCAGTTTATCCGCAATCGCAGCAATGTCTGCATGTGAACTCCTTGAGCAGTGGCGAGACGTGAATGATCGATTTTCGATATTTCCACATCTGAAGCTACGTTGAAGAATCGACAATGAAGGTGTTCGTTGCGAACACCCTGTTTATCGATCCTTTTCCATGGGTTTAAGTGGCAGATCAATCGATAGGTATATCGCAAAGCACACCACGCCTCTGCCCTTGAGACGTTTAATCAATGCGTCCGAAAAGTTTTAAGTGCTCGAATCCTTTTAAGAAAGTTTCTTACTTTTAGTCCACTGTTTATTTATTTATATAATTTATTCTTTCTTTATTGATTTCGTTCCACCTCTCTAGCAGGATTTTCACCACCCCTGCCCAAGGCACCGTAGATAGCCACCGTCCTCTTGGCTGCATAGAACCAAATTCTGCATTATACAGGGCGATCCGAAAGTCCACTGCCACCACCCTTATAGCCCTTGATGCTCTTGTCCCTTTTCCGGCTAGTTTCTTGAAAGTTTTGGAGGTTCCAAAAAGTCGTCCCCTTTTGCTTACGATCACTCATAAGATTCCTGGTCTTTACATTAATTTTGTTTAAAAATTACAGGAATGATGCCTAACTCTGGTGGTAAGGAACTTTTGGATCACCTTGTGAAACCACTATTGCTAGCTCATTCAAAGAAGCTCCTATCTGCTGAGGGAAAGTATTGGCACATCTGTTGTGGCTTAGTTTTGGACGCACAGATTAGTTTTTAAAATATCAGACACAGGCTCGGACTGGCCGTAATGCCAATCTGCCATTGGCAGATACGCCCCCTTGGCGCGCCAAAAACGCGCCCCTCTGACACATTGCAAAATAAGAAGAGAAAAAAAATTACGATCGAGAATATCTGCGAAAAATGTCTTAAATGAACGGAAGAAGAGAGAGCTAGGAGTAAAGAAAGGTGCTTTTACTCATGATAGTGGTGAACAGAGGTTCAATAACTACTTTCTGAAGCGTAAACACTTTTCTGTAAAATGTTCACCTTTTTGTAAGTTGACATACAGGCGCTTTATCATACCCCTCCTTCATTCGCTACATGTAACTCCCTCAGAAGCTATGGTCGATTCGAATTTTAGACGTACGCTCCCTTTATAGACCTCTTGAGAGACCTTTAACATATTTCTTCCTTTTCAAAATGACTATTGATTTGGACATACCATAGCATGTCTCGGGCAAACTTAACCTTAATTTATCTCGAAATTAAAAAATAAGGGACATCTAAAGTGTAAACGTGATACAACTATTCGCGCAAGATGAATGTCCACATTGCATATGAAAAATGTAAGACGCGATGGCGTGAGTCGTGAACTCGCAATGCTCTGCTCTATGCTGCTAGTTTGAAGCACCATTACGAATAAGACAAGCGCAAACAATCACAATATGGAAATAAAGCGAGGGAAAGGAACGACGGCGCAGAGATACAACTATTCGTACTTAATGGACGTCCGTGCTGCATCTGAAAAATTAAAGGCGCGATGATGCGAAGCGTGAGTTCTCACTGCTCTGCTTGCTGTCAATGAGGTGTCGCTCTGATTCGGTAGAAAAGTTGAGGAAGAGACCCGAACACATCTCTCCTACCTTCGGATGTGTTACTAACGTAGTGTTTGAAGTACAATTACGATTAAGACAAACGCAAACAAACACAGTATGGAGGCAGAGGGAGGAAAAGATTCGCGTTTACGACGGCGCAGAGATACAACTATTCGTACTTGATGGACGTCCGTGCTGCATCTGAAAAATTGAAGGCGCGATGACGCGAAGCGTGAGCTCTCAATGCTCGGTTATATGCTGTCAATTAGGTGTCGCTCAGATTCGGAAGAAAAGTTAAAAAAGAGGCCCGAGTACGTCTTTCCTATCTTCGGCTGTGTTGATACTCGTTCTCTCTTCTTTTTTCAGGTTCTTGTCTGATTCTTTTTTATCATGGATTTGTAGACCCTCGCCTTAAGCTCGTGTAAACCGCAGCACTGGCTCGGTTCTTTTGGAAATAATGGTGCTTGGATGCGTCTAGTGGTAGTCTCTCTAGAAGTCGGTCGGTTACTTCAAATACGTTCAATTTTTCAATTTTTACTCTGTACGCTTAATAAACTTTGAACCTGAAAATAGCGTAAACTTTGTGCTGCTTTGCCAAAATTTTCTGGACCCCTCTCCACGTAGGGGATGCCCTACCAGGAAATATCACATTGCATTATCACCAAGGGTCTACGCCCTCAGATGCGAGCCAGTCCGACCCTGATCAGACATCGCGATTGTAAAGTCTGTACTGATATCGGCTGGATCTCTACTCACAGCAATCGGTCAAAACAAAGAGAGACTTTGGGCGGTTCGACTGATATCACTAATTTTTTATTTTTTTCCCTCCGTCCTACAAAAGTGATTTTTCTGATCAGGAAACACTTTTACATTGTGTAAAATTTAATAATATTCACTTTTTGTATCGTGAATCTTTTTCGGATGCAGTGATTAGTTTCTGTCATATCAAATCAAACATCGCGAATTCAGAGTCTGTCCTGATATCAGCTGGATTTCTACTCATGTAAACCGTCCAGAGACGAGGACAGAGACTCTACTGATATCATCTGACTCTTTACTGCATTAGAAGGGATTCAAATGATATCAGTAGAGATTTAACCGGTATCAGCATGCAGAAATCTGACTGATCTTCCCACATGGAAAAAACGGGCACGGGGTTGTTGGATGATTTGGACATTTCAAATTAATTGCGGTAGTACCTCAATAAATTAGGTCACTAGTCCAAATTTTGCGGTACTACCTCAATTAATTGGAAACATCCAAATCATCCAACAAATTGCGGTAGTACCCCAATTTTAAGGGATTACCCCTTACACTTTTTTCCGTAGAGCGATAGAACTAATATTATAGCGGATATTAAATTAATATTAGTGGCTATCAAACTAATATCAGCGCTGCCGTGGTAGCGAAGAGAGCAGTAAGTATATTTCTGTATGAGCCATGGTTAGCACATGCTTTTATGGGTCTCGAGGTTCATCCCAGCATGCACTTACTGCTCTCTTCGCTATCACAGCAGAGCAGCACTCTCTACCTTCTCTCTACTCGCTATTTTCAGCAGGGCAGTATCGAGCTACCCTAAAGAGCTCCTTTGAGACACAGGTGCACCTCATGGCTCTTAGTTCCCACAGATTTGAGCCACCTGCCTATCAAGGGAGAGTGGAACAAAATCATCAAACACCTTCACGGGCGCAAATAAAGGTCCTCCCGCTGGCTGTTCGTGCTCGAGTGCAGGTAAATACTACCTCTGTCGCATTGGTAACAGTAAAAAATGGGCATGTTCGATTATTGAAAAAATCGAATAATCGATTATTCGTCGATTGGCTGACATAAGGGCGTAACTACACATTGAGATGAGCTAGGAAAAGCATTGAAATGTATGGAAAACAGAGTCCATTGCAGAGTGTAGTTACGCCCTTATGTCAGGTAGGCGACGAATTGGTAATCGAAACTTGTAGCTAATCCATCAAGCGATTGATCGCAGAGAAATAATCGATTATTGATCAGTTTGTATTCGAAATATGCTAAAAATGGCTAGTTTGACAACTAACATCGCTTGAATTTTACATTATTTGACGCAAGAAAACGTTATTTTAGGCTTATGTCGCAGGCAATAGCAATCGCCGGCAAATTGCAATCTATTCGTGTTGAATCAACAAATTAAAACACTTTAAAGTGAAAAACGAGATAGGAAGTAGTGATTATTATGCTTTGAATTCAAGCATACGTTATCCCCTTCTCCTTGAATGCATGCTACCAGCCAGCACACTCGCGAGTTCGTGAAATGTATAATCAATAATCTGCGTCGGGTTTGGTTTGGTTAAGCAACTAAACTAACTCCTTGGCAAAGCGGAGAGTATCGCTGGATTTGAAGGCGTTTCTAGCTGAGGTCCGGTCGTGCCTTGAATTTCTAGAAACCTTTACTATAACGATGTTATTGTAATTGCAATTTGACGAATTGACAAGTACGGAGCTTGTGAATTGCCCGGGATTGCTGCCTGCCTGCGACACATGTTTTCTAAGGCCTTGTCTCCACAGGCCGTTTCACGGGATTTGTCCCAGGGAAAAATCCCACTTACGAAGTTGGGAAAAATATTGAGTTAATCAATATTTTTCCCAGTACCAAGTATGGTCCTTGTACCCTTAGGACCCACTGAGAGAGGAGGAGGAAGTGAAAACGAACTGTGCAATATTTTGTTCATTACTCATTGTTCATGTTTGTTTGTCAAAATAATGTGTCTAATTGTCGATTGAGTGTAATTATTATTTTAATCCCGGTTAAATACTCGACTTTAACTAATTTATCTTCCCGCGCAAACTAGTCGCAGGGCCGTATGAGCCTCGTCCGTGGTGACGGTATAACTGGGAAAAATCCCAGAAGTTTCATTCCTGCGATTCGAACTTGGGACAAATCCCTTGAAAACGTCCCGTGGAGACAAGGCCTTCGGGCTCAAGTCTTAGTGCACATAGTTCTGTTCGGCAGAAATGCGTCCAACTGTCAATCGATCGATTCAATCGATTAAAAGAGCTCGATTAATCGATTACTAGTCGATAGTCGAAACATGCCCCGTAGAAAATAGATGGAGGCGAAAGTTGCTCTCGGTCGGGTCGACCGCATTGATACAGATGCTGCCAAGGAGCCGAAGCCTACTGTGAAAACGGCTACTGTGTGCCTGCACCCGCACCCGATTTCCCCCGAAATCAATTGGTGCACGACAGTAAATTTTGATGAGCAAATCGAGGATGGGCTTGAGGGTTCTTTTTACTGGGAAAAACAAAAGAGCGTCCAGGTGACGCGACGCGCTGATTCGGAAGAGAATGGACTGAGACTGCCCGACTGGATCCCGGAGATCGATGCCAGATTGCATCCTCGGGCTCCAGGTAAAAAAGAAAGAGATGAATAAAGGGGCTTGGAGGCGCATGAGTGCAGCTTTTGCTATTTCGAGAAATACGCGTTTGAAGTTTCGAAATTACATGGATCCATATAATGGAGAGAAAGTTCTAAATGACTTTTTGATGCTTAAAAATTGTAATTTGGGAGCGAATTTGTCACAGAATATGCATAAAGACTATAGTTTTACTTGAAATCATTAATATCTCACTTTTTCAAAAACTGCACCTATGCGCCTCATCCTCCAAGCCCTTCAATGCAACTTGAAATGATTTCCTTGAAGTTAGAAAATTCCCACGATTTTTTTCAAGCGTAGCGATGTGTCCTAGGATTTGCTGAATTTGATCAGACTTGAGCCTTTGAAATTCCGTCATTAAAAAAAATAAGAAAAAAAATCAGGGTTCCGTTCTCGTACCACGACAATGAAAAATAGCTTGGTCTCTTTTCTACTAATTAACGCAAAGTAGAACCGTTGCATAGGCCGAAACGCGTGATACAACTATTTCGACGTCCATGTAGGTAGAATTGCATATCAACGAAATGCAGGGGATGTTAAACTCTTTCCGGCTGATCCAGAGACTACAACGCTTGAGTAGAAAAGTTGGATGAGGCGAAACGTGGGATACAACTATTTCAACCTCTAATTAGGTAAAATTGCATATCAACGAAATGCAGGGGATATCAAACTCTTTCCGGCTGATCTAGAGACTACAACGCTTGAGTAGAAAAGTTGGATGAGACGAAACGTGGGATACAACTATTTCAACCTCTAAGTAGGTAAAATTGCATATCAACGAAATGAAGGAGAACAGGAACTCTTTTCGGCTGACTTAGAGGCTTTAACGCATGAATACAAAAGTTGGACAGTTACACGAGTAAGAACAACGGGTTTTGTTCTAAAGAGTGTACGCTCTACGCACTGGTTTTTACAAAAAATTATGATGAGGATATTTATGCCTTGTAAAAATTAGTGCGAACGCAATGATTTTCCTTGCCTGCTTTTGTTTTTTTATCCTTTTTTCCTTCTTCTTCTTCTTTATCATTTGAGGTTCTAAACCTTCATATTACCTTACTTTCTCCCATAGCTTTCCTTACCGATTCTTGTATATTTTTCATCTCCTTGAAGTGGTCCACTGTCGTAATATTGTCTACTACATGATGAATAAACGTTTTTAAAGACTCGTAAGGTCTGAAAATATGATTTAATCTGGCAGTACTTTCAGTCCAAGAAAAAAATAAAAAAATAAAAAAAAATTCGGCAACTGCGAGATTGAGGCCTGGGTTGGAGAGGAGCCGAGACGACTAGCGCGCGCCACACGGGAGCTTACGGCCACCCAACCAAATTAATGACGACTCCCCGATGATGCCGCTGGCCCAGGGGACATTTCACGGTGAAAAGTCACGACAAAGGGCTTTTTGTTCCAACGAAACCCACGACACAACGACGACGGTCCCCTCATAACTTCACGGTGACACGGTCGAAAGGGTGCTCGCCGCAGAGCCAAGGATTAGATGCACTCGTAGCAGCATTTCACGCATTCAATTACGTAAAAAATAACAAATCGACGGTGTAAGTCGGCAATCGCATAACTCGGTGTTTGAAAATCTCCGCACCGATGTTATTTTTTTTTGAAGGAGAGCAAATTGACATTATTCCTTGAAGTTTTTGCAGATTTTTCTTCGCACAGGGAAGAAAAATCACGGCAGGTTTAAAGAATTGCCGTTGAGTAGTTTTCCGTTACAAAAATAACGTATGACCAGGAAGTCTGCGACGCCGCAAACCGAGTTATGTGATTGCCGACTTACACCGTCGAAATACAAGAGTGAGCGGGAAAGTTTAAATTTTCGACATCGATCAATCAAAATTGGACTGATCTAATTTAATGAACTGTCTAATTTAGTCGGAGGCAGAGAATTTCGCCTGGTTTTAATACTGATGAAAATTCAATCCTGTATGGTCGAAGCTATGAAAGTCGCCTTCAAAACGATGAATATGCATCGTGCTCGACAGCCGCGCTTAAATAGTTATCGCTGGTATTGGAGAGACGGCGCTTCGTGTTATAGTACTTTTTCTCCACTATTCTTTTGTTGTCAGAGACCACGATTTTCGACATATTTGAGTTTTTGATTTGTGAGTAAATTCTGTCATAATTGTAGACAAGAAAAAATTCTCAAACGGCCCAAAATCCGTAGAAAATTTTAAATCTGAAGATTTATTTAAAGATATGTAACCTTATAAAAATGAAAATTTCTGAAGGACCTTTTCCTCTTCGCTCCTTTTGTAATTATCCGCCTCTTGGCGACAAATCCGGGCATGGGTCACACGAAACGTTTCACTTTCATGACATATCCAGCCTTGCTGTTCGTTTTCTATGTTACACTGGAAAAAAAAACACATTGGATCTAGATTCTAGACTCTTGAAAACATTGACAAGAAAAAATACTCTTGATTCAATCGGATTTTTGCTTATGAATCAAAACGAAATCCGCTTAAATTAAGAGGCTTGGTTCTTGATTTAAGCTAGATTCTGATTGAATCAAGAGTACTTTTTCTTGTGGATGTTTTTGAGAGTCTGGACTCTAGATCCAATGTGTTTTTTTTTTTTTTGCAGTGTAGTATTTTATCAACCTTTTTTCATGGCTGCTTCGCAGAATGATAGAGCACACGAAAACATAGGCCGAAAATACGAGTGCAATTGAAACAAGTAAAAAATTGGTAAGCATAGCTAAAAACATCAAAACACTAAAAAAAATAGTGTATTTCTTTCAGATAACGCACTGAAAAGGGCAGAGCGTTCCGAGCCGTTCTGGACTAATTTTCAGCTGCAAAAAAACGTTTTTGACGTTGAAAATGAGCCTGTAACGGCTCGAAACGTCCTGTCTTTATAGTGTTATTTTGATATTTACAGCCTTGTTAACCCATTTTATATTTTTTTTCTACTGCAACATTGGATCTAGAGTCCAGACTCTTAAAAACATCGACAAGAAAAAATGCTCTTGATTCGATCGGATTTTTGCTCAAATCAAGAACCAAGCCTCTTAATTTGAGCGGATTTCCTTTTGATCTAAGCTTAAATCTGATTGAATCAAGAGTATTTTTTCTTGTCAATGTTTTCGAGAGTCTAGACTCTAGATCAATTTTTTTTTTCTTTTTTCTATTAAATAAAAATGTACTACTACCCCTTACGGGGCATTAATTACATAGGTGTTAAGTTTAAACTTAGAGCTAATCTACAAACTAATGTTACAAGATTTTATTTTTAATTAATAAACCACATGTGATCCAATGTGGTTTTTTTTTCCCAGTGTGGCTTTATAGAATGTTTATCTGCGTATTACACGCGATATTGACACCTGAGAGTCCCGTATCGTATCCCTTGCACTTGGGTGCGGTATACATGGATTCTACGCGTCACCGGGCCGGGCGCTGCGTCAACATTTCCCACTCGATGGAAGCGGCCGGGTGAAGCGTGGCGCCGGTTTGAGCGTCCGGCACCGGTGCGGCCGTGCGGCGTCTCAGCTCCAAGCGCCACCGTCGAGGCGCCCGGCGCCGCCTCAAAATTGCTGATGACGCGTTTATGGCAGTCTGAGCGGCAGGCGACACTGCGTTGATATCCCCGCAAAAAATGCATTAACAACGAATCATCCTCAGGCAGGTAGTTGGGTTCTGTGAGAAAATAGCAACGGTCGAATTGGCGGGCAGTGGCGGATCCAGGATGCCCCCCCCCCGCCCCCCTCGGACAACAAAATGATGGAAAAGTGAAGGAAAAAGGAGGGAAGGGGGAGAAAAGGAAGAGGAAAAAATTGCTCCTAAAAATTTACTGAAATGGTTTTAAGACAGAACACTGGAAAAAAAACACAATGGATCGAGAGTCCAGACTCTTGAAAACATTGACAAGAAAAAATACTCTTGATTCAATCAGATTAAAGCTTAAATCAAAAGGAAAATCCGCTCAAATTAAGAGGCTTGGTTCTTGATTTAAGCAAAAATCCGATTGAATCAAGAGTATTTTTTCTTGTCGATGTTTTTAAGAGCCTGGACTTTAGATTCAATGTGTTTTTTTTTGTTTTTTTTTTTCCAGTGAACTGTACAACCAAAGTTTACTAAATCAAAGGTTATTAAACACCGCAAAAATAAATGCCTAATCCATATGCTGAAATGAAATTACGCTGAAAGAGGTATTATTCGTCAATTTTCAACTTTCAAAAAACGCACAAATTGTATGCTGAAACTGCTTAAATTTCAATCTGGGAAGGTTTATTTTGATAGATTTTCCGGGGGAGACCCCCGCCCCCGACCCCCTCACTTCTGTGGAGGACCCCCCAAATCTCCCACTCAACATCTGCAAAATTCCCCCCCCCCCCTTTCCAACTCACTCTGGATCCACCGCTGTTGGCGGATCCAGAGAGACCCTGGTAAAAATTGGCAGTAGAATCTGTGTTCCAAAATACCATAGACCTAAAGCCGACTGTAAGATTTACAATAGCTTCTGTAGCCGGCTGTACAATTTCTTATAGCCTTTTATAGCCGATGGCGACTCAGCAACAGCCAGACGATAAAGTTTATGCTAAACATTACTAAATACGGATACTGGGACTGAGTTAGTTTTTGGACTACCGCTCTCTTTTTGTGCCGTAGTATCTTGATTTATTTTGCGAGGAAAGCTCCGTACTTTTGAAGGATGCCTGTCGTTCTAAATATGTTGGAGCGCCTTCAATTTCCTATGATACTGTGCAATACCTCTGGTCTGAAATAGTTTCTACAGACGCCGTGGCACGCTGCGGCGCGGCGGGCGGGCAGAGAGCGCGAAACGCGCATTGGCGCCTACAAACCTAACAGGGATACTTCACGCATTGTGCAATGCGTGAAGTATCCCTGCTACGTTTGTAGGCGCCAGTGCGTCGCCGCTCCGCTTTGTGTTTGGCTCTAATATTTAATCTCGCGGAGTCAGCGTTTTTCAACTCATGATTTTGAAATGTTTGCACACTCTGTATGGATTATTCTCATTTTAATTGATGAAAGAAAAATATGTTTTGAAGGAAAATATAACGTGTGTTATTTAGGTAGTTCCATATCAAACTTAATGATTTCCAAAGCACACGAATTTCTACGTAATTTCTTATAGCCTTTTATAGCCAATGGCGATAAAGTGTAAAGTCCGGCGATAGGAACTATAGCCGGTATAATATTTTATAGCTTCGTATGGCCCGGCTATATGATTTGCTCCGCTTTCTACAGCCAGCTGTATGATTTTCAATAGCCTTCTTTAGTCGGCTATAAGAACTCCTATGGTATTTTGAAACGCAGCTCCTATCGCCGATTTTTACCAGGGGAAGTCGAGCAGGGAGCCACTTGAAAACTCTTTCACCTCTCAAAAGCTTCCTAAGCCCAAAAACGGACGTAATTCGATCATTTTCGGTGAACATTTCCGATATGCTTTATGCTCCTAAGCTTTTTGGTGGAGCTTTTTAGACCCTAAAAATCGGACTCCTCATGTCATTTTACGTGAGACTAGATTGATTTCAGCTCAATCGGGGAACTTTCGATTTTGACCTTAAAATTTTAGTCCATATTCATGTCCCTGTCAATTTTTCTCGATTTTGGACGGGGAAAACAAATATGAGATAAGTGTCGAATCCTACGTGCTTCGAGGCGCAGAATCGATTGCGCGAAGTACTGAGGCTCTTCAGATCGGAGCTTCCGAAGTCGAGAAACGGGTATTTTCGACCGTTTTGGTATTTTCCAGTATTTAAGTGTGTGCTCTCCCTGTCAAATTTTGACCACATGAAGGTTTTCTCTTTTCAAAAATCCAAAAAGATTGGCTGGGGTTATTTAGACTAAAATATCGGGTTCAAAATTGAAAATTCCCCGATTATGCTGAAATAACGCACTTTGAAATAACAAGAGGCATCTGGGATTCTGGTCTAAAAAGCACCGCGAGTCCGCTGGTTCTCTTGATTGGCCAATAAGGCATGCGGGTGCATGCTCAAAAATTGTTAAGAACGTTCATAGTTACTTTAGTGAATGATCCATGAAGTTTTCGAAGATTTCTCATCAGGTTTTTTGATACGATGATACGAATGAAGAGATTGTCAGTGGATGACATTACCCTTCATTTTTTGCTAAAGGCTAAGAATGGCTAATTTAACGAAATTTAAAAACAAAATTAAAAATTTAAAATTGCTAGCAGGGTGTATTGACTTTGCAATGCTTGGGTTTTTATTCCTTTTTGAAGGTCTATAAGAGTCAACTTTCAAATCAAAACATGATAATGACAATGAGGCATTTTTATAAGAGATTATTTTTTTCCAGAGATAAAAATCTAAGAGTTCAACATACGTAACAATTTTTTTTTTTAAAATCATTTTCTCATGACCTGTTAGTTGCTGTTATTTTGTCTGTGTGTCCTAATTTTTTATTTTATTTTTACACGGGATTAGAACCGAAAGTTTCCTGTTCTGATACGTGGCTCATTCCTTTTAGAGGCATTGTCTAAACTGGATTACATTTTGCAATGAGGAGCCACTATCACTAGCTCTTCCACAAAAGCACCTTTCTGCATAGGGAATCCAATGGCATATATGTTGTTTCATGTTATTTCTAAAGTTATGCCAGAAATAGTGGTTCCTTATTGCAAAATGTGGTCCAGCTGATTCTGGAGGAAGAAAAATTTGAAGAAATTTGGGAGTCAAAACATTAGGTGATTTAAAAAACCTGGCAAAATTGTTAAAATATATCCACTGGAGATGAAACTACAAGTACTCACTCCGAATAGCACGGGATGAAATAGATGAAAAATTTGCCGTTTTCCTTTCTATTACAAAATAGCCCATCTTTCTAATAAACGAAACTCGTTTTATTGATAGTTAATGATCGACTTTTATGGACCAGATGATGTAAAAGTATTGCCATATCATAGTATAAAAAAAATGTTGTATACTTGGGACAAATCCTATGAAACGTCCTGCGGAGACAATTAAATTATTCTTACTATTATTTTATTTTATTTTTTTCTTCCTTATAATCTGGGCTAGTTTTCATGGGTGACAGAGAGAAATGAGACAACCGAAATTTTGAAATCAGAAATTAATGATATAATTTCTGCAACTTTTTTACAATATAATCTAATATTAATAATTAGACATATATAATTAATTTTACAAGTTTCACGGGAAGGAGAACATACAATTGCAATTCAGCTCTAAAATTCAATTGAGTAAAAACAGCATCATCTAAAATCGTTTTCTAATGCGTCATGATTAAAACATGACCTTCAAGACAAATAGGATGAGAATTCGTTGCAATTAATTCATTCTCTGGAGTAACTAACACTTTTACCTGAATGTACAAATAATTGGATTTCGTTGCTTTCCTTCAACAAATATCATTACTGAGAATAAAGCTTAACGAAAGGTTAAGCTTTCTTCGCATGGTTAAAATTTACAAGAGCCGTATAATACTTGTTTCAGGAATAGGCTAAGAGTAGGAGGATCTGACTCCTAAATTTTGAAGGGGATAGAAAGAAAAGTAAGTACTCAACAGATAAATATAAACTCCATTTCTTGAGTTATTAATGGAAAAAGTTAAGTAATTCGCACAATAAAATGGCTGAATAGGATTGCAGGATGAGTCCTGCCTAAAAATGCATGCCTTAAGTGCCCATATTTTGTTTTGTGTCTATATAAAAAGATGAAAGTGATTTTTAGTTTATATCTAACTTAAATGCCGCATTATTATTTTTTTTTTTAATACTGGCATTATCGATTGAACAGAAAATACAATTCAAAGAATAGATATAAGTAATTACAAACAATGTACACTAGATCAAGTAATAGTTTCCGTGGTTTATCAAACGTTCATTTAAAATACAAAGTTATCTACTAAAATTTGATTAAAATTGACTAATATGAAATAAGTTAGATTGATACTCACCAAGGATTCCTTTTTCTTTTTATCTGAATGAAGAAAATCAATAATTGTACAAGGATCCTTAAATCAGACTTGATGGTCAGTTTCAAATTTAGGATTTACAGCCCAGCTATAAAATGTTTAACAAATTAACACTGATGAACTCTTTTCTTTTTTACAATGAAAAGCTCAGCACTTGAAATGGAGCTGAAGGCATTCAAATAATGCACAGCGCTGATTGGTAAAAATTAAACAAAGAAATAATTCAACTACAGACGTGGAATAATGACCACCATCATTTAAAACGAAAGCTAGAGCTTTAAAAACGCAAGCTGACAAAAAATAAATAGGCAGAAAAAAAGAAGAAACTTTAAGAAGTTACAAACTTCAAAATGATAAAACATAATACAGGAACCTCTTAACAAGAAAATTTTCACAGAACATTCCCAACTTTAGTTTTAAAAATGGGCGACAATTTCTTAAGCCTCTAAAATACCAAGGTGTATGGATTGATCGGTAACATTTTCATAAATAAAAACTGTACACAATTAATTATTGTTTGGAGAACCATTGCAGATAGTTTCAACTGCCGATGTTGAACATAGCACAGTTGAAACTTGATCACCGAGTTCTGCGCTCCTGATGTCCTACCATATTTTCATGAACCAATTTAAGTTTCTTTTGAAATAGATGCTGGAGAGAATAGGAGCGTTAACTTAATACTAAAAGATAATCAACCACCAGATATATAAATGCAATTTGTTGCATGAGACCAGCCATTTTATTTGTCAAATTACTTATCTCACTTGCGGGCAACTCGAGAATAGTCGAGAATTTACACTCCCAAATCACCCAACAATTCTATTTGACTACTCTTTCACCTACTTGAATTATGTGCCCAAGTTCGGGGCGGTTATCTTTTCCATAAATGCTATTGTAGAGAATAATTCATTATTGTGTAAAGCTGCTCTATCATATCTCAGTCTGCACTATTTACGTAAATCATGAAGAACAATTCTAATTAGTTAGAAATTTGGATCACAAGTATGCACACTTTTAAGTGACTTGAAGATTCACTTTAGCCTTTGCTAAAGTTTGTAAGGTACAACTTAATCGAAGTCAAATCTAGTTTCAGAAAATCTTCTAAAAAAGATAGAATTGATGGACTTTTATCATGAAATATTTATGTTACAAATGGGTTGAAATTTCTCAATAAGATTTACTGCGAATTATTTGAAAATTTAGTTCAAGCTTCATGAAGTAATGCATTTGCAAATAAAGGTTAACTGTTTACCATTGATACTGAGACATTAAGACTCATAGAGTATACTTCTGCAAGAACAGTAAGTTGCTGATGCATAGCTTCACCTGTGTCATTTCATAATCGCAGAGATTCTTTTCTACTGGGCTGATAAAATATTTGGATACCTACAGGACCTAAAATATTACTTGTTTCATGGAGTGGATAGTTCCATAACGAAATGATTCTTGCTGGCATTTTATTTTAAATGCAGTGGACTCATACATTTTATTGAAAACTCAAGGAAGAAAGAATACATTTTTTCAGATTTGTTATGATCCATTACCATTCAACTATGATTGGTAAATTAATACATTTTAATTGACCCTATTTTGATGTTCCAGATACTGAAATTTTGCAGAGCACTAATTTTTTCTGTGCAGAAAAAAGGTTGGACACTCAAAAGAATATCAGAAATATCCTTTTCAGGGGAGCAGCTCTTGGGCAATTGTCTAGAGTGTGCCAAGGGGTCTTCATTTGCAATACTAATGGTGACAACAGGTCCACAGAATGCTTGGAAAGAGAAGAACAATCGAAAAAATACATCAGAATCAACTTGTAAAAATGTTACAAAATGTTATACCTTAGACTACCAAAATTGGTGAGACCCAAAATTTCTTTCACCCCTTATATGCCGATAAAAAAAGAAGACAAAGTTTGACGGGCGATATCGGACAAGTTTGCTTTGTTGATGAGTAATTAGTTCTTAACTAACTTTCCTGCACTACTGTATGCGTATTGATCACCGAGAATTGTTGAAACAATATTCTTCGCACAATGATGTTTTGGTGAATAAAACAATTTTGATGTCAGATTTAAAAAAAAACAAAAAACAATAAAAATTCGAAGTTTATACCGAGCACACAAGATAAAGGCTGACTAGTACAATTAAAAAAGCGGTAGAATGACAGTACAATTGATACACTCATGCATTTTAACTTTTGACCTCTTTTTTGCATCATCAATGGTAAATTTTGTGCAAAGTCATTGAGACGCACAGACTGACATGTTTGTCACTACAGCTGGGGCCACACAAATAATTCTTTAAGATGTATCAAACAGCTTGGTGGATCCAAATCGGTAGTGCGGGGGGTTTTAATACAAAACCGACGAAATAATCTAAGAAAAGGATCACAAGCCTTGGGAAGTGGGTTAGTGGCATGACTCTTCTGAATTGTAATCTCAAAAAGATCATTAGCGAAACCTAAAATTCATCTCAATAATCATCACTGCTTTTACAATCACTGCCAAGCCGCAAAAACGAAAATTAAAGAATTACATCAGTAGATGATAGCATTTTTTATTACTCTTCGTAACTAAAAAACAATCTCAAACATAGGCAATTGTCCAAATGAAAAAATGAGATTCACTTGTAATACCTAATTCAACGCAAAATAAAAGGACTTTTAAGGGAGTGAAAAGCAGATGTAATGGCAAATGTGGAAAAAAAAATATGTTCCAAATCACCATCATAATGAGTCTATTTTGAGGTCACTATTCAAAAAAATTATCCTGCAGGGCTGTCCACCAGTCTGGATCAAAAGCTAGTAATCTGCACATTTCATTTTATACGTTTATAAACTCAAAGAGACCTTTGGAATGTATTTTTAAGTTTAAATTTGGTGTGTAGGTGGCAGCACCTCATGTAAGTTATGTTCACTCTTGGAGAAAACTCTATGATTGATGAAAAATGTTTATACACTTGTTTGTGTTCAATGATAAATCATCAAGTAAATTGGTAAATCCTCATGGGTCATGACAAAAAAAGTACTTGAAGAAACACACTTGCAAAGGCAGAGAGAGATAATAAATGCTCAAGCAAATAAAATGTTCATTATTGTTTGGAACATCCTCCTTGATTTTCCCTCTTTTTTTAATCCTTGGTTGTTTTGTGGTCACAAAATATACACCTTGGCAATCCACAAAGATGACCAGATACTTAAACTATCTTTCAATAATTTTGTAACATTTTAAAACTAGATCCAGACTTCAACCAGTGATATTTACAAGCTGGTACACAGCCCCAAGATGAATGCCTCATTAATTACCTAAAAATACACATTTAAGAAGTTGCATAAATACAAATCATGAAAACGATCTTCATCCATGAAAACAACTTGAATCTTGGTTAAATTTACAGGTCAATAGGCAGTATTTCTGAGGCCAATACTGGTGAATTAGTTTTAAACGACGTACATGAATTTGCTGACAAAATATGAGGAAACTCGTGACTCTGCCGGCAAAGGGACTTAACTACATTGTGAGATGAGTCCTGTTGTGCGTATATCACCATGATTTGAGGGGTTCAAGAGGAGAGAAAGTTACGCCCTTCTGTCGGAAGAGTGACGAAATATTGGTATTGATAAGGAATCGAATTCTTAGTAACAAAATTATGGATCGTAACGATAAAATTATGTTTCCCAAAATGAAACAAAAAAATTAGAGAAAGGAAAAAAAGAGTAATGAACTTTAGAGCGCGGTTAAAAATTATAAATAATTAACAATTAGTCTAGATGAAATCACTTAATTTGTCTACTCGATAAAGAATAACAAATTTGGTATCTGATAATCTAATTTTACATCTTCCTCAAAACAGCTTAATACTCATGTTACTTTTGAACAAATATCAACATATTTAAAACAAATTAAATTGAACAAAAATAATTGTTTGTTGATTAAAAAAGAAAGAACAGAGATGGAAAAAGGAGAAAAATTAAAAAATAGAAAAGTAATAAATAATTAAATGCACCTTGAAATTTAATCGGCACTAAAGGGGGTTCTTCCCGTGCTGAACAGGGTATGATAAGTATGGCAAGTTTGAAAACTTTAAAGTACAATATTTAAAAAGGGAAAACAAAGATACCTAAGCCAAATTAAGGAATCTTAGAGCAAAGGGGGCAAAGTCGGTTTTGCTGATGAGCCCCAGATTAGATAAGAATACTAGCTTTGTGGGGGTGATCACCAAAACAGATTTTGCACCGTTTGCTTCAGGATGCTTCAATGCTTGATTGGTATCACTGAAATAAGGTATGAACTTGTGGGTTGCATTTTTAAGTAAAAACAAACATTAGTAACAAATCTTATAATGAGATCCAGTAAGCCACTTTTTATTTATTTTCATAGTAATGAGTTATCATTAGAAGAAGTATCTGACAGTTGAACGTTAGCTGGAGGTGCTCCGGGAGATTGAGCGTTCGAGCTGCCAGTCCGTCGTTTTTCTTTTGTGCCTTTGGTTTTCTTAAGCATTGTTGCCTGAAACACGGTTGAAATGTCACAAGATTAATGAACCAGTGAATGTTACCATTGTAAATGATTTAATGAAGCCAGTTCAATATTTTTGGAACCTAGGGAAAAGGCGGTAAGTTTTTTTTTAAAAAAATCAGCTTCACAGAGATGAAGGACGTTGAAAGTAAAAATGTCAACTACATGGTTCCTGCATGTTAGTTAAATATTACCTCCCCAAAAAATACCAAACTAGTTGAATTTAATTATAATATTTCTTCCTCATCCAAAATCATTATACGACCACACATGTAGTCAACCACAAAGAGCGCAAATTTTGTTTGTTTCAAAAAGTATCCAACTTTAAAGTTTGAAAAGGTTCATTCTGAACCCTTAAAAGCCCAAAAAGTCTAATGTTTCTGGCTGCAGAGCTCTTGTGGGGAGCTAAATAACATGTGTCAACACATAATTCACTTGCCGAGAATTTTCTGTAATTTGTGGTTGAATTTTTTTTATCCTTTAATTAGACATTTCTTAAAACAAGACATTCAACTATCATGGGGCTTTGAAACAGTGTCAGTGCATTAATACAATAAATTAATATCGATGGAAAACTTACAGAAGTAAATACAACCTCCGGTTGAATCTACCAAATATTGTGTTCAGAAAAAGAATCTTTCGCCAAACTCAAGGAATGTGCATTCGTTCATGAGTCGAGTGATGAAGGAATATATTTGTACCAATGAAGAGACAAGATTTTCAAGATATACATTTATTTAGATGTTGTACTAATGTACTTAGAAGGAAGATAAGTGGCAGCAAATATTCCCACCGCCTATGCGGCTCAGCCTTTGAAAGAGCCTTCCTCGGTATGGACATGAAAATATTTTAAGATTTAGGCAAATTTTCTCTGCGAAGAGGGGTCCTCTTGCGGCAATATTGTGGCAACAATTTCAATGAAATACACCAAATTTATTCCCAGCAATACTTTCACAAAATTGCTACAGAATATTCTCTCTATAGATAGTTATGTTGTTCTGTATAGCTACCACAATTGTTTAGAACTTTCAAAACGATCTCAAGCATTAAAAGGGCAATCTCCGGCTATGTAAATTTATAGCAAAAAATGATAAGCCTGAATTTTGAATTCTAAGATAACTTTGAATTATACCACCTTCATTAAAGATTTTCTAAAAATATTTGAAGAGACGTCTTTAAAGTAATTTTGGGGCAATTTTAATGCCTACTTTAGAAAGTAGGTGCGTATGTTGATTGGCAACCATGCTGGGGTGTATGCATATGACCTTCCTTCCTCAGAGTATAATAAGGAACGGTCAACAGCTGTAATAAAAAGCCGTGATAGAGCCATGCTAGTGCGAGTGCTGGGTTTGACATATTCAATATTATTCCTAGAAGGAGAGAGCGGGTTAATCCTGAACAAAACTAAGGGAGGGAGGTAAAAGGCAAAAGGATCCAGAAAGATCCCTCCAAAAATTCTCAATACGAAGAACTGAGATATCTCATTTGTTGGTAGGGGCACCGTTGGAAGGGCACTCTGTCTCTGTACTTCCACTACAAACAATTTTTCATTTCATCACTTGTCTAAGATTTAATCTCGCATATTATGATGATAAGAAATCGTGTGAGAATCTTGTACATGAATGAAATGACTTCCAGATGAAAGGACCAAAAACTGAAATAACGTTAGAAAGCAAACCTGATGGTGGCAAAAATACTTGAAGTTTTGCTCCTCAAGGGAACTTCGATGAAAGATGAGAAAACAAAATCGCATGCAGTCTACAGCTACTAGTTATTATTTTTAAAGAGTCCTCTAAGTGAGGACTTCAAAAATAAAATGGAAAAATACGAACTGGTTTTCTAAAGCGGGGCCGGATTTAAGGAGGGCCACATGGGCCGAGACCCATGCCCGTAAATTTTTGGTG